>NC_045782.1:27584643-27891566 GCF_008692025.1 Phocoena sinus | reverse complement strand
ACCAGCATGGGTGAAGGTCCACGCACAACCCAGGCTGAGCAGAGGAGCCGGAAGGGGGCACAGAAGGCGCTTTCTCTTTCCTCATCATCATGTCACATATGCTCACCTGGTACCCAACGCCCACACTCCCTCCCCTAAACCTCACACCGCATCTCATACACGCATCAGTCCACGTCTCATCGTATAGTCCACACGTGTACCGTGTGCCCACACACACCACCAGTCGTACACCACATCAAAGCACAGGCTATGCAGATGTACCTGTGTCAAATATGCATCCCATCACCCACAAACCACACGCACGGCACACCCACACTTCAACACACGGCCCGCAAACGACCCCCACACATGTACCACCTATGAGACACACCCATCACACCCCAAACACACCTCTCACCCCGCGCACACACTTTATCCTCCTCCCACCCTGTGCCCCGCACCTACAGTCTCTATCTCTCCCCCACCGCACACACCATCTGCTGTATCCCGTGACCCACCCACCCACCCTGTTCTCCTTCTCATTCTAACCAGGCCAGAAACCGAAAGGCATCTCTGTGATCCTCTCCATGGCAGGAAGCCCCAGCAGGCAAGGTGAGGGTGGAATGCATGTAGGTAAGCAAATCGCATGCTTTGGGCATCAGATAGGCACCTGGCTACAGTGGAACACTTTATGAGCTTGTGGAATTTGTGAAACTTTATTTAAGTCAGATGATCCTTTTCTCCTCCCTGAAAAGTAAGGCCATGGGTGCAGTGTTGAAGGGGTCACTGTATGGTCAGAGGACTGACAGGTAAGCAGGTTATGACAGAGCCTTTCCAGAGCTCTGGGGGCCCAGTGCTCGCTGGCCACGAGCATCTTCCTGGGCAGACCTTGTGGAGACCCAGACACAGAGTGACGTGCGTCTGTTCTGGGACGTGTACACTAGCTCGGGGGCCAGGATGTAAAGACAGAGCACTGACAGGTCAGCCTGCTAGGGAAGTTCAAGTTCATGGGGGCAGAGCAAGGTAGTGATGGAGAGGTGGCCTCCACAGCTAAAGACTAGGCTTTGACGGCAGAGAGACCTGGGTGTGGGTCCTGGCCCTGCCACTCCGTGGTGTTGGGGATTTGGACCTGGGTGTGGGTCCTGGCCCTGCCACTCCGTGGTGTTCCTCATCTGAAAAGAGGGACAACAGTAGTACCTACAGTAAAGTGTTGTTCTGAGGACCAAATCTAAATGAGATGACCCACATGCCTGGTACTTATTAAAGACTCCACGAATCTCAGCTGCCATTATCATTCTGACTATTATTATCATTTTCTTTGGTGTCTGGTCCCTGAGGTGACGGGAGAGGATGCGACCCAGAGCTTAGCAGAGGGGTCAGCCTTGGAGAAGGAAAGAACAGGTGGGAAGGAGAAGAGAGAGGGGGAGGACAGAAGTTATGAGGTGGAGGAGAGGGGGGAGACACGAGAAAAATGGAACTGAGTTGGCGGGTATGGACGATGGTTCTCAGCCCTGGCTCCTGCTAGAACCAGTGAGGAGCTTTAATAACACCCCGGCCCAGGCTGCACCCCAAGAACCCACGTGGGGCTGGGAGGGCCCAGGCACTGGTATTTGGGAGAGCAACCCTGATGATTATAAGGTGCAGTTAGGGTTGAGAGCTCCCGGTGCAGTTTAAGGCTCCACGTTGGCTTAAGGCGGTCAACCCCATGAAGCCTCTGGTGGGCATTCTCCATGTGTATTTGGGCCTCACATTTGACAGTGCCCTGCCCATGTTTCCCTCCCTGATCTAAGGGATCCATGGAGCAAACTCCAGCTACAGACCCATCCTGTCCCTGGGAGCCATGTGTCCTTAAATGAGGGGGACTCTGCAGCTGGCCTGGCTGAGGGGTGGTACGTGGGAGCAGATAAGCTGCATGGACTTGGCCTCCTGGACCTGAAGGTGACCTCGAGCAGGCACGTGACAGCTGGAGGCTTGGGGCCCCTGTGGCAGCACGTGGCCAGGAAAGGACCACAGGAGATGGACCCAGCGGGTACACAGGCCTCGCTCGCCACGCTGCCTGTCATCCTGGAAGCTCGCCCGAGCTCCTCGGCCTTGGCCTCGCCCACCTCACTCGCTGCCTTCCCTGGTCTCGCCTTCTGAGGTGAGCAACGCTGAACTCCCTCAGTCTCTCCGGCACACGGTGCTGTTTCCCAGCTCCGTGCGTAGGTCACAGCCCTCAGGCCTGCTGACTCCTCCATCCTCCCAGGCTCAATCTTGCGGGAAGCCCTCCTGGACCAGCTCTCCTCCCTGGCCCCTGTGCTTCCATAACACCTTTTCTCACCTGCGTCTCAGCCTTTTAAACACTGTGGTGCTCTCATCGGATGACAGGCCCTTCGGAAGAAGTTTCTGGGTTACACTTAGGAAGTGGTATCCCTAGACCAGACACCTGTAGGCGCTCAGTTAAATTTGTGGAGAGGCAAGCGAGAGGGAAACATGGGCAGGACACTGTCAAAGGAGAGGCATGTTCTGCTGGGTCTCCACCTCCTCCCGTGTGAGGCTGATGGTCGCACACGACAGACCACATCACTGCTCTAAGGCCCCAGGCCCGGGAGACTCTGCTTTCCCACCATATGACCCTGCCGGGCTCCTCCCAGCATCCCCCGCGGCTCCTCCTAGAGCTCCTGCTTTGGGGACAAAGAGGCAGCAGTTCCTTCGGTCTGGCCAAGCTCAGGATGGCCGAGACAGGTGGTAGCCCCCCTCCTGCCTAAACAGATGGAATCAAGCCTGTCTTTTTTTGTGTGTTAATCAATGCCCATGACAAATGGGTCTGCGGGGGAGGGAGCCTGCCCCAGGCATTCTGCACTTCAGTTGGGACAACAGAAAGAGCTGGATTCATTAAACTGTAATGCACTATTTGAGCATATTTCCCAGTAACTGGATCCTGCAGAAAGGGGGCTGTCAGGGCCTTCCCGCTCATTAGGGGAGGCGGCTTAGCCCTTCACCGCAAGCGCAGATGGAGTTGTTCCACAGCCTCCTGGTGTGGCCAGGAACGGCTCTCTGTGTGTGCTCCACTGACCAGGGGGCGAGCGGGGCTCGGGCGGTTAGAAGGACAGGGTGGCAGCACGTGGTCTTTGCGGGAACATGTGGGTTTTGGCAAACCTTCACCGCCGGCAGTGTGACTCTGGTCCTCAGTTTCCTTGTCTGGAAAATGGAGTCTGCAACACCTTCCCTTCTGGGCAGTGAGGGGTCAACAAGACAAAGAACAGGAAACCCTGAATCCACGCCGGGCAGAGAGAAGGCATTTCATGAAACGCGGCCAGCACAGCGCAAGGCCTTTCTGTGCACACGGGTGCGGAGGGGATAGGGAGCTGTCCCTCTGTCCTCACAACAAGCGGAAAGCTGAACAAACCAAAAATCAACAGTGCTTCTCAGAGCCGGCACAGAACTGAGGTCACTGGGCACACCGCTGCCCCTGAATTGGAAAGAGACAGGTGGACACAGAATCAGAACTTAGCCACAGAAACTGCTGCGGGAGCCAGGGCTGGGGTAGGAAAACCTGAACCGTAGTTGGCGAATTGCTGGGGGCTCAGTGTGGACAAGCCGGAGAGATAAGAACTCCGGAGGGACCCCACGCTATTGTGAGCTTTTCCTCTAGGAGCTCTAGCAAGTTCCTATAGTGAAGATTGGAGGAAGGCACCCTGCATCCCTGCTTCCTGAAGGGGGAGGGGCAAAGAAACCATTCTGAGACACTTTGGAGGACTCTATTCTCAGCAAGTCCTGCCCTTGAGAGAAACCAGTCAACCAGAGCCTAACCTGGGGGTTTTATCAGAGCCTGACACACCTGCGAGAAGGGAAAAACTCAACTTTAGCCCACTCTAGCCTTCCTGTCCCACCTAAGGGGGTGAAAAATGACTGAGAAGAGCTTGTGAAGGTCACAGCCCCGGGGGCGTAGATTCACTAAAAAACAGAGACCTGGTCCTGGGGCTACAGAACGCTTCCTCTCACCCCACACCCGACCACCAGGCCCCTCAGGACCCAGACAAAACTCAGTCCCCTCCACCATCCTGACGCAGGGCTGTCAGGTCCATGTACAGATGAGGCCCACAGGGGTTAACGGGTCTGCCAAGGGCCCCCCAACTAGCAAAAGGGGAGGCAGGAGTTGGATCCAGCCTTCTCACCCCTGGACCACAGGCCAGCAAGGCACTTGCTTTTGCCCTGGAGCACCTTATCCTGAAATTCTGCTCCCTTCCCAAGCCGGCTGGACACCTTGGCCACACAGGTAATCCAAAGCAGCTGGCACCTGTGTGGCTCTACGCCCCCTGTGGGGAATCTAGGGGGCTTTGGGCACTGCTGTTGGAAAGAGGTCTGCGTGGTAGGTCACACCCTATGCTCTCCTGGGTCACATCGGCTCCAGGGAGCTGAGGCCCCGTTCCAAACCCTGTAAGGGCCGAACCCTACTGCATTCTGGACGTCCAACCCGAGACCCAGGGGCCGAGGGATGTGAAGATCCCCCATGAGAGCACAGGGTCTCACAACTCAGCTTCCTGGAGCCAGGCCTGAGCCCACAGCCCCTCCTGCTGTCAGCACTTCATCAGGCCAACCTGGTGGGACAGATGCAAGGACACCCCTGCCCCGGGGACACAATGCCCACAGCTGATCCTGCCAGGGCTCAGGGACAGCCTTTCTCCATGATGTGGGAGATGACCTTTGTTGAGTGCTTCCGGAAACAATTTGTGTTTGCTGGCAGAGGTGAGGGGAAAGAAGTCCAGATCTTCCATCTACTTATGTGGGAATGAGAGCAAGGGGAGAGCGTGGGGTTAGTAGCACAGGCCCAGCTGCTGCGCAGTCTGGATTCAGGTCCTGTTCCAGCTGTGTGACCTTGAACAAGCTCTCTAGTCTTGGTTTTTCCTTATGAAGAGTGAGAATAATAATGATAAACAATTCATGGGGACTGCTGTGCAGATCAAGGTGGGTTGTTGACAGAGCCTTAGGTCCTGGCACCAGGAGGTGATATGCAAGTGTTAGTATTATTAGGGCTGGGAGCCTTCTCTTCTGGGACATCATCAAATAGTCAGAGAAGAGTCCACGATCAAGCGACGCTCCTGGGTCTCCCTGTCCCACTGACTGTGTGCTGGGTGACCTTGAGCCAGTCACTTGGCCTTGCTGGGATGAGCTTCTCCATCTGTGAGATGACTGTCCCATCCCATCGCAGGAGTGAGCTCACTGGCCGGGCCCGGCGGGGGCAGGGGAGCAGGCTAAGCCCTCGGGAGGCACCACACGGCCACAATTCAAGATATTGTTGTGGGTGAGACTGACATTTCCTGACAGACAGAATGAGCCATCTGAAGTGAGAGTTTCATTTCCGTTGCTGTCCGGCTGGGCCATCTCCTGGGGAAGGCGCATGAGTGACAAGCTATAATTAAAGCCTCAGCTTCAGTCTGAGTGGGAGAAGGACGGTCTTTTGGTCAAGCGCATGGTGAGGACAGACCTGCATTTCCACCTGCATGTCTCTGGGGCCTTCTCCCCGGTTGCTCCGTCTGTCTGCTGGAGCAGGCCGCCCCGTCCTCACGACCTTTACTGACCTGGCAGGAGTTCCCCACATTCTCGGGTTCATCTGCCCATCTGCCTGGTTCGCTGAGAAGCCTGTGGAGCCGTGGAGCCGCTCTGGAACCCTGCGGAGGCCTTTGTGTGGAGATCCGAGGGGGCCACCTGCCTGGGGAAGGGGCGCATGGGCGATCAGCCGCGGGGAGAGCGAGGCCTGGGTCTAGGGACAGGATTGCTCTCTCTGGGTCCTGTCTGTCTGCGGCGCTGGGCCGTGCCTTGTGCAGGGTGGGTGTGCCATTAGCCAGAGGGCTTCTGCTCCTCCCAGGAGCCCCTGCCAGCCGGGGTGCCTGTCCAACCAGCCCTGTCTGCCCCTAGGTGCGTCCGGCCTGAGATTTCTTTTCCTCCGGGCACCTCCCCCTTGGCAGTGTTTTTCTCTCTCTCTGGACTCCTGCTCTTTCATTTGTTCAACATGTTTTTCTCAGGGACCTGCGTTATGCCCCTGAAACACAGCATGAACAAGACAGATGTTTCCCCCAGCTTCCGGAGGGGAGAGAGCTATCAGTGGACAGGGGCGGGCAGCTCAGGGCCCGCCCAGAAGCCCCACACAAACCCGGATCTCCCCCGAGCCTGCTGGGTGACGGGAGCAGGGCTGTCCCCTCCCCACACGCAGGCACACGGCAGCCTGGGCCAGACTGTCGAGGCCAGTGGGTCATGATCCTATCCACGTTCTCCTCCCCAGGCTGTCCCGACCGGCGGCCTGATTCTTCTAGCTGTGATTTCTCTGGCTGTTCCTTCACAAGGAAACGGTTCCTATTTTACGCTGAGGGCCTGGGGTATCAAGCAAGGAAGGCTGGGGTCGTGGCCCTGGCCGCCCCGCCTTGGGTATATGCTTTTCCCGCAGACTTATTTATTTGTAGCACATGTCTTCTTGTGCTTTTCTTCGTGCATTTGTAGTCACCTCATGAAACCAGAGCGTCCCCCAAAAGCAGAAACTCTTCCTTCCACTGCTTTAGGGTCCCTTCCTGAACTAGCACACGGGTAGGGGCCAAGTACCAGATGCGGGCTTGATTCTGGTACTTGGAGAGCAGGAGCCACCCCACCTGCTCTCAGGAGCTGACAGCTACAAACCGCATCACCCTCTGGCCCGCTGTCTCATCCTTCGGTTCAGCTGTTGGAGACACTGTGGGGACACTTGGAGGGAGGGCTCAGGGCACTGATTGGCCCAGCTCCCTCCTTGAAGGGCAGTGAGGGGCAGTGGCTGGTCACTGCTGCTGTCGGCAGGTCCTGTTCCATGGACCCCACTCTCCCAAGACTCCAATAGCACAGGCCCCTAGAGGCCTAGGGGTGCCCACAGCTGCCGACGTCAGTGTACAAGTTTCCTGGGGCTGCCGTAACAAAACAGCATAGACCAGGTGGCTTAAAACATTACAAATGTATTCTCCCACAGTTCTGGAGGCTAGAAGTTCAAAATTAAAGTGATGGCAGGGAGGAGCTCCCTCTGAAGCCTGTGGAGGAGAATCCGTTCTTCCGTCCTCCCGGCTTCTCACGGCTGGTTGGCGATCCTGGCGCTGCTCCGCACTCCTCCGCCCGCAGTTACGCAGAACTTCATTCTCTGCTGTCCTGGTCACAGGGCGTTGTCCCCTTGCATCTCTGTGTCTCTCTTCTTCATATAAGGACAACTGTCACTTTGGATTAAGCCCACCCTCCTCCAGGATAATCTCGTCTTTGCTAATTACATCTGCAATGACCCTATTTCCAAATAAGGTCACATTCTGAGGTACTGGGGGCCAGGGCTTCAACAAAGCATCTTTGAGGGACACAGTTCAACCCATAACACTCAGGGTTGCTTCCTTGTCCACTGTCGGTTCCCTTAGCTCTGCCCCTAGCCTGTTAAAGAATCCTTTCGTTGAACCTTCTTCATTTACCCCTTTGAGTGTGCGATTCCTGCTCTGAAATGCATCTTGGACCCTTAAGATCTGTGTGACCTTGGGCAAGACACTTAACCTCTCTGAGGTTCCTTCACCTCTAAAATGGAAATAATTTTCATACCTTCCCTACCTAATTCACTGAGTTGCTGAAAGCTCTTTGTAAACCAAAGAGGCCCATAGCACTGACGGGAATCATTATCGTTCTGTGGGTGTTGCAAGGTACGGCTAGGAAAGGGCCATGTCTAGATTGTTCTCTTTGATCTGCACGGTACCTAGCACCACGTACCAATACATGCTGAATAAATGCTTCTTTTTAAAAAATTAATTAAGTTTTGGCTGCCTTGGGCCTTCGTTGCTGCACGTGGGTTTTCTCTAGGTGCTGAGAGCGGGGGCCACTCTTCGTTGCGGTGCACGTGCTTCTCTCTGCGGTGGCTTCTCTTGTTGCAGAGCACGGGCTCTAGGCGCGAGGGCTTCAGTAGTTGTGGCGTGCGGGCTCAGTAGCTGTGGCTCTTGGGCTTAGCTGCTCCGCAGCATGTGGGATCTTCCCGGACCGGGGCTCGAACCCGTGTCCCCTGCATTGGCAGGTGGATTCTTAACCACTGCGCCACCAGGGGAGTCCCGATAAACACTTCTTGAAGTTGTTGGTGACATATCTTGTGCCTCCTGGCCTGGTGTTGAGAGGCTGAACACCGAGCTGCACCCTGGAATACAATTCATCCAGGGCCAGTTTCTTAGAGTCCTTTTGATTTGGACTTCAGCTGAACCCTGACATCATAGACTCCTCCATCACCAGTCCTTGGAGGAGCCAGCATCTCCCTGAGTGGAGCCCTTACTTTTAGCGCGACAGCTATTTTATCTGTGCCGCAGGGGAACAGAGATATTTTAAGATGAGTGTGTCAGCCGGGGTCAGTTTCTGCTCGGCTATCACTCGTGCTGTCGGAGGAGAGTGGTCTCAGCTGTCGGGCAGGAGCCCATCAATCACTCCCGACAGTTCTTAATCAGACAAAGGAGCCCACACCACGGCGTTTCAGAGAGGGAGACTGTATTATCGTTCACGTTCAACAAATAATTTTGGACAGGAGTTTTAAGCCCGCAAATAAGATCCCTTGTATCCTTCAAGCGTTTGGATCCTTAAGGTGTGGATGGCCGTCCTCTCAGGTTTGAGTGTCTCCCATTTCTCTTTCAGCGCAATTCTCCTCTTCTCTCCCAAAGCTACTTTCATTCATTCATTCAACAAGCATTCATTGAGACCTCTGTGTGCCAGGACTCCGCCAAGTGCTGGGGATAGACCCGTAGAGGGGAGAGGCTTATATGTGAAGAATTCCAAAGCCACGTGAGAAGCACTTGAGCTCAGGAGGTCCGTTGTGCTGTGGAACCCGGAAGGAGGTGTGACCGGCTCTCCCGGGGTAGGTGGAGGGCAAAGGCTCACAGGGAGAGCAGCTCAGCTGGGCTCCAAGGACTTCTGCAGGGGGATCGGCGAGCAAGGACGTTCAAGAAGATGTGACGGCAAAGTTATGGACCTGGAGGGGGACACCGGGGTTCTGAGTGGCTTGATAGGTGTGGCGTGGAGGGGAGAGGGGAGGTAGGCGAGGGCTTGACCCTGAAGAAGCTGATACACTTGGCAGGGTAGAAGCTCCACCAAGGCGAACATCTTGTCTGCCTTGGTCGCCTCTGTTTTCCCTGCACCTAGAATAGTGCCTGCACATGGGAGACATCCAATAAATACTCACTGAATAAAGGAAGGAGTCGTGAGTGCCTGGCAAGGAGTCTGATGCTGAACCAACCCCTCCGTTACCCCACCTTGGTCTCGCCGTTCTGCAGGGTAAACATCCTCCAAGAGTCCCATCAGCCATTCACTAAAATTCATTTTTCTCTGGCTGGTACTCAAGACCTTACTTATTCTATCTCCCATCACCTTCTGCAAATGTATATGCTAAGAAGGGAGTTGGTAAACCATGGACAGCAGGCCAAATGCGGCCCACCGCCTGCCTTTGTAAATAATTCTTATTGAAACACAGCCGTGCGCATTGGTTTGCACATGGTCTGTGGCTGCTTTCCCTCTACAAGGCAAGGCAGAGCGGTTGCAACAGTGACCTTATGGCCCGCAGAACTGAAAATGTTTACTATTTGGCCCTTTACAAGAAAAGTTTGTGGATACCTGTGCTAAGCCTTTGGCCCTAGCACCTTGAACATAGCAGATGCTCAATACGTAAATGTTGAATGAATAAGTGAGCAAAGGACTAGTTTAGTGAGTGAGCTTACCCTGGCACGGTCACCCTGTCCTTTGGCTGACACCCTGCCCTGCAGGTTGTTGTCACCTCCCAGGCCTGGGCACAGCACCACCTGGGGATCTTTCAGCAAGATAGAGCAGAAGGGGCAGGCTGGATGCGCCCCTCCAAGCCACTCTCGTGCACAGGGCCAGGACAGACGATCCCAGGGACTTCATTCAGATGTGATTGCTGTGGAAGGTCCCAGGGCCAGGGCAGCCATGAAGTGATGGGAAAGGCTGGGGTATTGTTCAGGACTCTGAGTTACAGCTGAGCTTAGGAAAACAGGGACCCTATCAGGGAGGAAGCAGAGGGCAGTTTCCAGCTCTAAAGAAATGCAGGACGTGGGGCAAATCCAGAGTAGAGGAGGCCATGACTCCCTTTCCCTCTGCCCATCACTCCCTCATCTCTGCTCTTGAGTCTACCTGCTTCTTCCTCTCCTTTGGCAGACAGGCTTGCTTCACGTGGCAGGGCCAGCACTAGTCCTAGGTTCCAGCTTTCCTGTTTCGTAATCTAAAGGCAGGGGTCTCTCCGTATAAACTCTATTGGAACAGTTTTGGGGAAGGACCCTGACTGGTCAGATTGGGTCACAGGTGCCCATCCCCGAGCCAATCCGTGTAACAAGAAGCTGGAGTGTTCTGATTGGCCAGGCCTGGGTCACATGCTCATCCTACCCTGGGTGGGATCTATTATCAAAGGAAAGGTGTTGGTGCAAGCAAGCTAGGGAACAGAACACATGTTCATCAGCAGGTAGCAGTGCCCCAGCAAGTGACGCAGAGTCCTGCCCGCAGAGCTGGGGCGCCAACAGAGGGAGGAAGTGCCTTAGAAACAAGCAGAAGCCCTGCGAAGTCGGCAGACAAGGTCAACTTCTCTAGAACTTAGAGCTGGAGTTGCCTCTCTCCTGCTTCCAGTTAGGACTGGTCCTGGGAACAGAGAGAGGGCAGAGCCTGCAGGGCTGGAAGAACCAATGGGCTTGGCTGAATGTGTGGGTGGGTGGGGGAGGGGATGTTGCAGGAACTGGGAACCAGGCCAGGCTGGGAACAGATCCTGCCACTCATCAAGCCCAGCTCACATCTCCTTCCTCCAAGCCGCCCTCCCCGACCTTCCTCCCTGGAAGGGCTCTGCTCCACTTCTGACCTCCCACAGAACACTGGCTCTTTTTCCCCACTGGGTACTTACAATTCCCTGCCCTAGATCGTTCAGTGGCTCTCTGTCAGGATCTCACTCCAACTGGAGACAGAAGATACCAGACACTTGGTCTTCTACTTGTTTATTTCCCTGGAAGGCTCTAGCACTACCCCATGTGCATAACGCAATATCCAAGAATTTTGGATTTGGAAGGAACCCTGGTCAGCTGGTCTGACCTGCCACCCAGCGAGGACGTCTCTCTCCGAGCTCTCTGTCTGGCGGCTACTTCGACACTGTTTGGGCACCTCCGGCGATGGGGAGCTCTCTCTTTTACCAGACACATGTCCCATGGAGGACAGCTCTGAGTCCACCAGACTGGTATCTGCCTCGGTTCTGGTTCTGCATCCTGGAGGATCTCAGAAAAAAAATCAAGTTGCTTTTCTAAATTGTAGACTTTCAGATATTTGAAGAACATTATGTTAATTTCCTCCCATGTCTTTTCTCCAGGCAAACTCCCCAAGTCACGGTCATTTTTGTCAGCATCACACTCCAAATGTGATCTTGCTCGGGTCCATAGAGGGGGACTTACCTGGTCTCAGGCATTCATCAGGATACTTATACAGCAGAAAACCCAAACAGAGGGGCCTTGAACAATTACGAAAACTGGTTATCTCCCCAGGAGAAGTGCCAGGGTGGGCTGGTTTTGGTTAGCTCAGTGCCTCAGTAGTCATTAATCACCCCCAGCATTTCCATTTCTCCACCTTATATCCTCCACATTTGGCTGGTCCTCTAATGCCAGTTTCCTCAAGGTGACCAGATGGCTGCTACAGTTCCAGGCCTCACATGCTAACAACTCTAAGAGGCAGAAGAGGGACAGGAGCAGCTATTTCTAGGGATTCTTTTTAAGAAAGAGGAAAACTTGGGAATTCCCTGGCAGTCCAGTGGTTAAGACTCCCCGCTGCCACTGCAGGGGGCCCGGGTTCAATCCCTGGTCAGGGAACTAGGATCCCACAAGCCACGTGGCACGGCCCGAAAAAAAAGAGGAAAACTTTACCAAAAACTCCCCCATTTTCAAAACCAAAACTGATAGGGAGAAAGGAATCTGTTAGGAAGACCTGAATTCAAATTCTGTCTCCATCACTTTGTAGCTTATTTCCAGCAGCTTACTATGAATCACTTAATAGCTTGATATGAACCATTCAACCACTTAATAACATTACCAGTCCTCAGTTTCCTCATCTGTTAAATGGGATAGTGCCTGCCCCATAGAAATGGTATGCGAGCATGTAAAGCGTTTAGCACAGTTCCTGGTACACCAGTAAAGGCTATTTTCTTTTCTTTTTTCCTTCCCTTGACCTGACCACTAACCATGCTATGCTGGCCCCTACCTAGCTCTCTTTTCCGCTTTTAAGCCCTGTTTCTCACATCTGATGTTTATGAAACCTTTATTTTTTTTAAACCTAAATGCAGGAATTTACATTTATCCTTTTTACATGTTTTCAGCCCATTATTTCAACCTGTCAAGATATTTTTGAATCTCGATTCTGCCATTCTTTCTATTAACAATCCCTCTGGCTTTGTCAACTGCAAATTTGATAAGCGCATTTTCTGTTCTGCTTCATTCAAGTGGCTGAAGAAGGGGCTGAGGCGGACAAGGTCAAGGGCTGAGCCTTGGGGTATTGTTGGAGATGTCTGCCGGCTGGCACCAGGGCCCCATAGCTGTTTTTGCAGAGCCCTTGCCAGCAGGCAGGCCACACTCCGCCTTCTTGTTCAGGACCTCAGAGGCTTTGACGGATGTCTTCCTTGAGTCACCACACCATGCCCTTTTTCAGTGGCACCCCTGGCCCCGGTCCTTGTCCCCTCAGAATAGGAATTCAGTCGGGCGTGCCTCCTCTTTGGTGAACTCGCGCCGGCTCCTAGGGATTGTTGCTGCCTTTTCTGTGAGTCCTCACACTTAGGATTTTGCCAGGGATTGTTATCAGACTTGCCAGCCTGTTGTTACTGGCATTTAATGTTTTGTTTTGTTCAAATAATCAGGACATGGGCTGACTCTCAATAGTCTGGCATTTCTTCACTCTACAGTCCCTCAAAACGCCTGCTGGGGCTCTGTACTTGAACCTGAGGCTCTTGTCAAGGAACAATGTGTCTAGAGATCTGAGCCTCCTGAGAGACCAGAGCCACTCTGGCTTTACACAGGTTAGGTCCAATTTTCTCTCTTCCCTCCCCTCCCCTTCCCTCCCCCTCCTTCCCTCCCTCCCTCCCTTCCTCTCTTTCTTTTCTTTTCTTCATTCTTTCTCCTTTCTTTCTCTATCTTCCTTCCTTCCTTCCTTTCTTTTTCTCCCTCTCCCCCACTTTTTATTTCTTGAAATAAAAATGTTTAGATTTTTTCCAATATAATATCATAAAGACATATTCTTTGTTAGAACATTGGGACAATATCCACCTCCAAGACATCACCCAGTTTACAACTTAGTGTACTCCCTTCCCATTTTCCAGACATAGTCTGTTTTAGTTAGTTGTAAATATACGATAATATAGTTCAAATATATCTTATAAATATTCTGAAATGTATGACAGTTTTTCTAATGTAAAGGTAATACGTGAAAAAGTAGAACATACTCATAATAGAAAACGTGGACTGTTGCAAGCAGGTTTGAGTCCTATTATTTTGTTTTTTACTTAACGTGTGTCAGCATGCATTTTCCAGGATTTTGCAAACTCTGGAGGGGTTTTGATGACTCTGTAAGAGTCCATAGGTTAGATGCTCCTTAGGTGCTTCAATAGTCTACCCCATCCTCCTTCAACTCGTTTTCAGTTTTTCATTAAACACCGCTGAACTGAACATCTTTGCACACACCCCCGTTTCTCCATTTCTGATTACTTTCTTTGCACAGAATTCTAGGAATGGGTCAATTCTCTCTTAACTGTGTTTGTCAGACCTTTGGGGTCTGAATATCCTCCTCTATGATAGGAGCAAAATAGAAAGTTGAGGTGTTCTGCTTTCTCCCTACCAACCAGTCCCATCACACAATCTGCTCTGGGTGGCAGATTTTTTTTTTTTTTTTTTTTTTTTTTTGGGGTACGCGGGCCTCTCACTGTTGTGGCCTCTCCCGTTGCGGAGCACAGGCTCCGGACGCGCAGGCTCAGCGGCCATGGCTCACAGGCCCAGCCGCTCCGCGGCATGTGGGATCTTCCCGGACCGGGGCACGAACCCGTGTCCCCTGCATCGGCAGGCGGACTCACAACCACTGCGCCACCAGGGAAGCCCTGGGTGGCAGATTCTTCTCGCTTCCGGTGAAGCTCAGAGCCCTTTGGGTTGTGGGTAATATATTTTACATGTTTTCAAGCTTCCCGACTGGAGTCTTGCCTCGTCTTACTGTTTTTATCCTCTACGAAGACCAGTTTAAATATTAAATAGGTCTTGTGAAGGCAGACTCCATCCTTTTCCTGTTAATTGCCAAAATTCTTTTGCCAGAGGAATTTCAAATGAAATTTTCAAAGGATAACAAAAATCTCACAGAGGTTTCCAGAGAAGGCTTGGGGAGATGAAAAATAATTGGAGGCCTTTCTAGCTCTGGGTTTTATCACCTTAGGGTAAGCGTATGCCTTTCTGTGATTCCACCTCCCTCAAGGCCGACACCTCTGACAGCTAGGCTAGGCCCCGCCCTTGGCAACTCCATCGAGAAAGGGCTGAAATTTTACTCTCTGTTCCTACAAGTTTGGCTTTTTAAAATTCTGCATATGTGATATCACACAGTATTTGTCTTTCTCTGTCTGACTTGTTTCACTTAGCATAATGCCTTCAAGATCCATCCGTGTTGTTGCAAATGGTAGAATTTCCTTCTTTCTTATGTCTGAATATTATATGTGTATATATATATATATCTCCATATATATAATATATGTATCTCACATCTTCTTTATCAGGCGTTGGTGGAAATGGGGACACGTTGGTCAGAGAGCATAAACTTTCAGTTAGAAGATGAATAAGTTCTGGGGATCTAACGTACAACATGGTGATTATAGTTAACAATATTGTACTGCATACTTGGAAGCTGCTAAGAGAGTAGACCTTAAATGTTCTCACCACAAAAGAAAAATCTTAATTATGTGACATGATGGAAGTGTTAGCCAGCACTACGGCGGTAATCATACCGCCATATACAAGTGTATCAAATCGACACATTGTACACCTTAAAATTACACAATGTTATATGTCAATTGTATCTCAATAAAGCTGGGAGGAAAAGAAGGGGCTGAAATTATTTGCTCTTCAGCTTTAGGATAGAATCATAAGATTGCGAAGAGTGTGAGGAGAACCCTCCTGGTGGAGCTGATCCAGACACCTTGGCGATGGGGAAGATGCAGCTCAGCTGGGGAGTGTGTGGGCAGGAGTGGGGCAAGAGTTCTGTCCACAGGCCAGGGCAACCTGTCCCGAATGAACTGGGCTCCCCCGGCGCCGACCACCACTGGGACATTGCCTGTGTCATCCTCAGCCAGATTTTGGGCTCTGCCTGCCAGACTCTTCTCCCTCCGAAGGTACCTGCACCTGGATTCGTCCTTCCTGCACCACATCCCTCCACAGGTCAGGTCTAGTTCTTCCCTCCCAAGGGTCTAAGCTCTGCTTCTGTTAGCTGTGCCAGGCTCAAAAGTTCTAAGAAAAGACATGTCCTACACTGCCACGTATGAGGAATGGGGGTGACGGGGTGGGAGGAGATCGGATGGGAAGAAGGGTTTTGAGGAGCCTTAAGTCAATGATTTGGAAAACTAGGGAGTCATCCAGGTCTCAGGACATAGGTCAGTGAACATGTTAGCAAGGAGGGGACTCTCACCACATAAGGCATCTTGGTGTAGTGGAAAAAGTCCCCAGAGAAGGAACCAAAACATCTGGGGGGTTAGTGTCGGCCCTGAGCTCAGCAACTGTGTGACCTGAGGCAAGTCACAGGAAAAGACACCAGGCCTAGACATGTGGCCCTCAGTCTCTTAGAGGTTCAAGACTCCCAGTGATCACTCCTCGTATTTCTATTATCCGTTGCTCGAGAAGAAATGATTATGACTTTGGGAAAGTTGCAGATGTGGGCTTTGCTGGAGAGCTGTCACTTATGTCAACCTCTTGGAAGTATCTAAAGGGAAGACTCAGGGTCCTGGGTCTGAGGGGACTCTAGAAAGCCTCTCTTCTCCTGCTTCTTCCCATTCTCCCCCAAAGACTGTAAGAAAAAGAATAAGAGGATGGGGATGGGCATGAGGGGAGAGGGGATGGGGGATGAGAAGATGAGGGGACGGGGGATGGAGGTGATGAGGAGATGGGGGATGGAGGTGATGAGGATGCAGATGAGGACGAAGGGTTGGAATGAGGAACTTGGCTATGTATGTGGTGGAGTGGTGTTGCCTGTCCTCTTTACTCTCCTCCTTTTTTCCCCACCCTCATGTATGGGGTAGGTTATTTTTGATACAATCCATCAAAGTAATGCTATGCAAGGTGGTCAGTGTTGGCCCAGAAAGGTGGTTGTCCTGTAGCTGCTCCCCTCTAAGAACATGAGGGTCCCCCAGCCTCTCCCACTCCCATGGGATTCAGGAGAACATCTCCCCAGCTTCAACTTCAAGGAGCAAAGACCACATATAGCTGGTTTCCTAGGGGAAGGCAGAGGGAAGAAAGGAAAGAGGGAAGGGAGAAGTAGCAGACTCTCAGGTCCCCATGTGAGGCTCCCCCCAGGCCCCCGGGCTCAGGAAGGAGACCGTGGCACCCTCCCATGGACTCTCAGTGTGTTCGTAGATCAGTTACCAGCGAGACCGAGTTCTTCCTGGCCGTGCCTGGGTGTCCAGATGGCTCCCAGATGGGACAGGGGGAAAACGTTCCCTTGGAAAATGGAGAAGTAGGGAAGGCCAACAGGTCTCGGTGGGACTGCAGTGTAGGGAAGACTCAGGAAGAGGGGCAGATGAAAGGGAAGGGAGGACACAGACAGAAGTCTATAGCAGAACAGGGGTGAAAAACCCTTGACCGTGAGGATGGCCAAGAATGGGGTGGTGGGTGGGAAGCCACAGGTCCCACCTGGATTGTCACCTAGGTTCTGCCAGTCACCGTCTACATGACTTCAGACACATCCTTCTTCTCTCCCAGCCTCAGTTTCCTCGCTTATGAAATGAGGAGACACAGAGATAAGGAAGGCGGCCCTACCAATCCACAAGGCTCCCTTCCACCCTTGGGGTCTCCCATGCCTGGCGGTCCCCTCTCTGCATGGCCTCTGGGCACAGCCCCCAAGCCTCACCAGACCAGCAGGGGCAGCCTTGGGACCAGCACCTCATTTCCTCGATGTAACTACCCATTACACGGAGCCGCTCTCTACCAAGCTGGGGCTCTGGCAGCTTCATTATAAGTTTATTACATGCTAATTCAAGCAGATAAATTTGCCCCAGCTGTGAAGCAGAAGAGATTAATAACCTCAAAGATGACTTTGCTGCTTTGATGAGTTTCTTGAGCAGGGTATATTTAGGAAGGGCAACTAGATTAGTCAAAACCCCCTTTTATTCGTAGTGACACTGTGCAAACGACTTTATATGACTGGAATACCAACTGCTTAACTCCCTGACCTCCGTATTCAGATAAACACATCTTATTATAGCAACACGCGTCCGCACGTGGTGGCAACTGCTGGCCGAGGACCCTGCGCTGGGAGCTGGCACGCAGACTTCATGTGGGCAGGGGGACAGCCTCCAGGTAGATGTCTCCCTTTTCCTGTCTTCACCCTTGGACTGGCTCAGGGACAAAGGGAATGCTCTGGGTGTCCCAGGGCTCAGAAGAATCAGTTCTCAGATGAGTGGAAATGATTTGCCCAAAGTCACAGTGAATTAGCCACGTGGGCTCTACAGCTCTGCCACCCGGATCTCCACTCCAAAATCAGTTTTGCAGCAAGAGGCTGGGTTGGCCTCTGGTGGAAACTGTGAAGGTGACCAAATAAGTTCCAGGGACACTCTGACCCCTCCCTGCTACCCAGGTATATGGGGTCTTTATAAGACTTCCTCCATGAAGTCTTATGATGCTTGGGAATCTCACTTCCCCAGGTTCAGAGAACAAAGGATGGAGGAGGCATTTAACCAGCAATGCTGGCATCTCCTTCTAGGGAAGGGAAAGAGTGACCCTTATGTTGATCTCCAGCTGCCCAACAAACCCAGCACAAGGTCCCATCCCTGAATTCCAGTGAGCCCATGAAGGAGGCACGACCCTTGGGTTTTTCTAGATGAAGACACCAGAGAGTTTAAGCCACTTGCCCTGAAATGCCCTTCCCCAACTTGTCTACTTGGAAAATACCCACTGGTCTTTCCCGATTCAACACACGTGTCACCTCCTTGGTGAAACTTCCTTGTCCACTCCTCCCTCCACCCTGTCTCCAGCAGCACTGATTGCAATGGATGGTGCCGATTTGATTATGATTTGTCTCTGTTATTTGATTGCCTCTTAAGAGCAAGTACTGGGTCTCTATCTTCATGTCCTGCAGTCCTGGCCGAGGGCCTGGTTGGTACCAAGTGCTCAACCAATATTGACAAAGACTTGAAATTGCTCTGGATAATCTTGGTCCTACGGGTACTCTATGCAACGCCATCTGTCCCATGTCTGACCCTGACTGGCAATTTGGAAAAGAAATAGCTGTAGTTCCCTGATACTATTCAACAAAAATTGTAGGTGTAAAAGAAAAAAACATAATATAGAAAAGGACTACAGAAAAAAAGGTGAACGTGTATCTCAAGTACAGAAACAAAGGCAGAATTCATAAAAGATAGATTTGACTATGGAAAACTTCAGATTTTTTCCATAGGCAAAGTGTAGGTTCCTTTTCCATATTGTGTCTGCCTGTATTCCTGGCTAGCCACTTGGTTTCATCCCAAACTTTAAACAGTATTATCAGGGTGAAAAATTTGCTGGCAGTAATGCTTGGATTATATGATGTCTTATTATTTGGAGGATGTAGCAGGGACAGGTCCCCCGGTATTGCAATCTGTACCTCTTTTCTTGGTAATGGGACTCCAAAATTTTCAGCAAAATATTACAACTCCCAGTTTTCCATGCAGCTAAGTGTTCCGTGAGATATAAATGGAAATTGTGTGTGCAACCTCCAGGTCCTGCCCTTGATGAGAAGTGGCTTCCTCTCCCCCTTTCCCCTTCTTGCTGGCTGGCACGAGACAGGCTCTGGGCAGCCATCCGGATTGCAAGGTGGGAGCCATGTGTGGAGGGTTCTGGAGCAACAAGGTGAAAGGAGCACCACGGAGCCATCACATCAGCCCGAGAGCTTACTGGAACTGTTAAGTGCAAAGTCTACATTATTGCTATTTCAGGCAATAATGTATCAAGTCTCTATTCTAATTATAGAACACTTTCATATGAATAACTGAGAATTGGCCAGTCTTGATATCACAGAACCTCAAGACTCTGGTGCCTACACTACTCTGAGCATGTTTAGGAGCCTCTCTAATTTTATTTTATTTTATTTATTTATTTATTTATTTATTTATTTATTTATTTATTTTGCGGTACGCGGGCCTCTCACTGTTGTGGCCTCTCCCGTTGCGGAGCACAGGCTCCGGACGCGCAGGCCCAGCGGCCATGGCTCACGGGGCCCAGCCGCTCCGCGGCATGTGGGAACTTCCCTGACCCGGGGCACGCATCCGCAAGCGGACTCTCGACCACTGCGCCACCAGGGAAGCCCTCTAATTTTAATTGATTGGAAGTTAAAGACTTTTTTAGGATAGCTTGTTTTGTGAATGTGGCTCTGGAACCTTGTAAATATTTTTTACAACTATAAAAAAATTTTAAACTAATCCATGGAAATTGGAAAAAAAGCAATCTATTTATATTATTTTTTAAGGTTATTTTCCATTATTGGTTATTATGAGATATTGAATATTGTTCCCTGTTCCATACAGTAAATCCTTGTTGCTTATCTATTTTATAAATAGTAGTGTGTATCCATTAATCCCAAACTTCTAATTTATCCCTCCCCCTTTTCCCTTCTGGTAGCCATAAGTTTGTTTTTTATGTCTGTGAGTCTGCTTTTGTTTTGTAAACAAATTCATTTGTATTATGTTTTAGATTCTACATATGATATCATACACTATTTGTCTTTGCTTGACTTACTTCATTTAGTATGATATTCTATAGGTCCATCCGTGCTGCTGCAAATGGCAATATTTCGTTCTTTTTTATGGCCGAGTAATATTCCATTATAAATATATACCACATCTTCCTTACCCATTTATCTGTTGATGGACACTTAGGTTCCCCAAAAAAGCAATCTAAATTGTGAGAACAGAATGAAAGAAAGGAAACTGTGTATTGATTTGGTATGGCAGCATAATTACAAAGAGAGGAGCTATGTCAAGTGACTTAAGGACAAATTAATCTGATTAGCATCCCAGGGTGGGGGTGTATCCTAACAAAAATAACTGCAAAAAGTTCTTAAATTGTTTATCAATATACATTTTACTGATTGATAGTGATGGTATCTTCATCTGAGACTGTTGGGTGTATATTGTGAGATAAGAAAGTGAGTAATTATGCTGATTTTGTTGGGAATTGGGATGTTCAGTGTGAAAGAAAGGATTATACTATCTAAGACTGATAAGGCTAAATAAAAGCCCTGTAATCCTGAATCTGGACTGGACAAATATGAACTTAGGAACTATGTCGTTATTTTCTAACCACGTCTGTGCTCTGTCCATTTTCTATCCATCACAAGGGCCTGGGAAAAACAGCCAACCCAGTAGCAGTGAACACCCCTACAGACCAGATTATGGCCTCTAAATAGTATTGCCCCCCAAATGGGGATCCAGGCATTTTGGAGAAATGACAGAGTCTAGTTCTGGGGCACAAAATGTACAAGATGAATCTGGAACATCTTGTCACTTCAAAATTACTAAGTAGGAGCAATTTGAAGAGGCTCCTCCTTGCCAATGATGGGACAATGTGATCATCAGTAAAAATAACAAGTGCAATGAATCGGAGCTTATCATATTTGGTCCTACGGGCACTATGCAATGCCACCTGTCCCACATCTGACCCCACTGATAGGCAATTTGAAAACAATTAAGATACGTTTCAATCCATGAGTTCAGAATAAAATCTAAAAAGAAAAGAAGAAAGAAAACCCACTCATTGATTACTCTTGGAAGATGTTAGGGAACCTATTAATTTTTTTGAAAACTGGCAAATAAAGAGAAAGAATCAAGCATTTACCTCCCTTTCCTGTATGAGTCACAGGGTAAACTTATGGTTGATGAGGGGGAAGGATAAAATAGGAACTTGGGATTAACATACACACACTACTATATATAAAATAGGTAACCGAAAAGGATCTACTGTATAGCACAGGGAATGCTACACAATATTCTGTAATAACCTATACGGGAAAAGAATCTGAAAAAGCATGAATATAGGTATATTTATAACTGAATCACTTTGCTGTACACCTGAAACTAACAAAGCATTGTAAATCAACTATACTCCAATAAAATTTAAAAAAATATGTTGTTGATGAGAAGTATCTCTTCATATGAGGAGTGAGAAATAGAATTAAAATACTATTATTCTGCAACCCTAAATGAAATGATAGACAGCCAGATATCATGTGCTACCTGATGAAACACTACCTATGAAGTTTTATTGCCAAAAAACTGGACCTGAATTTTATCAGACCTCTAGATCTAACTATCCATTTCTTGTGAAGGAGGAGGAAAAACATATCGAAGGACACTGTGGGGATGCAATCAGCGAACTGCCAGCTGCGAAAATCCTATAGAACCAGGAACCCAATCTTTTCAATAAGCAAGGTAGGTGCTTGTGTGGGGGTAGGGTGGTGGGCAGGGCCTTGGCATTGGTGACATCAGTCCCGCCCAGGTGTCAGAGACTGAGCAGGTAAGAATGGTGTACCTGTTGGGGGTATCAGAGGCCAAGCAGGGTGAAGGGAGCCTCTCTGTGGCATGGCATAGGGGGTTAGAGTCCAGGTGAGGAGGTGTCTGCATTGGTGACTGATGGGTTTTCAGAGCCTGGGTGGGAGTGGGAGGTGGCAACAGCAACAGGCCAGCAGGGGTGTCAGAGCCGAATCAGGGTGAGGAGAGTGTCCTCATGGCTGGGGCATCGCGGGAGCAGTGGGAGGTGGGAGTGTGGAGTGTGGTAAGAGGTGTTGGAGCCCCAGGGGGCTACATGGTGGGGGAGGGACAGCAGGGGCCTCATGGGGGCTTTGAAAGCCAAAGCAGGGTAAGGAGAATGCCCGTGGTGGGGCTGAGGTGGGGCGGTGATCACTGAAGTGATAGGAGATTGGTTACACACATGCATTCATTCAATAAGTAAATGTGTCCAGAATAATGGAAACCAGGTACCCTCACTGTCAGAGTGAGAAATGTGGAAATACGGAAGACAGGACAATGGGAATTAACTGGATTGGAATTAGAGGTGTTAGTGTGAATTCACGTTTTTCAATACATAGCTAGATAAATATGGATATAAATATAGATGTAAAAGGGTGTATGAATGTGTATAAATACATATGCCTGTGAGTGTATTTGTGTGTGAGTGTGTGTGTGTGTGTGTGTGTGTGTGTGTGTGTATACTTTAGCTTTGTCTGTTGAGAGCACCTAAGAGAAGCAATATTCTGATACCACTAAGCACACCTAGTGCTCATATCCTGATTTGTAAACACCAGCCTCCACTCAAAAGAGCCAGAGCTCTGGAGAAATAGATGATTCTCGGGCCAGGGCAAGAGACAGTATAAGATGATCTTAGAATACCTTGTGCTAGAAAACAAGAAAGTGCTCAAAAACCAATGAGGACATGTCAAAAGGTGCAGAAGCCAACTTGAGGGGCTTCTGCTGGGACTCAAATCAGGGAAAATTTGAGTATAAAAGTAAATAATAATGAATTATAACCTTTAGATAAGAATCCCTGAATCTAAACCGATATAAATAAATTTCCTGTAGAGTAGAATACCAACTAATAAATATAGAAGGAGGGATGGGATTAGAAAATCACCATTTGGCTACCTTCATAGTGACAATTAACTCAGCCAAGAAGCATTAGCTGATGCCAAAACGTAGTGAGTGAAAGTTTGATGTGGAATGGATATGTACATAGTCTCAAAGTACCTCCCACCCCAAACAGTTAATTACAAAGAAAAAAGAGTAAGTTTACGGACTTCCCTGGTGGTCCAGTGGGTAAGTCTCCGTGCTCCCAGTGCTGGGGACCCGGGTTCGATCCCTGGTCAGGGAATTAGATCCCTCATGCATGCCGCAACTAAGAGTTTGCATGCCACAACTTAAGATCCTGTGTGCCGCAACTAAGACCCGGTGCAGCCAAAAATAAATAAGTAAATATTAAAAAAAAAAAAAGAGTAACTTTACTGTGGAATAACATGGCAGTCCCAACCCAATCAAGCGATCAAAGCTAGTGTTTGTCCTGGTAACAGGACAAATAGAAATTGTGTGCCACCTGATAGAATACACTAGAAAACATAGTGCTACTTAACGTGAAATTCTTCTTAAAAGGCATCACCTAAAACCAATCATGACGAAACGTCGGAAAACCCAAATTGAGGGACTCTGAAAAATAACTTACCCATAATCTTTGAAAGTGTCAAGGTTATGACGGAGACCAGTGAAACATGACACAGGCAATGCGCGATTCTAGATTCATCTTTTGCAATAAAGGACATTATTGGTAAAACTTGGATTGTCTGGTAGAAATGAATTGATGTTAACCTCCTAATTCAATGGTTGTATGGGATTATGTAGGAGAGTGTCATTGTGGCAGGAAATACGTGCTACAGTACTGTGTGTATGTGTGTATAAGAACAGGGGGGTTGCTAGTGGTGACGGGACATGATGTCAGCCATTCATTCTCATGTGGTTAAAGGGAAAAAGTTCTTCGTACTATTCTTGCAAAATATTTTTGTGAGTTTGAAATTATTTTAAGGGTAAAAAAAATATCTTTAGTGTTCAAAAAAAGAAAGCTGTTCATAATAGCTCAAAAGCGGAAACAACCCAGATGTCCATCATTGGATGAGTGGATAAAATAAAATGTGGTGTATCCATACAATGGAATATCATTTGGCAATAAAAACGAAAGAAGTACTGACACGATTATAACATGAATGGACTTGGAAAACATTATGCTAAGTGGAAGAAGCCAGTCACAAAAGACCATATATTGTATGATTCGGTTTATAGGAAATGTCCGGAATAGACAAATATATAGAGACACAAAATAGACTAGTGGTAGCCAGGGGATGGAGGGAGGGGGTAGGTGGGAGTGACTGCTAATAGGTGTGAGGTCTCTTTTGGGGGTGATGAAAATGTTCTAAAATTGATCGTGGTGATCATTACACAACTCTGTGAAGACGCTGAAAAACCATTGAATTATATGCTTTAAATTAAATGGGTGAATTGGATGGTGTATGAATTATGTCTCAATAAAACTGTTACCCCCCAAAAGGGGAAAAAAGCAAACTGCATAGCCATGATTTACCAATATATAAATTCCAGTGTAATCTTAATCTGGTAAGATTTGTTTGGGAAAAAATACGAACCTTCTACCAAATTCAGTTCAATTCAGCACGTATTTGTGGCGCACCTACTGAACGATTGAGTGTTTTTTTGGATTTATTTATTTATTTAAAGGATTTATTTATTTGGCCGCGCTGTGAGGCATGTGGGATCTTAGTTTCCTGACCAGGGATCGAACCCGTGCCCCATGCAGTGGGAGCAAGGAGTCTTAACCACTGGACCTCCAGGGACGTCCCAAGTAGAGTTTTTAAAAGGTATCGATAGAAAGTGGCCAGGCTCTGTGCTGGAGCCTGAGACTCAGAAATAGAAGACACATGCCATCAATGCCTTCCCGGAGCTCAGACAGGTCAGCCACTCCACTGTCGTTGGCTCACTGTTGCCGCAGAAGGGAGCACAGGGGCTGCGGGAACCCAGGAGAGGGGCACTCCATCCATTCCTCCTAGAAGGCTTCCCGGAGGCCAGCACTTAGCGCTGAGTGGAGAAAGGGCTGAGGAGGGGTGAGTCAGGTGGAAGAGGACACTGCAGAGAGAGGATATTGCAGGCAGAGGGAGCAACCTAGGACGCAGACCAGGCCCTGCACTGGGTGATTGGGAAAGTGTAAGGAGTTAGCTGGGAGGAGTGGGCAGATGGGCAGGTGGGCAGAATGGAGGCCATTAGGTGCCAAGGTAAAGGGAGGCCCTCAGTTGACAGAATCCCTTGTGGGCAGAATGACAACGTTAGAGGTCATTCGCAGCTTCTAGAAGGCTAACGGGAGCAGGGAATTAAGAGACAGTAGTCAGTGCCCATCAGAGCAGAGGATCAGGCCACTTTCCCCCAGACTGCCTGTCCCTCTATGGGTTAACTGGCCCCCTGCTGGGCTTCCAGGCTGTAAGGCTTCTCTGTCACTATGGATCAATTGGTCTCGCCATCGGTTCCCTGGAGCCTGGCTGTCACTTGATTCCCCTGGAAGCCAGCTGCTGTGCACGCAGGGCGGGGAGGGAGAGCAGGGCTGCAGGGATGGATCTCCTTCGTGCGGAGCTCACGTCCGCTTCGCTTCGTGCGCCAGATGGAGGTGCCAGCTCCCCACCCCCCACCTTGAACAGAAGACAGGCTCCGAGGCCAAGTTGGCTCACCTTGGAGGCTCCTGGGAGGGGGGAGGGGGAGAGGCAAATAAAGGAGCCCTTTGATTCCTTGCAGGAGCCCAGCTCACAGGGTCCCAGGTCAGGAGTTGGGGTGGAGGAGAGGGTGCAGTGGGGAAGGAAGAGTTTGTTTCCATTCACTGGAAGGTTCTGAAAACTATTAACACCAAAGCCCGTGGGCTATAGAGAAGCCTACCCTAGTTCTGATATAGTTGGTGGCATGATTTCCATTTCACCGAAGGAGCAGCTGAGGGGGTGCTGGGAGGTTAAGTAATTCGCCCAAGGTCACAAAACTGGCTTTAGACCCAGGAGTGGCTTGTTCTAAAGCCCACATGGTACAGGATATAGGACAGGACAGTTTCAAAGATTCTCCCAACTGTGCAGAAACAACAGAGGGTCGCAGGCGCGAAAGCCCTCAGAGGGCCTTGAAGGCGGCAGGAGATGCTTCAGAGCAGCGGGCCTGAGCTCTGTCTCTACGAGTGGACTAAACTGCCAGATGGTCCATCCATCCACCCACTCCACAGATTTTACTTAGGGCCTACCACGTGTTCTGAACTGTTCCCAGCAGGGCTGCACCCTTGCGGGTTTCCAGGTGTTGGGACACAAACTCAAATAAGTTGTGGAACTTGCCTGGAGGCTGGGAGGGAAACGGATGTATAACCTACACACAGGGGTAGAAATGAGCACTGCCCTCAATGAGGGGACACCCGAGGGTGGCGGTGGGCAGGCCTTGCAGTGAGGTAGGCATTGCCTTGCAGAATTTACTCCCATCCTGGTCTCGCAGGGCTGCACAGCTGGCGTCGCCAGCACCCTGAACGGACCTTTCTCTGCTCACACGAGCACTCAAATGGAGGGACAGTTCCAGAGGGCCAGCCCACTGACATCATCCAGGACTACCTGGGAGGCCAGATTATAACCAGAAGGTTGCTTGGCGCTTGTTCCGTCAGAGTAAGGCGGTCTGGTGGGAGCAAATGTTTAACTGTGACAACTAAGAGAGGTTGGCGCCCCTGTCTCTGCAGGATGAGAATCCTAGAAATCCGTGGGCTCAGAGCCCTGCATCTGCTGCCACCTTGCAGATGTCCTGCCCGTGGCTGCAACGCTTGAAGTCTATAGCGTAAGACTTCCTCTCCCCACGAGATGAACTGTGGCCCCGAGACTCTCTTTGGGTCTCTACTTCCATGGCTAAATGATGCGTCTCTCTGCCCACCTCCCATTTCTAGTTGAACTCCTCCAGAGAGATCTTGATTCCCTCATTTGCCAGGAAGGCCTTACAGTAACTCATCTTCATAGCCCCATAACCATCTCATCGAATGACCAGTTCACCAAACCTACTGAATTTACCCATTTATACACATCCTTTGCTTCTTTTAGATATGGTCCTTACTGCAATTTTTGGTGAAAGTTGTTCCACACCTAGGCTACCCCCCTTATATAAAAATTTGCCTCCTTTAGCCTGAAAGAACGTCTTCAAATAATATAATTATGTACATATAAGCCTTCAAAAACCTTCAATAAAATGCTCAATTTATAAAGGAGAAATGTAAGGTAAGTGATTTATAATAAATAATGTATTTTTATATGGAAACATTTGGGAATGACTATGGCAGAGGATGTAATGAAGTGGTCAAATGCTCTGACACGAGCAGTCACCGTGAATGTGACGCTGTAAGTGCAGACTGACTGAGGGCCGTGGCCATCGATGACTTGATTCTCTGAATTGGTGAATCACTTGGTAAAGTTCTGAATGAAGCAAAGCTTGCTCTCCTCTGCGTGGTAGTGGCCTTCCTGCCAAAGTGGTGTATTGAAATTGTGCAAAACATACTTTGAGCTGATTGTCAAACAAAAGTAGATGAAAGACCCTGATAATTATAGATTGGCTTCTCATTTACATGGATATCCTGGTGGACCCTTCGAGGCCACACCCACGTCGTGTGGGACCCGGGACAAGTCATCCGCATGTGGGATTGTCCTACACATCGTGGCATCCACAGCTCTGGCCCTGTTCTCTATGTGTCAGCAGTGCCCTCCCAACATTGTGACCACCAAGATATCCCACAAATTTCCCAAATGCCAACACCGAGAACCTCTTGGAGGGCAGGGGTGGGGGGCAGTAAATGTTTGAGGGGCAGTGACACAGTCAGGCTTATAGTGTTGCAGGGTATAGCCCCTCTGGTAGCTATTGAGGGGTGGGTGAGACAGGGGAGGACACCGGTGGCTACTGCAGTAGCACAGGTGAGAGGTCAGCATGGGGAGGGCATAGGGGGCAGGTCTCCTATCTGCAGCAGAGACTGGTACACACTGTGGGCCCTAAAGTCCTCCAACACGCGCTCAGACCACGGATAGGTGTTAGGGTTAGGGGCAGGGGTAGGATTTGGGCTCTGGTAAAGAAAGACATTCACTTTGGCCTGCAATCCCCAGAGCTGGGTCCACTGGGTCCTTTGGTAATGGAGCCCTTAGCTGTCACCTGCCCCCAGATCCCCACACGGGCTGCCTTACAGCTCTAGCCCCAGCTTGGATACACAGTCTCGCTTCCCAGGCCTGGCTCCTGTGGAGGAAAAAGGATGCCAAACGGAGGTAAATGCAGCTGCCCTTACGACTCAGACCCGGAGCAATTCATTTCTTAGTCCTTAGGGCGGCGGGAGCTGCCCCATCACCCTGCACCTGCCCCAACAATGGAGCACCTTCATTTCCTCCCGTGTCTGGATTAGTGAGAGGTGAGGGCAGAGGTGATGAGCTCAAGTAGCTCTCGGGCTGAATTCCCAGGCTGGCCCTGCACCATCTGTGTGACCCTGTTGCTGGGCATCCCCTCTGGGGGCACGAAGAAGAGGGTCTCTGGCCCTAAATGATACAGCTTTAAAGCCCTGGAAAAGCCAGACCTTCTCGCTCCTGAATTCCTGCCCCTATTTCCACTCGGAGGATGTATTCAAGGAAATATCTACAGTCAAAACTTATCAAAAGGCAATTTAAATCTTTCCAGAAGTGTTTCAAGAAATTCCAAATGACGATTCTATTTAAATTTTCAAGAGAGAGAGAGAAAGCGTGCATGGCGGGCTTCTTAGATCTTATAGCAACCAAACGAGGGAGGTGCTGTTGTCCCATTTCTTACACACACACGCAAACACGTGCACATGCATGCACACACCTCACAATCACAATCATGGCTCTCTCCTTTCTCCAAAATAAATTTATTTTATTTATTTATTTTTGGCTGTGTTGGGTTTTCATTGCTGCGCGCTGGCTTTTCTCTAGTTGTGGTGAGCGGGGGCTGCTCTTCGTTGCGGTGCGCGGGCTTCTCATTGCGGTGGCTTCTCTTGTTGTGGAGCACGGGCTCTAGGCGCGCAGGCTCAGTAGTTGTGGTGCACGGGCTTAGGTGCTCCACGGCATGGGGGATCTTCCCAGACCAGGGCTCGAGCCCGTGTCCCCTGCATTGGCAGGTGGATTCTTAACCACTGAGCCATCAGGGAAGCCCTCCTTTCTCCTTCTAAACCCAGCTCTTGTGGGCTCTGGTCTTTCTCCTCCCCTCACCTTACACATCTGCTCATTTTTCTTTTATCTGTTGAAGGGGATCCTGTCTTGGGCTCTCGGTCCTTTCTTGGGCAGGACAGTTTCCCCCTCACTCCTAATCTGCACAACTGAGACCTAAACTGGCAAAGACCTAATGTTCCTGGGCTGGTGTGGGAGAGGGCAGGAGCTCGGGAGAAAGGCTGACTTTTCACAGTGTCACATGTTGACCGTGGCAGTGTCAACCTTAGCGGAGTTAGACTTCCTATGAGCCCACACTTCCACAGCCCCCCGACACACACAGTAATTCCTGCGCTCTCACGGAAATAGCTACATGCACTGTTTTCCATAATCCCCTTCACCTAATTCTTTTATGGGCACTTTCATACTCCTTCAGTATCAAGTTCTGATATTCATAGCCATGACTCTGATTAGTGCAAGACTTCAAAGCACCTTAAATTATGCTCGGGATAGTTTCAGCATTAAGTGTAGCTGAGCTAATTCAGATTCTCTGAAAATTGGCAATATGATAAATTGCAACCTTACACAAGCCAGAGTATTCAGACTAGACACACCTAAAAGCTCAGCAGAGCTAGGCCACTGTGACTAGGCTGTGAGTCCACAGGAACCCATAAACACACAGGTAGGAAGCAGAGCTGGCGTCCCAACCAGCCAAACGCTGTCACTACCCCCGTAAATCTCCCGGATATTCAAACAGCCATTAACGTTTGCAGACGTTGTAAGTGATGCTCTCATAATCACTGCCATCTATCTGGGCTTGGCCATGGACAGGGTCATTTGGTTAATGCAAGATTCCATCTTCATTGCTCTGTAACTAGTTTTTAATCAGCGATGATTGCTGAGCTGGGATGCTGTGGGCCAGCTCGCCTGCTCTTTCCTCAGAGAGTGCCTGTCGATATGTCACAGCAATTAACCAGAGACCTGCGGGAGGGGTGGCGAGGGAAGCAGGAAAGCCAGGCCGCTTGGTGCAGCCACAAGCCTCTTCCTCTCCTCTTCCCTGATCCTCAGCCACCTTTAGAGGGTTGGTGGAGGGCATCGGCAGATGAGGGATGCCCCCAAAGAGGCATCTATTCCAACTGTTGCTTTTGACTTGCCCAACCGTTTAATCTCCCAGGAGGTAGAGGAAATGATGAGTGGTCTAGCCACTCTGTAATCAATTCTGACCATCAAAGAAAAATTGGCCGACTGGAAGTGATAAGAATCTTGGAGAAAGTGTCTTTATAATATTGTAGGCTGTAATAGCAGAGGCAGGGAAGGCTTAGCTTACTTCTAAGGGAAGGCAGAGTACAAAACATTCAGAAAATAATATATAATCATTTTTCCATATTACAATACCTTGAAAGGGAAGATGATGTGGGCAGATGGGAAGGCTATTAAAAATGCACTTCTGGTTGGGCAATCTCAATGATCCTGATGAGGAAGACGTGGGGAATATCCCTCAAGATCCCAGTGATGGCTGAACAAGTCTTCCCCCAAAGACCCAACACCATATTTTTAGCAGCAGTATATAGCAGCAATAGAAAAAATACCCTTTATTTTACAGCAGTAGGTATATAGCTCCTTGCATTTTCTATCAGATTAATGAGTGTAACTTTTTTATTCCCCATTTTATTTGTGATTTTGAGCACGTTTTCATATGCTTCATATGTTGAGCCATTTGGTGGCTTGTCTGCAAATCACCTCTTCCTATCCTTTGCCCATTTATCTATTGGGTGACCTTTGTCTCGTCAATTCATAAGTGCTCTGTGTGTATTAACCTTTGTCCTCTACATTCATTACAAATGTTTTTTTCCCAAATCTGTCACTGGGCTATTTAAGTTTCTTTGTCATATGCAAAGTTTAAGTTTTTTTTAGTTTTAAAGGTTTTTATAATATATTTTCTTTTATGGCTTTTGGGCTTCTGATTTTAAGTTAAAAACTAGATTATGCATGAATGGTGTAGATTTCCTTGCAAGAATTTTTTTTTTAAGTTTTACATTTAAATCCTTAATCCATCTGGAATTTACTTTTATGAATAATGTATGTTGGAAGTCAACTTCTATTTTTCTCTTGTTGAAAAGCCAGTTATGGTTGTACTCTATATTAAGTAATCTACCCTTTTTCAACAGAATTAAACTACTCATTACATTTATCATACACTATTAAATTCTTCTATATACCAAGATCTATTTCCGGATTATTTATTCTGTTCCACTTATCTATCTGACTTTTTCTTTACCTTTGGCAACACTGAAGAGAATAAAGTGACTGAGGGTAAGCCTTGATATCTAGTAATACAGGTAACATTATTATCCTTTTTAATACTTTTCTTGCAATTTGGGAGTCATTTATTCTTTTATGTAACTTGAAGATTTATTTAAACAAGTTAAAAAATTCTGTGAGGGTTTTAGAATTGTGTTTTAAATACAGTATATATAAAATCTGGGAGCACTGAAGTTTTATAATTAGATCTCTCCACTTAAGAATGTGATCTTTCCATTTTTGTCAGATCTTATTTTAATGCTTTTAATAATATTTTATAATTTGCTTATTTTAGATCGTATACTTTTAAAATATAGTTTATCCCTAAATATGTTTTCCTATTTCCAATACCAGATACTTATTACTGGATAGGAGTTCAACTGATTTTTGTATATTTATCTTCTATCCAGTCACCTTACCAAAGTTTTACACCAATTTCAGTAGCAATTTTTATGTTTGTTTTTTTTTTTAACTGGAATCTCTTCGATTTCTAGGAATATAGTCATATCTTTATCTTTTCCTCCTAACGTTTATATGATTTATTTTATTATCTTATTGCTTTCTCTAGAACCTCTAAGATAATATTAAATATTAATAGTGATAGCAGCTCCTCTAAAAGGGTCATATTTTAATTGAAATTGGTTTTGTGTTTCACTGCTGAGGATAATTGCTGTTGGGTTTGGTAAATAGACTTTATTATGTTGTATGTAATTGCTTTCTGTTTCAACTTTTCAAGGTTTTATTAGTAATAGCTGTTGTATCTTCAAATACTCTGTGAGTATCTACTGTTAATGATCATATTTTCTTTTCTCCTTTAGTGTGCCAGTGTAACAGATCATGTTGATAGCTTTCCTGGTATTGAAATATCTTGCAACCTTGAAATAAATCCTACTTGGTCATACTATATTATACTCTTGACACATTGCTAGATTTTCTTTGCTAACATTGTATTTAGAATTTTTGCATCTGAGCTTGTAAGTCTGTAGATGTATTTTTGGTCTTATTTCTATATTGGGTTTTGACATCAAATCTATGTTAGGGGGGCTTCCCTGGCGGCGCAGTGTTTGAGAGTCCGCCTGCCGATGCAGGGGACGCGGGTTCGTGCCCCGGTCCGGGAGGATCCCACATGCTGCGGGGTGGCTGGGCCCGTGAGCCATAGCCGCTGAGCCTGTGCGTCCGGAGCCTGTGCTCCGCAACGGAAGAGGCCACAACAGTGAGAGGCCCGCGTACCGCAAAAAAAAAAAAAAAAAAAAAAAAAAAATCTATGTTAGGAAAGGAGAGCTTTCCATATTTTTAAAATCATCTTAAATAGTTTAAATAGCATTGGAATTATCAGTTAGATAAAACTCACTTGTAAACCCATTTGTACCCAGTCCATATTTCAATATTAGATCTTTAATTACTTTTTCAATATCTTTTGTGGTAATAAATTTATTTTGGCTTTCTACATCTCACCAGTTTCAGTAATTTATATTTTCTGGGAAATTTTCTAATTCCTCGAAATTTTTAGATTCGTTGCCATTAAGTATTCTTTTCTCTCCATTACTTGTGGTTGTCTCCTTTCTTGTTCCTTGTATTTTTGCTCTTTCCTCTCTTATTTAGGGTGATTTGTCTATTTTATTAGTGTTTGGAAAAATCCAACTTTTGGATTTATTTATCCCTTTGATGACTTTATTGTTTTCTACTTTACAGCTTTCAGCTTCTATCAGTTGCATCCTTCTAGTTTCTTAGGTGCTGTTTTGCTACTTTAGGATGAATAAAAAGGTCCTTCACTGAAAAATATACAATTTTTCCACTGAAGGCATTTAAAGCTATGCATTTCCCTCTGAGTCACCTTTTGCTGTATGTTATAGGTTCATGTATAATGCGTGCTTTTTGTTGCTTTCTAGACAGTTTGTATTTTTAAAAATTTTCCTCTTTGATCCAACAATGTACAGAATTGTTTCTTGATTACTGTGCAGTTATATTGGTTATAGCCACACTTTGTTTCTAATTTACTGGATTATGATAATGGAATGTAGACTACAAAATTACTACTTGTTTAAGTTAATTAACATTAGTATTAATATTAATAATTATTATTAACAATTAATTTAAAATAACAATAATTATTTTGGCCAAGTATTGGATTGATTTTTGTATATAGGGATATACAACAAAAAATGTACATTCTTTTTAAAGATGCTATATAGGTCATCAGATTTTTTACTAATTGCATTATTCAATTCCTCTATGTCTTTATTTTTGTCTATTAAAAATGTCTGGTTCTGAGAAAGGTGTACTAAAATCTCTATAATTATGGTTTAATTTTTATCAAGTTCTTTTTGCAATTCTGGTTTCTGATTTAATGTTTAGTGCTTCTGGTAATTGAGGCAGAGTCTATCACCTCTGTATTCTTTCTGTTGTTGTTGTTTTTGCTTTCTTGCCCTCATTGTATGGCTTATGGGATCCTAGTTCCCCTACCAGGGATTGAACCTGGGCCCCTTGGCAGTGAAGACCTGGAGTCCTAACCACTGGACTGCCAGGGAATTCCCTATATTATTTTATTTTTTTAAATAAATAAATAAATACATGTATTTATTTATTGTTGGCTGCATTGGGTCTTTGTTGCTGTGCGTGGGCTTTCTCTGTTGCAGTGAATGGGGGCTACTCTTCCTTGCGGTGTGCAGGTTTCTCATTGCAGTGGCTTCTCTTGTTTTGGAGCTCGGTCTCTAGGCGTGCAGGCTTCAGTAGTTGTGGCACATGGGCTCCGTAGTGGCTCATGGGCTCTAGAGTGCAGGCTTAGTAGTTGTGGCGCACGGGCTTAGTTGCTCCGCGGTATGTGGGATCGTCCCAGACCAGGGCTCGAACCCGTGTCCCCTGCATTGGCAGGCAGATTCTTAACCACTGTGCCACCAGGGAAGTCCCCTTATATTCTTTTAATAGAGTTGTTTGTCATTACAGAATATTCTTTTGAGTGCTTTTAATGTTAATACCACTCTGATATTGACATTTCAATTCTTGCCCTTTTTTGTTTACATTTACCTGTTTTCTCTTTGCTGCCCCTTTATTTTCAGCTTTTTTTGAATCATGTGAGTTTCTGTAACAACACACTACTGGATTTTGCTTTTCTAAACACATCCCTCTGTTTTGTAATGGTAGAAAATTCAACCCATTCTCATTTATTAGATAATGATAGATTCCCTGATCAAGTTCCTTACTTTGCTTATTATGCTTATATTTTTCTGCCCCTTTTGGGGTACATTTCGTTGCCTCAGGTGGGCACTTAGAGGGCCCCCTCCTCCACCCCACCCCCCCCAACCAGGCACACTCAACACTGATACATTTGTTACTAGGCTTACACCCAGGGGCAGGATGTCCTGGGTTCTCAGTTCTGCCATTCAGCAATAGTATGACCATAGCCAAATTACCCTACCCTCCTTGAACAGGAAAACATAAGACAGGCAGTGGTGCTCCTGCTCCCCCCCTCTCCTTAGGCTTCTGGGCTATAGGTTTGGGCCTTACCTTTCTCAGAGCTGAACAATCAAGAGGAGGGGATGGAGAAAATGACCTTTTTCGTGTCTTCGGCCCCCACTCTTCTCAGAATTCTAGGAAGGAAATTCTCAACTTCTCACTGGTCTTTCATTTCTGTGGGACAGCAGGGTTATACTTTCCTCTCCTGTCCTCAACGTAACAAAACACAGCAGAGTGCCCAGGCTTTGCCTGTGGACATACAAGAGGTGGGCCAGGAACCCAGTTCTCCTACCTCCAGCTTTAAATAAAGAGGGGAATCTTCCATCTTCTTCTCTCAGCCCTTTGAGTAGCAGAAATGCCCATATGATAAAGCTGGAATAATCAGGAGACAGGAAATTGGAAGAGGGACCCACAGAGTACATGCCCTGGGGAGTCTGGCTTTACCCAAGGTCTCGAGGAAGCAGCTGCGGGCCTATACTTCATCCCTTACAAACTGCCTTAAAAGCCAAGAAACCCTCTGGTTCAGATCATGCTTTGACTGCTACCACCAGGTCTTGGGACTTGCCCTCAAAGAACTGTGTCTCAATTCTTTTGTTTTCTCCCAACGATTTGATAGAGCGGGAAGGTGGGAAGTATCGTATACCATCTATTTCTACACCTTTAATTTTGTGATTCTACAAAATTTTTTTCCATTAGGCAAAACTTTGAACTCCTTGAGGGCAAAGGCCGGGCTCCTATACCCCTTCAATCCCTACTCAAGAGTCACGGAAGTTGGTTTGTGGCCTTCTCCTGCAGGCTGTTGATCACTAGCTGAGGCCAGCCACCCGGAAAGCCACTCACCTCCTTCTGCACACTGCCACCATCTGGGTCCTGCGACCTCACAGGACCATGGTGCTTATTTCCTGCTCACCCACGGGCTCTGAGGTACTCTCCGCCTGTTCTTCCACTGCAATACTCTCTTAACGCTTCATAAAAATAGTTGCACGATAGAAAAGAATATATATATATATATATATATATATATGTCACTTTGCTGTACAGCAGAAACTAACATTGTAAATCAACTATACTTCAGTGAAATAAAAATAATCACCACACACACACACACACACACACACACACACACACACACACACACACGAAAAAGTCCACAAGCTCCCTGGGGACAGGGAAAGGGCTTCTTCTCTGCTAGAGGCCCTGTGACCAGTGTTCTCACTGAGGGGTGAGAGGAGGGAGGTGTGACTGATGACACCCTCCCCAAACCAATCAACAGCGGGCCCCCCCACCCACCCAGCCCTCCTCCACATGTGAAAGAACACCAAACAACTCTGTTCAAAACAGTTTATTTTATTTTATTTTTTTTTTGTCAGACAAACACTGATTTCTGGACCACAGTAGAGGATGGAAACCTTTCACAAACTTATTTATTTGAAAATACAAATATAAAATTATACTTTCCACATCTGTGATGTGAGAGACTGCCATCCACATAGTAATTTTTTACAACAGGGCTTTAAGAAAGCCACACACAAAGACCTGAAAGATGCTTGAGATATATATATATAGATACATATATATGTATATATATAAAAAAAATACTCACTACCAAAGTTGTCATCAGTTTCATACTAAAGTATAAAAGTAAGGGTGAGGTCAGCCACAGTGCTAGGGAAAGTTTTATTTAGATACATTGATGTCCACATGAAACGCTTAGACTTGCATCCTATTACATATGGAATTCCGAGTTTACAATACACCATGAACGGCAGATTGGCTAGCCCACGCTACTCAAGAGGACACTCACAGATTCCACACAGGATGGTACAGTATGTACAGAATACAGTAGCAGACAGCCTTCTGGAAGGCTCTGAAACTTCTGTCTCTCAGTCCCCATCCCCCTCCCCCCACCCCCAAACGCACGCCCCTGCCTCCTGGAAACAAACTCTTGTCCGAGACAATACATTCTGATCATTTGATAGCCAGGTGTTTGGATTAAGGTTGCTTCCCCAGAGGGGTGGGGTCTACGTATATATTTTTGTTTTAGTTTACTTACTTTTTTTTTTTTTTGGTTAAAAAAAAAAAAAGAAAGAAAAAGAAAACAAACATATACAGTATTAAAGTATCGCTTAACGTACAGCGTCTCCTTGTGTAGTGTCGGTGCCCAGGACTGGGCTGAGCTGACTTTCTGCTTCTTTTCTGTTTGGAGCAGGGGGATGGGGGAAGCCTGCCAGCATCTCTCTTCCATGTGCTTGCCTGCATCTGTCCCTCTGCTCTCAACACCCCCCACCCTGCTTCAGCCTTCCTTGGCAGGTAGCCTGGCTTGTGAAGCACATTAGAGAAAGCAAAAAACTCTTCCCTGCCCCACCCAACCCCCCAGCCTCCCTCTGTCCCTGCGCGCCACTCCCAACTGATAAAGAGAAGTATGTTAGTGTTTCTTTTGTAAACAATTTCATATGCAATATAATACAGAAAGCATGGCTGACCTTCAATAAAAAAAATATAGTAAACTATATTGCTTTATTCTTGATTACGCTGCAGTGAGTGAATGGCAGAACGAAGCAGTGTGGTGGGGTGGTGGCTAAGTCCCTAGCCCTCGTTTGCACTAAAGATCAAAATAGGTTTTGCTTTTCTATTTGGAACCAAAAAAAGAAAAAAAAAATTTTTTTTTAATCCCCAAATGAAAAGAGAACCAAAAAAAAAAAAAAAAAAAAAGCCCAAGAAACAAAACAAAATTGAAAACAAAAATTGAACACCTTTCAGGTCATTAGAACCAACAATTACCCAATGATTTTTATACTAGTCTAGCAAGATGTGTGTAACATTCACTGGCTGTGAATTGCTGTGCAGTGAAACATTAAATTGACAGCAATAGAGCCATGCTACCTTAAAGTCCAAGCTACGAGTTCAAATTAACATGAAGGTTATGAAGGATAGGAACATAAAGGCCTGTTGGGACTTCGTTTGAATCAAGCCGATGAGCGACTGGGATAGAGAGCGAGGCTGTTTGGTTTACCCAGTGGGTGTGAGGAAGGCCACAAGCCAGGTGGGTGGAAGCTCCTGGAGAGGAGACCTGGAACTTGGTCATCCCCATCAACTCCAAGTCCAGGTAGAACCAGGAATGGGTCCAGGAGCTTACGCAACTCACTCTCCTCTGCGTGGGAGGAGAGGAGTTTGGGGGCCCCAGGCAGATGGATCTAGAAGCCAGAAAGTCACCCGGTGGCTACTTTATGATTCCGGGGAAAAGCCATCAGCCAAGAGGGTTTCTCCCCCAGGGAAGGTGAAAGGTGGTTCCCATGTTCGCCACTGAGCTTAACTGAAACAAAGACAAGGCTGAAACGTCAGTGCTAAAATAATTTACAAAAATCTTCCAAAATGGACTTCTAGATGAGTGGGGGACTAATGTGAACCTTAACCTAGGTAGCCACATTAAAACATATCAGATTTCCACGAGATTTGTGCTATGGGCTACTGGGTCTCTTCAAAAGGTATTATAAACATCTAAAACATATTCACACAGATTATCAATTTCTTCTGAGCATTCTTAAAAAAATATTTTTTCTCTTAGTAAAATCATTTTAATATACCATGCCTTCCTCTTTTAAAAAATAAATTAAAAAAATCCAGTTTTGCATATCTAGCGTTAGCATTTAAGGTAGTATGGCACACCCCTTCACAGTTGGGGGGTGGGGTGGGAATCTACAAAACGCCGTAGAGTCTACCGGCATCTGAACATCGTGAGACCTTGGGTTAGCTGAAAACACATCAGATCGGCAAAAATAAAATTAAAACTTGAAATTGAAAAAAAAAAATGAAAGGAAAAAACTGCCCCCAAATTATTAGCATTTTTTTCATAAATAAGAGAAAGTTCTATCCTTACTGGTCCTAAATCTGAATAACTATGTCTAATTTTTTTAAATCTTAATTACCTTATACCTATCAATATGTCCTAGAAGAAAGAGGAGAAAAAAAGTCACTACACTAGTACCAGGACAGCACGCTTACAAGATAGCCATTTTATACATTATTAACAGACAATGATCAACAAAGAGTCTTCTATGAGGTGATGGGGGATGCAGAGGAAGGAAGGGTAGTATAGTACATCATCAACATGGACAAAATAGTAATTAAATTCCCTAGTCTAGACACTGAATTTCTGGGAATTTATTGGCTCTTTTTTTTTCTTGCTTTTTTTTTTTTTTTAAATAAAACTTCTATTTTGTTATTTTATTACTTGAACAAGTTTTGATGTTTTAAAAGCGCCCAGCATTTTACTTAGCCTGGTTGTTTGGAAATAAAAAAAGAAAGAAAAACAAACAAAAAAAAAACCCCTCACCAAACAACCTAACATTTTATTGGAAAAAACAAAGAACGTGATTTTTTTTTTTAAAAAAATGTTGCTGTTTAATTAAAATTGAAAAAGGCTTTTTTTTCTTTCTTTCTGAGTTAGCATTTTGGAGCCTTTTGCTTGAAGATGCTTTTACCCTACCATGTCTGTGAATGTCTACATTAGTCTACTTTGTTAGTAAAATTTATAAAAATAGGAGTGCAGCAGCTCTTTATAATAAATGTCGCATTCAGTGTCTCATACTGGCTGTGCCTTAAGTACCAAATTTATAAACGTAACAATTTAAAAAATATTAATAAAACGTCAATATCACATTTTAAAAAAGAAAAAAATATATATCCACACTACAATATGTTTTAATGCCATCTATTGAGTTGTACTTCTATAGTTGCTGTTGCCGACCTATGACCAACATTAAAAAAAAGTTAAATTAAAAAATATCCTTCATCATAAGTATCTTTCCCCATCTGAGGACCATATATTATAACAGCCAAATGTTCAACATGTGCAAACAGGAAACGGTCAGTTTTTCCCACCAGTCACAGTGCAGCGATGTTTATACTTTTTATTTTTTTAAATTCTGTTTACATCTACAATAAATTAAAAAAAAATTCTTCCATAGCCTCTCTGGTGATACTTGCAGCACTGAGGTATTAAAAAAAAAAAAAAAAAAAAGAAACAAAACCAAAAGATTGCTTTCCTAATTGGTAAATAGAAAGTGAATGGAGAAAAGGTTTCATTAATGCAGGCTTATCCACTCCTGGCCCACGGGCCCCCAGAGCTGGGGGCGGATAGGGAACAGGGGAAGAAGAGAGGCAAAGTGTCCTAGGGACCTTTGGAGGTGCTGAAATGATTGGACAATAGAAAATGATGAAATATTTAAAAATTAAGACTGAAAAAGAATGTCCCCCCGCCCCGCCCCACCCAAGCCAAACAGGTGTGCTTTGAAACATTAAATATGTTAAATATTAAAATTGTAGCTTTGTTTTTAAAAAACGTCTTGGGAAAAGCAGTTTTTCATATTTTAAATAAAAATCTAACTAGACGGTAACGTTGGAAGCTGTGCACAGACGAGAGGTTAATATGCTGGTATGACACTAATACAGTTCTTAGGTCTATCACACAGACAAGAGGAGCTAACCAGTGTTCTAACTTGTCGTGGGGTCGGCCTGGCAGCTGGGTGTTCTTCGGTCTCAGTCACTGACTTGGTTTATTGTTACTCCCCTCCTCCATCCACAGAGCATCAAACTGCCGGGGACCGACTCCCTCACAAAAATATTTTTGATTCTCTCTTTCTTAATAGTTTCTATGTAGTTAATGGAATTGTATTTACAACATTTCTTTTTTTAGAATTCACAACTGCAAAAAACCTTATAATATCACCTCTTTCAACAGAAAAAAAGCACTTATAGAAAAGGAGGACACTCAAAACATCGTCGTCCTTACCTTATTGCCGAAAATAGATATACTTAGGTTAACAAAGAGACAGCACAAAAAAGAACCGCTATAGTCTGTTAATTAGCCTACTACATCTCACTTCTTATACAATGCAAAGTAGAAAGTTGACGCCCACCTCCCGCTCCATATTTCACAACCTCGCCTCTGTGTGTGCTCAAATTCCACCTGAAAATTCATACAGTCTCAGAATTGGTACCAAAATATTGAGAGTAATATTACCATCTCAGCATCCTTGAAAAGTGAGAACAGAATTAAAACAAGCGAAAAAAAAATTTTTTAAGAAAAAAAAAATACCTTAATATAACAATTATACTATGGTTAGCTTTTAACTAGATATTAAAGCTATATGACTACTGCACTAAGTCAAAATCACTACCAAATGTGATCTGAAGAGATTTAAAAGGAGAAGGGGGAAGAGAGAAGAGGGAGGGAAACCATCAAGAAAAACAAAAATAAAACAAAACCAAAATCATGGGATATATACACATTTAAAAGCCGTTGTCTTATATTACAGCAGATCCATGAGATGATGAGATGCAGTCCACCCTCGATCCGAAGTGAGCCATCTCTGGTTGGGATGGGGAGTGAGGCTGGTGGGGGAACAGGTCTGATGACATCACCTAAACAAAGGGCCACTCAGAAACTTCGCCCAGTCTTGCCTGGACATCCAGGTATGCTCTGCAGGGTATAGAAGGTCGAGGGCGTCCAGAAGAGAACAAAAAGTGGGGGTGGGAGGAGAAAGAAGAAATGTCAGGCGAGCATACCATTGACTCCAACTTTTTATTTTTTATCTTTTTCCTATTTCTTTTTTTTTTTTAACATCTTTATTGGAGTATAATTGCTTTACCATGTTGTCTTAGTTTCTGCTGTACAAAAAAGTGAATCAGCTATATGTATACATATATCCCTATATCCCCTCCCTCTTGCGTCTCCCTCCCTCCCATCCTCCCTATCCCACCCCTCCAGGCGGTCACAAAGCACCGAGCTGATCTCCCTGTGCTATGTGGCTGCTTCCCACTAGCTATCTATTTTACATTTGGTAGTGTATATATGTCCATGCTACTCTCTCACTTCGTCCCAGCTTAACTAGAGCTTTCAAAGTATGGCTACATTGGGCTACTGAGGACATTTGAAAATGGCCAGGCTAACCGCTGACTGGGGTCACAGCCTGGGCTGTGATCGGAGCCACGCCTGCTGCTGGGGAGAAAGCAGCTCTGGTTAAGCTTCTGTTTTCAAAGCTTAATGTTTAAAAACTTCTGTCTTTATGAGATACCCATCAATGACTGTCAATAACTGAAAATGCATATTTCTACTAAAAAAAATCATATTACATACCAAAGACTCAAGGTCAGGACACATAAAAACATTCACAACAAATAACCAGCTTTGGTTCTAGGAAATAAAAACAGGCCCGGGATTCACAGACTTGCCAATCGAATCTCCCTGAATTGACTGTGAGCCTGGGCCCCTCCTTCATGGATGGTACTAAACGGCTGAGGGTCACCTCTGTTGGGGACAAAGTGTGTGTTTTGGTGCGGCCGTGTGACTCAGTTGGCCCACTTAATCATTTTGGAGGGGGCAGGCGGTTACCTCCGCTCTCGTCTATTCCATCCTTCTGAGTCCTAAAGGTGGATGAGCGAGGCTGCCCGGCCCTCCCCCGACCCCCACGGAAACGCTGCAGAGGCCTTGGAGGGTGTGGGGAGGAGATGGGAGGAAACCTACACCACCCTCCACTTCCAGGGGAGGGAGGGAAGAAGCGCTGGTAGTTGTTCAATCCCCTCATCAACTGATTCTACAAAGGGCTGGAGCCACTTTCCATCCCCAACGTTCTTGGGTACATGAGTCTGCCTTGCTCTCAGAGGAATCTTAGTTCCCTTGGGGCCCCCAGACCCAGCCTAATTAGTCGTGAGTAGCCCTCCTTCACACTGTTAGTGGCCTCTGGCTCCGGCCGGCCAGCGATGGCTGGGTCAGTGCTGGAAGGGAAGTGTAGGCGAGGGGTGGGGAGAATTCACACACGGGGTTTATTTGGTTAAGAGAGGCAGTTGCGTTAGTTGAGGTGATTCCTTAGCAGCAATATTAGAGAAATTCAAGAGATTTACGGAGCTCAGCTCCACCTGGTCCCCCAGCTGGGCCCACCCTACTGAGTCCTGGCTGGCTCAGGGGCCTGAAGCAACCCCCTACGGGAGGGGCATCCTGCTGACTGCGAACCAAAGTGGCAAATCCATCTCCGGCCTTGTTCCTTTACGTCCCAGCTCCTGGAGTGAAAGGCGTGCACGCCCCAGCGCTGGGATTCTATGAGTGGGACCCATTCCCAGGCCTTGGCTGTCGCCCTCTCTCCTCCAAAGAAACAGACTTATATCTCAAGACCTCAGACTGACTCGCTAACACGGGTCACGTTTAGCTCTCGCGAGAGAACCGCTCTCCTTGGAGCTCTTCCCGGGAATGATGGATACTCATTTTCAGTGAGAACGTGGTAAGAGGCTCCCTCGCTGACCGCCCCAACCTCCCCTCTCCTCCACTCCACCCCTTCCACATCCCCATCAAAGTGATTTGAAAATGTTTAATTAACTTGAGCTCAGTTTAAAAGGTTAGGAAACTGGCAGGGATCCAAAGCCATGTATCGCAGGTGATGTCGTTAATTTAATTTGCTTTTCGTGCGGTAATCTGGATGATTACTCAGTAGTTACTGGCAAAAATGTTTTCTTTTCACTAAAAGATGGAGTCTGGCTGTTTGACTGCATGAACCCCACTGGCCGAGCCCAGCGAGCTCTGGGGAGCTGAAAGGGCCCAGCAACCCACAAGGCCAGCTCGCAGGATCCTGCCCGCCCTTCCACCCCCAGGCCTGGCAGAAGCTCAGCGGTTCCCTGCCTCCGTCCCCCTGGGACGGGCACAGCACAAAATCTCCTTCCAGTTTCCCATACTCTTGATTGTATTTCAAGACAGAGAAAGATGAGGGGTGGGAAAGATAGAGAAGAGGAATCAAAAGAATCAAAGAAAAAAAGTGGGGTCATGCTTTAAGCTGGAGGAGGGATGAGAGATTAAAAGACTGGATTGTTTTGTCCCCCACCCCCCTGAAAAGGGGTCCAGAAAGAGGAAGGAGAGATGTGGACGTGAGGAGACCAGGGCCGTGCGTACTTGCATGCCCAGGGCGCATACATGTACGGACACGCCCAGCGGGCGAGACACGTGGCAGAGAAGGTAATACCTCAGAGTGAGATGGCAACGAAAGCACCTGCTCAATGGTATCCATTTGTAAAGGCCGTTGCAATCAAAGGTCCCTAAAATTGCACAATTGTTAAGGTCATCAGCACACCATACATGGGAACAGATTGTCATATTCTGGGAAAGGAAATTATCTCTAGGACTAGATTGTGGCTGCCAGCATGAATATGTAATTCTGAGACACCGTGCCACGAGGGGCCAGAATGACATCCTTCCCAGCCCCGACTCCCCACCCCCGGCCTGTCCGCTCACCCGGGGCAAAATTGAGAGCCAGATTCACAGGGGTGGGTGGGTGATAGGAAACGGGGGCTTGCGCCGAAAATGATGGGCACCGTTGCCCTGAGCCCCAGCGAGCAAAGATAACAGTGTCTCTGTCCGCAGTCCCAACGGCTCCAGCTGGGGAGAAAGCAAGGCCCGTGCAGACCAAACGTGACGATGTGCTTATTTCAGAGACCACCACAGCACACAGGTCAGAGACCGAGGTTTTCATAAACAAATAGGGTCTGTGTTTCTGGGCACTGACAATGGAAATGAGCTGTGTTCCACGTGGTGACTGACGGTCTCCCAAACTGATGCAGCTCGAAGCTGAATACTACTACTCTGGATTTGGTACTACAGCTGATCCGAGGGGATTTGACTTATCAAACTACTGCCTTAAGTGATACCGGCTCGGGAGTGGAATTGAACAAGGACCCGGACCGTACAGGCCAGGGATGGCAGAAGTGTGTGTGTGTGTGTGAGTGTGTGGAGAGTGTGTGTGCATGCATGAGAGTGCACAGACGTGCGTTTGAGGTGGGGACGGAGGACTTCTAACACCAGGGTCAGGGACGGGCTGCCCTGGTGCCCAGACCGTCTGCCCTTGTTCTGTTCTCCCCAGCACAGCTCGGGAGGCAGGGCTCTCCCGACAGGGACATGACCTGGGACAGCAGACACTCCCAACTCAGCTCAAAATCAAAGTGACTCCAAGATGGTGAGGTTGGCCGATTTTCTGTTTTCCGAATGGAAGGGACAAGCGAGTAAGTGGGCTCAGGCACATTCATGCTCACACACACTGCGAGGGGGAAGAACAATACAATCTGAAAACAGCATGCAAATCTGTTAAGCAAATTTCCATTGCCTGGATTAGTGAGATTATAGAACCACAGAGCATTACAAATATCAAATGCATCTGGCCTTCGGGGGCAGGCGCAGCTACAGAACGCAAATGGGAACTTATTGGAACCTGGAAACTGTAAGAAACGTTAGCGGAGGAAACCTCCTGGGACACGGCTTGCACCCCACGCTACGTGCCAGGCCCCGGCGCTGCCTCTGGACCTTGGGTGGTGACTCTCCCGACTAAGCTGCTACCCTGTGGGGCGGGTCTGTAGCTCCAAGGTCCCAACGCATATGAGTCTCCAGGAGGCCGGGATCGAGGAGAGGGGGCTGATACTGAGGCTCTACTGTGAGCCAGCAGCTGACATATCCCGTTTCCATTTATTCTCTCACAATCTTTTGAGGGAGGAACACTTATATTCGTTTGGCAGCCAGGGAAGCAGAGGATTATATACGTGGCTCAAGGTTGCATGGGCTGGACGTGCTGGAGTGGTGATCTGAACCTGACCTGCCCACACTCCCTCCACTCACCCATGGCTGCACACCGTGCCTGACCCACAGGTGCTCAGGAAGCACCTAAACGAAGAAGCTTCAGCCCTGGATGGCTGACGTGATGCGGATGGGGGCCCGCTGCCCTCTCCTGGCCTCCCACCTCTGGGCTTTTCTGGCACACCCGCCCCGGGGTGCCACAGGACACGGGCAGGAGGGCAGGGGCAGGAAGGTACTTACAGCTATGCCGTGGCCGAAGCCTGAGCCCGGCTGTGGGCTGGCCGCACTTATGTAATTCCCCACTCCGGAGTCCTGGCTGGCAGGGCCGTAGAGATCGGCGACAGGTCCTGGGCTGTTGGCCCCCGGGAAGCCTCCGGGCCGCGCCGGGTTGGAGCCTGCCGGGGAAGCGGGCGCGCCAAAATTCGGTTGAGCACTGTAGCTATTCAGGACTGGTGTGCAGAGAATAGAGCTGGGTATGAGGCCAGAAGCCACGCATGCACCGGTCATTACAAGCCAAACACTCCAGAAAAACAGCTGAGGCCCAACTTCTAACACTGAACCAAGGCCATGCGAAGACATCAGCAGGGACTCAAGAATACTCAGCCCAGGCTACTACTAAGAAGCTCGGAGCTCCAAAAATAGAGAGAAGAAAAAAACAATCATTCAACACACTACGGCAACCAACCGGAGGTGCTTCACTGCCCACCAAATTATCACAATAGAAATAGAGGTATATATGGAAGAGAGAGAGAGAAAGAGTTTTTTTTTTTTTTTTCACATCTGAGTTGATGCTCATGCAGTCTTGTCTAGATCTGGGCACGTTGAGACAGCATTCACATCCCATGCAAACTACAAAGGAACTAGTTTTAGACTACACATTGTGTTAATATTGATATTAAAATGTGACAGGAAACAAAGCAGTTTGTGTCCAGGAAAAAAAAAAATCTTTGGGGAGGGGATTTTTGATTTGCTTTTTCTTTCACTTTTTCTTTTCTGGTTTGTTTTTGGATCCATTAAATGACAAATTTGTTTTAAACAAAAAAAAAGATCTTCAGCGCCCCTCCCCCCCCACCAACCACTTTCCCCCCTCCCCACTGGCTACTCCCTCCCTGCCCACCCCTCCCATTTATATCCCTGTATGAACATCATCAATACTGAACGTGGTCGGAGGATGGGATATGTCATGGAAAATTTGGGCATCTTAACGTAACAGTAATGATGGTGGCAGAGGGTTCCCTTCTGGGGTGGAGAGCTGGGGATGGAGGGAGGGGATGGGGTGGGGATGGCAAAGCTGGAGGCTCTGGGGCCGAAGCTGAGTGAATGCCAATGATTCTACCGGACACCCACACACTCACCTCCTGCAGTAGAAGGAAAGGGGGGATTTAAACTTTTTTTTTCCTTTCGTTTAAAAAAAAAAAGACAAGTATGAATGCAGAGCATACTGACTGAAGCAATTTATCACTAAAGCATATCTGGCCGAAATGTCTGCTTTCTGTTGGTTATCTTCGGATACAGACTCCAGACAGGAAAAGAGCTAGGAATGTACCTTCGCTACAGAGAGATGGGACTTCACACCCACAGACCTGAGAGCGGCAGTGCGGAGGGGGCAGTGGGAGGAGACACTGTCTCAGGCTCCCTCCCCTAGCCTCCCCCAAATTCCATCATTCCCTCCCCAGCAAGGGCCACAGCCTGTCAACCAGGTTCATTGTGTCTCATCTTCATTTCTCCTTAGTAGCTTAAACTTTTTCTTTTCCCTAATGGAAAAAAAAAATTTTTTTTTTAACTGTAAAAATAAGTTCTCATTGATTTTTAAAGCTCAAGGTGAGTCTGGGGCTTGGCCAGTTCTGGGCTACAACTAACCCATCTCAAAGAACCAGACAATCTGGCTTCCACGCATTTCCATGGCTCCCAGGGGCTGCTCCTCCCAACAGCCTTCTCCCTCCTGCCCCCCTCGGCACTTCCCTCTGCCCTGTGGCCACCCGCCCTCAGTGGCAGAAGGGAAGAACATCTGCAAGTCTGCTCTGGGCCATGGCCTTGCCCCGCGGACCTGTGGTTGGAGCCCCTCACTTCTGGGCCCGGGGGGATTGAAGAGCCAGACGTGGATTGATTTCTACCCACTTGTTGCCGGGATGGGAAGAGACCGAAGATGCACTCCAGCCAGGCCAGTTGGAGACTGGGACAGGACACGAAGATGCAAAGGAGAGCAAGCCAAGCTGTGCCTGGCTCTTGACCCAGCAGAGAAAAGGCAAGCTGCTACCTTGGGATGCCCTCTAGGGCAGGAGGCCCCAAGGTCAGGCCCCTTGGAAGCTGTGCTGAGAAAGGAAGAAACTGGCCGAAGGGAAGAACAGGTTAAAGAGAAAAAAAAATCACAGAGGCTTCGAGCAAGTGAGTTGCTGATTTGGGAAGGCACTGGCAGACAAAGGAGACGGGATTTTTGAATACAGAAGATTAAACTTGCAGATAACGTTTGGCCTTGCTCACTCATGGAGTGAGCTGCGATCTTCAAAAGGCAGCATTATCTCGGTCTCACACACTTTCTTCCTCCGGGCTAGGAAAACTGAGGGAGCTCAGACAGCGGACTCCTGGTTCACCCAGGCAGCTGACCCCGCTCCTATACCAAGTAACCAACAAAGTATCTAGCTGGCTCTGTTTCAGGGTGGAGAGCAGGGGTGTGGGCAGTGGGCCACAGTGCAAGATAGGAAGACTTTTTGACCCCTTTCTCCTGTGTCCAGATGAGGATCCAGGAGGACAGTGGGCAGGCCCGCCTATCTAGAAGCCAGGGAGAAGGGACGTCTCCATCTTGGCTTCTTCCAGCAGGGGTAGGGCCATCCAGAGACTAAATCAGCCAGAGGAGGCAGCCTGGGAGACAGGAGGCGGCATGTCCTGAAACACGCCCCTCCGGAGGCTTAGAAGACAGGAGGGCTGGCGGTATTTGGCCCAGCCCCCGGCTACCTCTCACGAGCCTGTGTGCCCAGGAGGCCTGCAGCTTGAGAGTTGGCCTGAAGGGGATTTCACAGTAAGCAGCTCTTCTTAGGCCTACATTGCCCCTCCCCTCTCAGTCCTCTTCCATCAAATGACACCAGTATCACGGTTGAGAAGGCTCTGTGTTAAAATGCAGCTCTAAAACCCTAAGTCTCACGTGAATATACACTTGCCCTCCTAATGCCGGAGCCCCAGCTCAGAGTCACCCTGCACAGTCCCCAGCCAAGGGTGAAAGATCAGGCTGTGGGTTCCCGCCGAGGGTGCAGCTGGCAGGCAAGAAGCACCTGGTCCTGGGCTGGTCCTTTTTCTCTGGGCTTCTGGACAGTGGATGCTGCACCCTCAAAGGCTGAGGGCATGGAGGGGCCGGGTCTCTGGGCCCCTTGGTCAATGACTCCCTCTTTCTCTGTGGGCGGAAGACCCAGGCTCCAGAAAGCATGTTAACAAGCCAACGAGATGGCCCGAACCCACGATCTCTGGGAATGCTCTACCCAGCAGCGGCTCTGCTGCTCGGGAAGAAAGGGGCAGGGCACTGCGCACGCCAACGTGTCGGCGGCTGTTCCCGCTGTCTGATGGTGGGAAGGCATTAGGGACAAAGCGATTTTCTTCTTTTGGGAGGTTCGCACTGCACACTGGCTGGTTACACAGTAAAGGAGGAGGCCCTCCCCTCCAAGCTGTGACCTTGAGAGGAGAGGCAGGGGGAGAAGCATGACTCCGAGCCCCTGACCTAAGGGTGCTTTCTGTTCCAGTCACCCCTCAGTCAATTTTCAATGGTCTGTCTCCTTGGAGGTCGCCTCCAGGCTCATTTTGAGGGGCCAGAAATGTCCCACAGGCCAGGATCATGTCAGGAAGAGGGGACGGGACATTACTCTTAGTGGGCAAGGACGCCCGTCTCCTGCTCAGCTAGGGGGTGTGTGGGGGGGGATGGGGAGGGAGGGAGTATGTGCTGCTGAATAGACAGCGCTGAGGTTTATAAATTGGACATTCTGACTCCTGTCCCAGAGGAGGACAGTGTCCTGCAAACACCCTGGCATTTTTGCAGCAGAAGCTGTGAATGCTAAGTGGCCTTGGGCAAGCCCTGGGCCAAGTTGCAGTTCGGGGGCTTGCTGTGAGGGAGCAGGGTCACTTTCCCATCGGCTGCTCTGGGCAGCGTCCACAGCGGTGGTTTAATACTGGGCAGGCTCCTCTTTACGCCTCGCCCTGTCCCCCAGCATCCTCTGGACTTTCTGGGTCCAGGCAGCAGGTATGCTCAGGGAGGCAGCTATGGTGCAGAGAAAGGGAACACTGGACTTGGAGTCAGAAGACCCGAGTGTGACCCTGGCCCTGACCTCCGGCTACACGCCTGAGTGTCAGCCCCTCACCGGTTGGAGTCCTCACCTGCGACACGTGAGTGCTGCCTGCCCTACCCAGCCTGACTCTCCGTGGGCTGTGGCGAAAACGCAAAAGAGACGGTGCTCTGGAACTTGTCAAGTATAAAACAAATACACCTATATTTGACATAGCTGTCTACGCAGAGCCCAACGAGACAGGTACCATACGCAGATTTAGGAAAATCTGATGTAGGAGAGTACAATTCACTGGCCATACAAATCAGGAAGTGATTCACAAAAGGATCTATTTCATCCACCTGGTGCACTTAATCACCTTGGACCCAATGAAAGGACTCTGGGGACTGGGGGACAGGAAAGTAAGGACACTATATCTCAGAGGCCAGCAAGAGGAAACGCATTTGAATCAAATTGGGAGGCACTTCCCGTCAGATAAAAGGAGGAACTTCCTGCCCATCAAGGGAAGAAAACACCTTGATGGCTGGCCCAGGAAAGCCATCCAAAGACCTTATCCAAGGTCTGTCCTGCAGGCTCAGACTCTCACCTGCAGGGGCTGGACCCAAAGCTCGTGGGCCCCTCGGGGTTTGACGGCAAACCCAGGAGACGCCTGCCTTATGGAGGGCTTACAGTCTGCATTTGGTTCTGCCCAGCTGTGGTCAGAAGGCGCTGGGCTGAGGGTGGAATTCGTCACCGAGGGTGGGGATGTCGTGGGGGAGGGCAGTGAGAATCAGGACAGCCTCACTGTAGGTCTAGGAAAGGTATGGAAGTCCCAGTACTTCTGTATGACCCCAAAGTGATGCCACTGGACCTGGGGCAGAACGCTAGGGCCCAGGACTCTAAGCGGGGGCACCCCTGGGAGGGCGCCTCTGGCTCTAAGGCTTGAAAAGTAGGTTATTACTGATCCAGAGAAAGGAACTGTTTCCAAAGTCTTTTCCAGATGAGCTCAGGCCACATATCTGGGACAAACCAGGGCCCTGCCAAGTCCCAGCCTTAGGCCTGGGTCCTCGTTTCGTGGGTCTCACGTTTCACCAAAAGGCAGGGCCAGCCCTCAAGACAACTTCAATCGTCTTCTTGGTGCATTATGTGTTGCCGCCAGGTTTAATCTCAGGAGGGGCCTCGAGGCCCCCAGGACATTTCTGGGACAGAGTGTGTGCTGCTCACAAGGCAAATGCAGTTGGTGGGCCCGTCCTCAGCAAGCCCAGCTCAGAAGGTAACCTGCTGCCCGGCAGAACTCATTATGCCTCCCACAGGGACAAGGGAGGGGAGTCTGGTCTGGGCTGACGGTGTCGTGGCCCTGTTCCCAACCCCCAGCTCCCGCAGAATGGAGGACCCGGAGCATAAGCCGACGTGATATTCTTCGAGGGCAGGGCTGTGTTAACTCATCACACTAGATTTTAGGGGCTTTTGTTTGTTTTAGAGAATTTAAAGAAAGCGACTGAAAAAGGAATGAGTAGAGGGGCTCTGCTGATAGGCCGATGCCAGAGAAAAGAGGCCAGAGTCACCGCCCCTCCGACACTCACCTCGTCTATATCATGCTTCTCTCCGCCCGGATTAAAACTCCACAGCAGCAGAGCCCGTGTCTCATGTCAGCAAGGGACCCCTCAAGGCGGGGGGGCGTGTGGAAGGCGGGGACCCTCCGGGTTCTCACGGGACCCTGTGTTCTCCAGAGCAAGAGCAAAAGCTGCCCGATTCCCCTACAACACGGGGGCCTCAGTGGATGCTGGGTCCATAATGCCAGGTGGCTGTCAGAAGCGGAAACCTGCCTCTGAACAGCCCCTCTCCTTGCTGGGGGGCTCTGAGGAACAGCAACCAGGCAGCCGAGGCCTTCCTTGAAACAGAGTTGACGGCCCCAGTCTGCAGCCTCACTGCGCCCTCTGGAAGGCATGCCCACTGTAAATTAACGCAGGTGGTCTGATGGGAAAGGTCAGCCTGAAAAGATACACCTGCTTCTGATAACGGAAGGAGAAACCCTCAGCTGTGAATTACCAGCAGGGCAAGGAGGGAATTGCATCCAGCAGTCTGCCCGGCCACTGTGTCCCGGGGATCCTGGCTCAAACTTTCCCCCTAGAGCTCAGCCTGGAGGTGGCAGAGGGAGATAGAGAGGGCCAGCAGTTACATCTAACCTGGGAAAACTGTATGACACACTCAGTTTAAGTCAAATCAGTTCAGGGACCCAGATGCAGGGACAATCAATTTTATATACAACATTTTTTTTTTTTTTTAAGCTCTGCTGAAATTCAACTATTTCAGAAGGCAAGGAGAAGACATACTTTAAAACTGGGGGAGGCTTGAGAGAGCAACGTGATGGTATTTCTTTCTCCCTGTCTCCATATACAAACCAGTATATTACTGAGAAGGACAAACTCAGCCTGGTATCAACAAGTCTGGACACATCCGGTGATGCCCGGCTCATCATAAATACCGCACAGGACACGTGGAGAGTGTCAGCTCATTCACTGGGCGGAGGGAGTCAGCGTCACAAGCATCCCGACTGTCGGTTTCAGTGGTGGCAACTGCTTGTTTGCTCGACACCTAGCCTGCTTCAGACTACGGAGGTCAGTGTAGATGTCCGTTGGTTAGTGCTGGCCTATCTTAAGTGGGGAATTGATGGACAGTGGAACCTAAGACTTGGGACTCATTATTCTGTAGAATGGTCTCAGCTTCCGGTCAAATCACATCCCCCAAAGAGATAACTTCACTGCTGGTCGGCTCCAAAGCCCTCACATCCTGGGTTACTAGTGAACCGGGATACTCACACTACCACTCAGGTCAGCGTGAGGAGACAGCCCCAAGCACCCGCAAAGGACCTATATCCGAGAAGGGCTTTGTGGCCGGTACTTTATACTTTCTCTTGTTGTACAATCTCAGCAGAAAACATCTCATTCTCTTTCCATCTCGATGCTTTTTTCTTATCAGCCCTGATTTGGGTGTTGTGGGTGTGTCTCTTCCAACCAAAGGACTAGGCTGCGTTAGTTGGGATGGAGGGAAGCGGGGGGAAGGGGGTCAGTGGCTGGCTACCATCTGCTCATGGGGTAAATTCTGGGGATGCAGTAGCCTTGAGTGGGCCTGGGCCTGATGGCCAAAGAAACCAAGCTTTTGTCATGAGGGCAAAGAACGAACTTTCTGGGGCCACCATCAGGTTCTTGTTTCTCCCAGACCCCAGGGGTCTTGAGGGACTGACCTTGTTTGCATGTTCTAAGGAAGAAGGGGGAGAGGGGCCCCAGGGAAGGAAAGGCCACGACGTGAGTCCCTGGGGCCTAGGTGGTACTCGCTCTGCCAGTGTGAACTGTCTGCCCGGCTGCAGCAGCTTCCCCAAGGAATGGACCCCAGTGGCCGCTCCAGCTCAGGCCACAAGGAGTGAACGCAAGGTGGTGATCCTGATTCCTCTGGGATATAAAGCAGCCTTTCAACAACACTTCCACCCTGAGCCTCTCAAGTGCTTCAGAAGACGAGGGGCAGTCAACCCCAGAGACAAATGTTTATGGTTCGACTGAAGCAGGCGGTGGGTGTTTTAACACTCACATCCTGCTGCCTCTTCCCTAAATTAACTGGTTTCAGGTTCCAGGCCCACACAGGTTAGCACGGGCAAGGAGCAGCATATGGGCGATGCCAGAGCCTCCCATTCCAGCCCTCCCTGACCTGAGAATCAGAAGGAAAGGAGGTTAGGGAGTGTGTGGCCTGGGAAGGACTCCCTCTCTCTCTGTAACAGTTCTGCTGCTCCAAGGGTCTCCTAGTTTAATCCTGAGAATCTGCCTGGCTGTGTTTTGCTCGGGTGACCCCCTGTGTCCCCGAGGCACACCCACCTCTTTATCTTTTCAAAAAAGAAACCAGTCTGGCTTCCCCCCGCATGGACCCAGGCGCCCCGGCCGTGCTGTGTGTGCGTGCGTGCTCGCTTTCTAATTCTCACCCTGCCCGCCCCCAGCCAGAAGGGTCGGGTCCTTGCTTGTGTCTTGTAAGTGATTCTGCTCACTGCAGCCCCAGCATACATTTCCTTCGCTATAACTAGTGTTAACAGAAAACGCTATGAAACCCAAGGCCGGAACTGCATCCTTGTAGTATCCTCAGTCACGATGAAAAGCTCGGAAGGAATGAGGTGATGCCCTGTCCCAGTTAGCAAAGGTGGGGCGGGGGAAAGCCTCATACTAGTTCAGGCAAAACGCGGTCTGGAGGCAAGGGGCACAGGGTTCTAGAAGCTGTGGTTTCTCGGGGTGCCAGGCTAGAAAGGGAACTAAGATTCACTGAGCACCTACTGCGTGCCAGGCGCATTGGCAGGTGTTTAACACCATCCTGTTCACGCTCCCAACAACTTGTAAGATGGGTCTTATTGCCCTGGGGCTGCCGACAAGGAAACCGAGGGCTGGGGCCATGAGGGGATGTGTCCAGGGTCTCACAGTGCCTCAGACCGACTGAAACCAGCTCTCACTTGGTCTTCAGGGCTACTCCCCCGGGCTGCTTTTTAAACTGAATCATGCTGCCCAGCTGTCCTTCCTTGCGTCATAGTTTGAGAAGGTTTCTTCTGTTTATTTGGATATTTCTTGGCCTAACAGAGGTCACAAAATCAAGGACAAGGAATCAAAGCTCCAATGTTGGAATGCCAGCTCCCGAGGGCATGGGTCCTGCTGCCCTTTCCAAATTGGGAGCTCCCTGGTGGCGGGGGTGTCTCCCCCTTCAGACCGGGGGCTCCCTGAGGTTGGGCCATGCCTGCCACAGGAGACGGGGATCAGCCTCTCACCTGAGGACTAGACCACCCTCCTCTGTGCCACATCCCAGAACAAGACCGGGCACGAAGCGGGCATGCGGCATCGCTGGGGTCAGGGGGAGGTGGAAAGGGCACTGCCAGAGAGAAAGGAAGCCCTCCCACCCTAGAAAGTGCAACCAGAGGGCTGGTCTCAGTCCCCAAAGACTCCAGTCTGCTGAGGGCTGTCCTGTGGGGAGCTGGCATGCCCTAGCATCCTCCGTATTTACTGCCTGATCACATTTCATGGAAACTCACTGTTTGGGGCTCTAGCAGCCAGCGGGTGGAGTGGGAAGGATGCCCAAGGGGCAGCCCCTTGAGGACCTGAGGCTCTTCCACCGGAGCAGCCCGTCTTTAATGATTATAAAGGCACAGGAGTTTAATCCGTGTTTGATGTAAGCGCTAATAGCTCTGTGTCCTTGAAGTTCAAAGCGGGCGCATACATGTCACTAATTGGCCAAGCATGGCGCCATTCAGCTCCCTCTCATGTTTCTAATTAGGTCTTTAATAACAAACAAACTCCGACCTTACCAAAAGGCCCCCATTCATCAGACAGTCGAGGAGGGTGGCTGCTTCCCTGTTTATGGTTGCTCCGGGCTGCTGGTTCTATGGGTACATGCTCTCAATCTCAGCCAGGACAGGGCTGTCCTGGGCGGGGGGAGGTAGGAGAATCCATCTATGAGGACAAAGACCCCGTCAGCCCATCCTGGAGGGGTGGGTTTCCTGGCCCTGCCGGGAGGACCAGTGGTGGGCAGGAGAGGCCTGGGCTCCAAGGCTGCCAGCTAAGGATCCCAGACCAGCTCTTTAGAGGAGGCTGGGGTGAACTGTCTGGCTTGGCTCGATTTATCTGTTTCTGAGGTAGGGATGCTGATGACAAAGTCACAGAGATGGTGTGAGGCTCCATATCTAGCAAGAACCTGATGGCATTTGAGTCCATGGTTACAGGTTGGACTTGCCTGGGGAGCTTTTAAGTAACGCTGAGGCCTGCCCACCATGCCCCCCACCTCCCGCCATCCCCCTGTAGATTCTGATTTGATGGATCTTACAGTGTGGCCTGGACACTAGGAATTTTAAGAACTCCCTAGGTGATTCTAACATGTAGCCAAGTTCAAGAACCACTGCGTTCGCCCCAGTTCCACAGCTCATCGACGACAGCTATTAACAGGTCCACCTTTATTAGTGAATACCTTCCAGAGTGCCAAACCCTAAAGGGTTAATCAACCACACACAAGGATGGAAATCTGACTATAGGGGTTGTTTTGTTTTGTTTTGTTTTAATGATACACAATTCTGGAAATATGTCTATCCCTCTCATTGCCTTCACACATTAAAAAAAACGTGTGACTGATTTTTTCAAATGCATCCCTACCAGTTGCCTCATCACTTGGAAGCCCCTGGCTTTCTCTTCCGGTCACTCCTCTCAGATTTTAAGGCACTATCACTGTCAACCTTTTGCTCCCAATGATAAGGGATCCAGAGCTTTGGAAACAGCAGCAATACAGAGCTATAGAGCTGAATGGTGCCCAAGAACCCAACAGTCTGAAATCCTTTGACCCCAAATCAACCAGCTTGTTGTTGGCAGAAGCCAGACGGGAACCAAGTCTTCTGATTCCCTGCTCTTCCTTCTACGCTCTTGTCATCATCTTCTTCTTCTTCTTCCTCCTCCACCTCCTTCTCTTCTCCTGCTTCTTCTTAAAAGCCTCTTATCATCCTTATCTGATTAATCCACAAGATAACCCGTCCCCTTGGACGAGGAAGGGATATAAGGGATGCCTCTGAGCTGTTTCCATCTCCAAGGCCAGATGCCAGAAGTTGTGGGGTCAACCCCTGAACAACCAAGTAACCTTCTAGCAAGTCATTTCCAAGTCTGATTGGTTTCTCTTCAAGCCAGGTGGGAGGGGAGACACTGAAATCTCAGGGGCTACCTCAGCGGAAGGTTTAGAGACTATTTTATGCACCTGGCGCTGAACAACCTAGACCCAGAAAAGTCGAACAACGTGGCCAAGGGTACATAGCAAAACTGGGCGAGAGGTTTCTTCCAACTCAGGTCGATGTTTTCTGGTTTTGCTGCCGTGTTTGTGGTCTTTTCTCTGGAGGCTGGGTTGACACGACCAGGTCTTCTGCCCGGGTCAGTGCCTGACCGACGCCCTGACTCCAGGGCATCCTGGGTCCCATGTGTTGGTAAGGCTGAGCATCTCCTCTCCCGGCCAAGACGGGGAAAGCCTACCCTCTGCACGTTACAGTCAGAAAAAACTTCCAGAAAGAGAGGGGAAAGCGGGGCTGGGCAGCCTTTGCCTCCCACAGTGGGCTCTACCACAGGCGCACAGGTTTGCGTTAACTGGACAGAACGTTTTATTAATATTAATAAGTAACTAGGAACAAAGGGCCCCTTTATTTTTAGCTTTCTCTAATTGCGTAGTAATTGCTCATCAACAAAACAAATGAGCCCCGCTCATGGTACTGTTGCCATGGTACTGGGAGCCCAGCCTCCCTGCAGGACGATTGGCGGAGGAGCCCACTGCTCCCGCCTCCGGCTCCGCCCCTCCCAGCCACTGGCTTAAGGCAAAGCCCCAGCAACTGGGCGGCCAATCCCCTCCCAGCCTCAGGGCTGGGCTGGGCTGGGCTTCCCAGCGACCTTCCAGATTAAGTCCTCACAGCTCACGTGAAGGGATGTTAACATCCCTACCGAGAAGAGTCTTGCCCAAAGCGTCCTCCCCTGCTTCATGGCCTAGTTTCCTTCAGGCAGTGGCTAACTTCCTTCAGTTTTGTTTTAGCTAAAGGCTCCTTTCTCTTTTTTTTTTTTTTTTTAAGGCTCCTTTCTAATAATGATCTTTAGCCCGGCTCACACTTACCCGACCGTGCCTCCTCTGGGCCTCCTTTGTGTGCCTTTGGTCTGAAGAGATTCAGAGACCAGAAGCCAGATCGGAAATGTCAGCTAAAGCCAGACAGAACCGTGATGTGAAGTCTGCAACAGCAGAAGCAGGTGCAAAAAACACGTATAATGCCTCCTGAAAATGACCGGGCTCTCTCCGCCACCAGGGGTATGGGGAACTGAGCTGATGGCAGCGGTTGGTCTTGTTGAGGGTATGTTTCAAAGATGCAGAGCTTTGCAGGTACGGCAGGACTGGTACGATGGAGCGTCTGCTGACAGGCGCTGTCCGATGAGACAGACCTAGGCTCAGATCCTGCCTCTGACACCTCACACATGCTAAGCCACAGGTTTTGTTTTGTTTGTTTTTTTTTTTGCGCTACGCGGGCCTCTCACTGTTGTAGCCTCTCCCGTTGCAGAGCACAGGCTCCGGATGCGCAGGCCCAGCGGCCACGGCTCACGGACCCAGCCGCTCTGCGGCACGTGGGATCTTCCCGGACCGGGGCACGAACCCGTGTCCCCTGCATCGGCAGGCGGACTCTCAACCACTGCGCCACCAGGGAAGCCCTAAGCCACAGTTTTTAAACCTTAAAAATGGGAATGGGAATGACAGCACCCATTTCCTAGGGCTATGAGAATAAAATGGGATAAGGGAGGTGGGCTTAGCAGAGTACATGACTCACTCATAATACATGTGAGTTATCATTAACATATTACTGTTACCATTATTTTATTAAAATTGGCTAGGAAGTGTCTTTAGCATTCTGTCCACCACTTGCAAGATATCCTTCCCTCAAGGGACCTCCCAGGTGGGTTTGAATTTTGAGATGCCGGCTGGAACCCTCTGGTCCATGCCGTAGAGTGGATATCGCTGTGGCTCTCTCATCCTGACAGATCTAATTGCAACAGCCAATCACAGCTGTTCAAAAGCATTATTTGCCCACCTCCCATTGTGCAGGATCCCAGGATGGAAAGGGGAGACCTTTGTATTTATTAATGAGCATCCAGGAACAAAGGGCCCCTTTGTTTTCTGCCTTCTCTAATTGCACAGTAATTACTCATCTATAATAAGAACGAGGCTGACTGCCTCCTGGAGGATTGATGGTTCATATTGTTGGAGAAGGCAGGCACCACTCTGAGATAACGTGCAAAATATCTTCCAAAGACTCAAAATCCTGCCTTTCACTGAGGAGAACTCACCAATCAGGAAGAAGACTGAGGACACAAGATCACATTGAGAAGCTAGAGCGAAGGAGGGGGCATCCCAGGGAGGGTTAATCGGGTGTGGTTTCCTGGTGTTCTGAGCCAGATTTGAACAGAGGGACCAAAGATGAGGACAGAGGGAAATGGACTGGCAGAAAGGACGAGGGCAGTGGCTGCCATGAGGGCATAGGAATGGGAACCAATAGCCCCGAGCAGGGAATGAACAACAACTTGTTGGCAGAAGCAAAGGAGAACTGCTGGAAACGAAGGGGGCCTCCCCATGATGGAATGCCCTCCAGGGTCTGCATTGCTCTCCTCCCCTTGCTCCAGACCACAAACCCAGCACAGCCCCAGGGATTAAGGGGTCAGATTGGGCTTTGCTGGGCCACTGCCAGGTTGATCTTCCTTACTCGGTTCTGTCTTTGCTGAGTTCCACTGCCATAAAGAATATGAGCCTCTCTCTCCCACCAATAGGACTGTATCAATTGGGCTTTCAAAGTCTCCCTCTCCCAGACTCTAGCCTGTCTCTACCTCTTCAAGCCTATATCACCACCGCCCATTAGACAGCCTCCCACTGTCCCCCAACCAGCATGATGTGGAGCCCAGAGTTAGTCAGCTAACGGGGAAGAGTATCTCTTACTGGGCAGCTATATATGAACATTTATGGAGTGTTTACAATTTCATGGTTTGTCACTTGTCCTTTTGCCTCCCCTCTTGTCTCTCTAATCCACCCTGCTGTCTGGCTTGTCTAACAAACAAATCTGATGTCACTTCTTGGTTTCAGGCCTCTCTGAGGCTCCCAGTCACCTAGGTGAATCCAGGCTCTTTAGCATGGCACTAAGGACCCCCTGCTCTGACTCTGCCCAGCTCTCTAGCTAGCTGTTGCCCTCAACCCCAGTGCATTTTATTTTCTAGTCAGAGTGAACCATTTGCAGGACTTCAAAATCACTCTGTTCTTCTGGTGGCTTTGCATAAGCTGTTTCCCTAGGCTCCCTGGGGAGCTCCTATCTGTCCTTTAAAAGTATAGATACTCGCTCCCCTGTGAAACCTTCCTCGACTTCCCCCCACAGCTCTGTGCTCCTCCTTTACCTGGCTTAGGCATCATATTGTAAGTACACATTAGTCTCCACGCTAGGCTGGGAGAGCCTCTAGGGCAGGGACTGTGCTCTGGAGTCATCTATGAGCTTCCAGGGCTGCCAGCATCAGTCTCTTTCCCCCCCTTTTATCAGTACCCAGATTTGCCTTTGGAAATCCATCCTTCTTCCACTGTGTCGGAGCTCCTTTAGCTCCTTTAGCTGGGTTTAGAGGGGTCAGATCCCACCCTCAGTGATTGCTCCTTGTAACCTAGGCCTTAACCAAATAGCACAAAGTTCTGGACTTTTGCTAGAATCCTGGACCACCTGACGCCCCTCTTCTTCTAGACAGGGTAATTGTGAGGCAGGAAACTGCTGTAGCCATTTTGCCATCATAGGAAACCAACAAAAAGACAATATCGAAATGAGAAGGAGGGCAAAGCTAAGAAGACTGCAGAAAATGAGCCCTGAACACATGAAGCTCACTCTTCCAGTAGAGCTTCCAGGATGTCAGCCAATAAATCCCCTGTAATATTTGATCACACTGAGCTGGGTTTTCTGATACAGCTCAAAGTACCCTGAATCAAGGCCTAGGACGGTGCCTGTCACATATAATAATAATTACTGTTGTTGAACACTTAATAAGTATCCGTCAATTTCAACTCCACGGCAGATGTGCCCTGGGTCTGGTTCTGAAATCTGCATCTGAAAGGTTGGACTGTGAAGTCCTGGAGCCTGAGTCCTCAGCCAACACAGAGCTGGCAGCCGAGGCTGTCGGGCTTTCCCAGGACGTTCCTATATGTGCAGGGTGTCTGGGCGGCAGGTGAGTCCTTCATGAACAAACGTGGTTCCTCCCAGGGCTACTTAAAGGGGGCCAAAGACCCGGGTTCGAGTTCAGGGTTCTTTACCCTTGACCAAAGCCTCACTAACCAGGTAACCAGCTGTGTGACTTTGGATAAGTCACGTGACCACTCTGCAGGCCAGCTTTCTCATAAAAACAAACATGTAAAATTGAGCCCAATCCTTCTGCCTTTCTGCCCATCTCACGGGGTAGCTGCGGTAATAGACCTGACAGCCTTAGCTCTGTAGGAACACAAGGAGCCGTGATGTACCCAGGTATGTGCTCCTTTGATGACTCTCACCAACACGTGGGTTCACCAACTTTTGGGGCTCCCCAGATCCTGCAGTGCCCCCACCCAGCCCAGAGTACAAGGAGGGGATTCCTTTGCCCCTCTGTATTGGGCTCTATGTGCTGTTATAGAACTCTCAAGGGCACCATTCTTCCCACCCCTCCTCCAGACAGCAGGGCCTGTGCTCCCAAGCCAGCATGTGAGAAGGCCAACCAGCTCAGGGGGCGGGCACGGATGTGTCAGCCACTGAAAATAATTCCACTGATTTAAAAGACCATTAACATTCTCCCACTCCATTCACTTTAGGATTAACTCATACTTAGGTCTGGGCTTTGAGGCTAGTCACTAAATGCACTAGAGTTGATTTATCAAGTGCATGGTATTTCTATTACAAAATTATTGATTAGAGCTGATGTATTTTATCCTCAACAGAGTTGGTCCAAAAGCCCTTGGAAAATGAATGAAGATGAGGTCAGAGGTGGGCAGCTCTGCACATTATTATAAATTCACCGGGGTTACTGAAATCCAATGCTGGACTCTTTACGGGCAAAGTCCCGGCTCTCCCAGAAATGAAGATTTTAATGACAAACTGAGAAACAAGGTGCCCATGCCCAGAGCACAAGGCAGCGACTGGGAGATATATGTTCCGGGACAGTCTTTCAAGTATCTGGCTGGTTAGCAGTCCTAACAGCTCACAGATTTTCTCTCCCTCTGGGCTACTGTGCTGGCTCTATTCCAATGAGAGGGTGTCCCCGCGACCTTACCCACAGATGGGCCATCTTGGGGTCACAGCCCCCAGGGGATGCTTGCTGCTAGCACAAGGGAGCCTGGGCGGGAAAGAAGAGATGCCTGCACTGCAACCCCGCGCCCCACCCCCCTTTCCTGGACGTCGGATTCTGCTAACGGAGGCCCAGGAAAGCCATCTTGAGCAATAAAGGCAGCACAGCGATCCATTTTCCTTTTCTAAATGAAGCTGACAGTGCCAGAAACAACGCATCGTGGGAAACAGGGGCTTTCAGTGGAAGGAATCTCGATTCTCAGACCACTGAAGGCAAGAAGTGTTACCCGCCTTTATATGCCTTGGTGCCTGGCACAAAGCAAACCTTCGGTACAGGCTTGTTGAAAGCAACACCTGGGAACCCTAAGGCTTGTGCCGCAACCGGTGCAGACAATGTCCGCAGCTGGAGGAGTGAGTGGACTCCCTCAGCCCCGAACACACAGGAGGCAAAGGATTTCACTGGGGACGTGGAAGATGTCCTGAGACAAAAGTGGGGTGGGTCTGAGATCTACTCTCTTCCCCAAAGTGTTTACTTTATGGCTCAAGTTAAATGATTTATTCTATCCCCAGACTTGAATTTTACTGGAACAGAAACTCAGGGATGTCCAGCCACAGGGCAGCAAAGCCAGACCTAGGATTCAGGCGGGGGTGGGGGGTGGGGTGGGGATTTTCTGCTCTCTCTGCCTCTGTCCCCACCCTCTTCTGCTGCTCCCCATTCTGGGTCAATCTACGGCTTCAGCAGCCCCGAAGCCTGACAGTTCCAGCTTCTCCCTCTGCCATTGCCCACTCCTACCCCCGTGAAGACTGGGCCAGAAGGCCGGCTCCTCCCAGATCTCCCTTCCTGGGCCTCGGGGCCCTCAATCTGGCCGGCCTGCCGGCTCACATTCAATCCTGGTCCACCCCGACTGGGCCACATGCCACGGGCTACCATTTTGCACACTCTTATGGGGACTTCCTGGGCTTCTGTCTCCTCTGATAATAACTTGCACCCTGAACGTTCAGATCCCACCTGCGTCCTGCAGCGTTGGGTCACAGCCACCAACCAGCCTGGCTTTAGGAGCAGGTCCCAGGTGGCAACTACTGCTTCATCTTCCATCAACTTACGAAGGTTAGGGATGCCTCCAAGAGCTCTAAGAGACCTCTGCACTGTCTTATGATTTGTCACCACAAATGGAGGGGAGACCAAGTGTCCAGAGATGGCTGACTGCACACGCCCTGAACCCAGGGCAGAGGCTGCAGGACTGGGAAGCCTTCCTGGGGCGATGCTGGCAAACTGTGGCCTCCTCTTTGGATATTACAGGCCCCCTTCCTCTCCACCACGCCCCTCCCCTCCCCTCCCCTCCCCTCCTCATGAAGCGGTTCCAGTAATCTCCACAACAGGAATGTCACCCCTCTCACCCCACTTCCCTTCCACCCTTTCTCCTTTTACCTTCACCAACCGTAAGAACAAATGCCGACCTCGACTAAGACCAAATGCATCCCCTGTCTGCAGACTAAGGATCTTGAGATCTTAATCCCTCTCCCCATCATATTTCATTTCCCCTCCGACCATGTAGACAGGGCTGCCACAAGGACCTGAATCCTTGAAGGGCTGGATGTGAGCTGGCAAAGGACTCAAGGAGTAGAGGGCTTGGAGAAGCCTTGCTGCTAGGCCTTCAGAAGTAAAAAAAGGCCTGATCTGTTCAAGAACCACAGGAGGAAGACAGGAACAAGGAAGAACTAACTGTAAGACTCCTTCCAACCCTGATTCCATTCTCTTTCACTATAGCTGGACACTATTAAGAGAGATCTCAGTTGGGAAGGCTAGAGCTGAGGGTGGTGACCCAGTCCTGGACTGGGGGAGCAGGGAGTGTGAGGGGAGGTGGTGGTGGCTGATGGCAGGAACATGGATCCAAGCCCTTTGGCAACATTGAAAATATGGAGCCCCTTCTCCTCCTGGCCCCCACGCTATCCTGCAGACAGCCGTGCTGTGCCGAGCTGTCCGAGGCCCTGTAATATCAACTCAACAATGCATGTTCTACAACTACGGCTACGGCTACCAGTACATCTACTACAGGCATGCATTTAGTTCAGTCCCACAGAGACATACAATCTAAGAACAGGCAGGGGGTGTGAAATGTTTTACTGGACAACAGGTGTTTCAGAGCTGTAACTAATAAAAAAAAAAATCGAAAACGAAAGTGTACAAAAAAAGACATTTCTCGAGAGTTGGATATGAGTTTGTTTCTTGAACTGTTTCATCTGAACAAGCAAAAACATGCAAACCAGCTGGTACTAACAGGAAGCTGGACACTGAGAGAGGATTAATAGGTGTGGACAAACCTTCCCGCTGAGCGTGCTCAGAAGAGAGTTTGAGAGGAGGTGTGCAGATCCTAGTGTAAGAGAGGCGGGAGAGTATGCCTCAGAGACACTCTCACCGCAGCCCCAACCAAGCAAGAGAAAAGACAACAGAACATGACTCTCACACTCACCACCACCGTCAGGAGCTCATGTCACTAGATGGGAACAAAGCTGGCAAGTGTAAAGCACAGTAAGGGGTCCTGGCTGGGCTGGGGCTGGGCTGGGGCCGGGGCCTAAGACTCATACACAGACCCACCCGCGATGCCACCCAGAAATCAAATAGCCTGGAGATTCGAACCATTTCCCTCACTTGTCCGGGGGAGTCGTTTACCAAACTTGATTTAGGTTTTGGGGGAGGGGCATGATGAGGCCACTGGAACTGAATGGATACGATCAAAATAAACAAACAAAGTCTTGACTGAGCACAAGAAAAGATGACGTTTCAAACTTCCGGGTGAAGGTAAAAGAAAAGTGACACTGATAGTGAAGTCATCTAGGAGTCGCCGGGACCTCCCCCTGGGGGTCGCCCGAGCCCACCCACCTCAGGCCCAGGGCAGGCTGGCCCAGAGAAGTCGGCTGAGGTGGGTGCAGAGCTCCAGGCCCAGGGCCCTCCTACCCTGACACCGTAGCCCTGACGGATGCCGTTGCCCAGCTCATCAGAACCGAAGCTGCTTGCTTCCCACCCCACGGCCTCCGGCTGGAGCTTCTGCTCAGGGAGCTCCCCCGGCACGTCATAATAAGGAATGGAAAACCCACACAAAACTGTGGAGCTTGAGAAAAATGAAAGTGCAAAGAGGGCCTTTCACAGTCCACCTGATCTCTAAGCCAAGCCTGAGAGCCCCTGGGGAGCAGAGGCCCTGTTTCCCACTGTTCTGAGTCCCCGGCCAGGTTCAGCATGGGACCAAGCCCAAGGGCGGCACTCCACAGACTCCCTAGACCAGCTTCTCCCTATGAGAGAATGCAGTTGAACTTGTAATGCCCCCCAACAGCCGAGGCTGTGGGGGGGGGGCGGCTGGGGGGCTGAAGGAGCATCCCTGTCCCCGGGGGAGGAGCTGGGATGGGTGGGGCAGGATTGCAGGAGGCGGTGAAGGTAGACCAGGCAATCAGCCCTCAGTGAGCCCCCCTACTGGCCTGGGCCGATGCACACACCCAAATAAGTCTGTGTAGCCCCTCCCATACATGCCAAAATGCCACCCAGGGGCCACTATGACAGGTAAATAATTGGCCATCCTGCCAGACTTGGAGTCCAGATCATCTTCTAGGGGGAGGGAGGGAGGAAGGGGAGAGTCCTTACAGGTCAAAATGCACTAAGAGAAAGACAGGTGGAGATCTTCCTTCCCCAGCCTTGTAACCCTGCTCCAGGTTCACAGGGGGTAGGGGGTGGGGGCCGAGCTACCCTGTCTACACGTGGGCAGGTGTCCTCCAGCCTGGGCAGTGTTCTGACTTTGGCAGGCACAGCCCGGTCATCACCCTCGGGCACACCCAGGCTGCACTGGGGGGTGCCCTACAGCTTCCTGGCCGAGCCTGCATCCTGGGGTGGGCACCTCCGAGCTGAGGATTTACTCCTTGCACTAACCCAGGCTGGTGTGGGCAGGGGGTCTGGGAGCACACTCCTGGAGAGAATTCACTAACAGTGCAGTGATGAGCATGGCTGACCTAGAATGGCCTGTGGGAGACTTTGCTCCTGATGGAGATGGCTACAAATAAAACACCACTGATCCTGAAAAAAAAAGGGTGGTTGGAGATGGCTCTGACCTTTGGGGTTAGGAGTTAGAGGAGATGGGTGGGACTCCCGCCTGGCTCTGGGGGTCTGGGAGAGGGCAGGGGTGGCAGAAGGGGGCAGAGACCATGGGGAGACCACTCTCAGACTCTCAAAGAACCCCATGCTGCCCTTTAAACTTGCCATGAAGTCAGGGAGAATGGGGGTGGGGAGAGAGGCAGGGTTAATTTTGGGTTAAAGTTTAGTTTCATAATCCAAGTTACAATAAGAAAGAAACTGAACGGAGAAAACAACAACCAACAACACTCAAAAATCTCAGGATTTTTCTTTTTGTTGTCCCTTCCCCCAGGCACAGGTAGGACAGAGGCTCATTTATCATGATACCAAAAAGCTCTCAAGTTAAAAAACCAAATGGAACAGGGAGACACTAGGCAGCTGTGCAACCCGCCCCCAGGGCAGGGGGACCAAGAGACGCTGGCCAGAGGGCCGGTGGGAGCTTCGGAGGCCGGCTGGGCGGGCGGAAGCCGAGGAAAGGCGCCCGGTGCCCCCGCCCAGCTCTCTGGCTAACGCCCTCAGCAGCCCCCTGAGAATTCCCTGGCCCCTCCAAACAAGCCCCCAGCGGGTGGCTCAGGGGAGTGGGTCCTTTGTAGCTTGAGGCAGTGCCAGTTTGCATGGAACGGATTTTTACTGACGTTTCCAAAGGGCCTCACTGTGCCAGTCTCTTACCACCGAGGGTTTGGGTCTTTTTGGCGTTTGCCCTCTGGGCTTTTAATGCCCCATTTCCTGGTACCCTCAGCAGCACCTCCCTCTCCCGGCCCTCCTCAGAGCCCTGTTACATCAAACTAAACTTCCCTGGGTGCTCCAGCACCCTGGCCGCGGGGTGTTGGGGGAGAGCTGCAAACCATGGCTCCCGGGTTTCGGAGGTGGGGGCCCTCTCGGTGGCCTGGGGGATGGGGGAGCACACAGCAGAAGCCCTGCTTGCTCAGGAAGGCAGAGGGCATCTTGGGGAGAGGGACAACGGCCCAGCTCCAGCCTGAGCCCACAGTGCCAGTGGCGAAAGGTTCCCAGCTCACCCCAAGGGTCCCAGACCCCCTCAAAGGTTGGATTTGGAGACCAAATGACCTGGGCGACCTCATGGGAGGGAACACCTCAATTTCCTTGGCGGCTAGAGTCTCGGAGCTCTCTGGTCTTGGCTCAGAAGAGAGTCTGGGATGGCCCGGGGGCTTCAGGAAGAGCAGCTTCACTCCCTGGGGTCAGGGTTGGCCTCACATTTGACCCTCAGGGACTCGGGGTTTAGCCCCGGATCAGCAAGCCCCCTTGCCAAGGGCAGCAGGGGCCAAAGGGGTGGGTTGCTCCAAGGCCAGGACCACATGGCTGGACTCTGAGTCTCCCTTGGCAACCTAGAGCTTCTCTGGCTGGGTCAGAGACTCGAGGCAGGGGGCCTTGTGAACCAGCAAAAGCCAAGGAGGGAAATGCCCACGGGTGCCCTGAAGCCGGTTGTCAGGTGAAGGGGCCCGTCCGAAGTCCAAAAGAAATCCATTTTTTCTCTTTCGAGGGAGGGAATCATCATCTACCTTTGGTTTGCGGTCCCGGGACTGACCCCCCGCTGGGGCCGCCCCCCGCCCCCCTCCGGGCTGTGGTGAGAGTGGTGGGCAGACGCAGCCACACATCCAACAGGGCCTTTACCTTCCCCTGCACACTGGGCATGCCTGGGAGCCGCCTGGCCCGCACACCTTCCTACCTGATCCTCGTGCTGCCGCCACCGCTGCCGCTGCCACTGGTCCATAAGCCGCTGCTGGGAAGCCTGGCAGAGAGAGAGGAGCTGGGGTGAAGGAGGGTCCTGGAAAGGGCCACGGACAGACGCGTCTCACAGGCCATGTCCCCCGCCCCGACACAGAAGACGGGGGTGGGGAAGGGATGTCCACGGGCCGGCCTTTGGGAGGGACATGGATAAGTGGCGCTCGGGCTTCTGGAAGGCACAGCATCTTTAGGCGTGTTTGATTGTCACACATTTGTCACCCGGGAAACTGGTTCTAGACGGCACACCAAAATAACGGAAGAGAATGAAGAGTAACTTCTCTTGAGAGCAGGGCGAGCTCCCTGCGGCCCCTGCACGGGCACCTTGGTGATTCCCCAGGGCTTGTCAAGAGCTGGGTGGGGTCGAGCACGGCCCGGTCACAGGCAGGGGTCCCTGTGGTGCAGTCAGCCCTGAGCCATAGGCAGGAGGCCTTGGGGGTGGCCTCTTGACACTACAGGCACCTTGGCCAGGAGACGGCTTAAGCCTAGCTGTTCTCCTGAGGCCTCAGGCTGGCTTGGCCATCTTGACTCCACACTTCAGTGCCAGCAGCATCACGGCCCCAGGCCTAGGGGTGAAGCATTCTGGGGGTCCAGCTCGGGGAGGAAGTGTGGGGCCGCAGAGACCGACGTGGGGTGGGCCTGTGGCTCTGGAGGCACATGAGGGGGATTTAGATCTGGTTCTTCTGTCTGAGCTCCACCGTCCCAATCAAGTTGGCATTGAAGGGTCTCCTGGGGCTTTTGATCTGACAACGCACCAGGCAGCAAGGCTGTCCCAGCAGTGGGACTAAACGTCAGAAGGACAAGGTGACCCAGCGTGGCTGCAGAGTGTCCAGGTGAAGGAAGAGGTGGGCACGTCCCCTCCCCCGGGCTTCTTTCGGCCACTAGCATGTTCACGCACGGCCACGCCCTGGGACACACACAGACACTCTCCCCCACGCGTGGAACAATCTACCTCCAAGCAGACGCTCGGAGGCCTGATCCCAAGACCCGTGTCCGGTGCCTGTGGTTTTAAATGATGTGCCAGAAGCCAGCAGCAAGCAAACAGCCCAACGGAGGGGCTCAGCGTTGGCCACTGAGCCTTCCAGATAAGGAGCTGCTACAGGACGAGGGCGGTAAGGGAACATGCACCGGGGAGCAGGGGAGGAGAGAGAGGGCCGTCCCCCAAACACAGCAAACTAGAAGCCCGCTAAACTCTAAGACTATTGCCCTAGCTACACAGAACTACTGGGGAGGAAAGAAGTTCAGAAGGGAAGGAGCTATACTAGAAACGTCAGGCTAAGCTACTTCAAATGCCAATGAAAAGAGACATACTTGCATTTAAATATGGTAATAGGGCTGTTGAAGGGGGAAAAAGAAAGATCCAGGTGAAATAAATGTACACAGCAATGACCCCTGCCTGCCAAGACCAGGGAAGGGACTCCCCCACCAAGTCCCCTCCCCATTTCTTCCAGGCAGGATCTAGATTTCTGAAGATGTGGTGCTTGCGCAAAGTGCTGAAGGAAAACAAGGAAGATGTCAAGTTATTTCTCCCCATCCCAACTGTACGCCAGGCTGTGCTGCAGGCCCCGGAGCAGGGCTCAGGGGACCCTGAGGGAGAAGGATGAGGGCGGGGACAGGAGGAAGGTCCTTATTCTTTTGTACTCTCTCACTTCTTACTTGAAACAGGTTTCCTTGGAAGCATGAAAAAAATGGTGGTGGGGGGAGGGAGGGGGGACAGAGCTGGGGGAGGGGAGTTGAGTCAGTAAGAAGACTTAACAAAAGCTCTCTTTTCTGGAGTTGAGTGCATTTTGGACAAAAAGTCCAAGAGAAAGAGAGAGGAAAGAGGGAGGGAAAAAAAAAACCTGATCCAAGAAAGGAAATCCATTATCCCTAATCTCAGATAAAGGCTCCTGCTGGAGACCGCTCAGCAGATACTGCTAAGGGCTGAATTTAAACTCGACCATCAAAACGGGGCTCAGCGGAGTGACAGGTGTTGGGGGCGGGGGAGCAGGGGAGGGGAGCCCCCCAGCGTGCCCAGAACAGCAGAGACAGCCCTCACCGCACCCACTCTGTGGCGACACAGCCCGCCGTTCCCCCCGTCCCCCCGTGCAGCCTGGCCTCCTTGGGAATCTCCTAAGCAGGGAGGAGAGAGCGCCGCCCCAGCATCTTGCCCCGGGGCTGTCTTCTTGGTCCACTTCCCCAGCTCCCTGCCAACCCCCTCCTGTCCTGGGAGGCCGCCCAGCCTCACCGGTCACCCCAAATACGTTCTCCAGATGACCTGGCAGCTAAGCCACTGATGCTATTTCTAAGGCCAATGGGCTCTCCTTGGTGGCGGGGCTTGTGGGGGATGCGTGAGCACAGATCCAAGAACGGGGTGTGTGTGTGTGTGTGTGTGTGTGTGTGTGTGTGTGTGTGTGTGTGTGTAGGTGCTGGGGCTGCCCCAGCTAGGGGCCGTCATGGGCCTACAGCTGTCCCCATGGAGTGCAGCCTGTCTCCAGGACGGCAGGAGGGACCTGGGGACCAGGAGCTTCCAGGGCTGGGCCCGGAGGAGGTGGAAGAACAGGGAGAGCCTTGCAGATTCGGCTTCTGGTCCTGTGCTCAGCATCTCTCCCCAGGCCCTCAGGAGCCAGGGCTCACCTGCGGCAGACTCCCTCCTTGGGAAACCTCTTATTTTATTTTTGAAGGGTTGGGGGTCTGGGTTGCCCTGGCAGGGGGTATTCAGGGGATTACTGCAGGGCATTAGGCAGACCTGGCAGGGCTCAGGGCTTCTTGCTGGGGCTGAGGCAAGCGTGGCAGAGCCCCTGGTCCATGAGTGCCCGTGGCCACCCTAGCACCCCACTGCCCAGATGACCGTCCCCCGTCTGCTGCTGGCAATGCGGAGAAGGGCTCCCTCCTCGACACAGCCTGTCCGGCCAACGCGTGAACGGGGCAACCAGGCTTCTCCTCGTGTGGCAGGTTAGCCCGATAGCCAAGTGCACAGACACGAAGCCTGTCTGGGTTCAAATCCCGGCTTAGCCACTTACTAGCTGAGTGACTTTGGGCAAGCTGCCTTAACTTTTCTGTGCCTTGGTGTCCCCATTTGTAAAAGAGATGGTGATATTAGTCAGAGATTAATAGATGCAAAGTGCTTACACGAATGCCTGCCAGGAAGTAAGCTTCAACAAGTGTTAGCTCTCATTCTGATGAAGCCCATCAGGTCTCTGTCCAGCCATCAGCCCTGCCCTCAAGACAGGGCTCTCCCTCATGCAGGGCTATTCCACCTTCTCCGGGGTTGGCCACATGGTCAGACGGTCATTAGCACACAGGAGGCCTGAATTCCTACTGATAACAGTGGTCTGGAATCTTTCAGGATGTCCCAACTTCATGATGTCATTTTAGTGCAGCTAAATTTCCATACCTCAAAATTAGAATATGCGTTCTTTTCAGCTCTAACAACCGGGCCAAGCCAGCTGGCGTGACCCCAGTGGCTTAATACCTCCCATTTCTTAGCAGTGAATCAGGCAGCAACGAGAAAAATGTTTTGCTAATAAAACCTCAGGACTTGAGAGCTATACATTGCCTACCTGGCGACTCAGGTGTTAGGAAGGTAGTATGCCCCACCTGTTAGAGAATCTTGCATTCAAAAAGAGGCTGCCTGGGTACGAAAGAACGAAGCCCTAATGGTGGAATTCCAGGCACGGGCAGGTGCCACGCCTTCTAGGAGCTGTCATTCAGACCTAAAGACCCAATCTCACCAGCCTGGAGCTCCTCGCCCCACCAGCTCAATAAAAGGATCACTGGGTTTGGCATCAAAGCCTGGCCGCCAGCCTCAGCTGCCCCTGGCTTGCTTTATAACTTGAGCACCGTGTTTCACTTCTCTGTGCCCCGAGTAACCAACTCCTGTCTCCTGCAAGGAGGTCAAGCCAGATGACCTCTAAAATCCCTTCAGCTCTGAGCCTGCAAGGGCCTGTCTTGCTGGTGTAAGAGGATGACAAACCCAAGTCCCTCTGTCACTGGAAAGTGGTACCTCTGGGGTTGGCACCACCACACTCTGGGCTAAGTAACTCGTCTAAGTGAGAGCTGTTGCCATCCCACTGACAGTGGACGAGATGCTTTTCTGGACTTTCTGGATCTCTGGGAATTTAGCGCCAGTTAGAAGTCAACGGCACTTTTGGTTTTCTGGAGGCTTCTACGACACCACAGCTACTTTTTATTGCTTCTGTGTGGCACTTACCAGTTTTTGCCTTACCTAAGCACAGTTATTTTTATGTGCACATCTGATGTCTCCTGCTGGGTGGCAAATTCTTGTAGGGTGGGGACCGAGCCCCGTGTCCCACTTGGGACCTAGTCCGGAGTCTGTCCCACCTTAGATTCTTGTGGAACATCAGCTGGTATGATGACGGTCAGATGCCCTAAGGTGGTGGGGGAGGGCCAGGGCTCAGAGGCACTGCTCTGGGTAAACTGAGCTGAAAGGTAGCACTGCCTGCATGTCTAGCTGCCTCTCCACTCCCGTGACCCTGCAGCCCAGGGGCAGCAAACTCAAATGCCTACAGGAGAGGGCCGGCAACGACAAGAAAGAGCACCTGCTCTGTCTAGCGGACTATCCTTACCGCTGGCCGCTCACTGGACCACTTGGGGAGTTTTCACAAATGCTGAGGCCTGGGTCCCACTGTCGGAGATGCTGATTTATCTGGTTTAGGGTGCAGCCTGGACAGGGGGACCTTTAAGTGCTTCCCAGGTGACCCCAGGGTGCAGCCGAGGGGGAGAACCTTTGGTGTAAGGGCTTTCAAAAATTGCAAAAGGTTGGGGCTTCCCTGCTGGCGCGGTGGTTGAGAGTCCGCCTGCCGATGCAGGGGACACGGGTTCGTGCCCCGGTCCGGGAAGATCCCACCGCGGCTGGGCCCGTGAGCCACGGCCGCTGAGCCTGCGCGTCCGGAGCCTGTGCTCTGCAACAGAAAAGGCCACAACAGAGAGGCCCGTGTACCACAAAAAAAAAAAAAAAATTACAAAGGTTAAATTGAGGTGTACATCTGCGTACCCTGTCTCCCGCTAACCTTGTGGAAGGAAAGGCCCTCCTGAGAACACGGTGGAGAATCTAATCCTTGAGACCATCTCCTCTGAGATCCACTTCAGGGTCTCTGTTCAGAGCAGCGGGTTTCTAGCCTGGCTGAGGGAGCTTTAGCACACAAAGAATCGGGTAGGGCCTTTGTCTCTCTTTTAAAGGCCTTCCAGATGATTCTGATGTATGCAGAGATGCACAGGATCCTCTGTGGGATCAAGGGCAGAGAATCCTTGATTTAGAGGAAGTCTTGGGGTGTCCTTGGTTTTTAGTAAACACTGAAGGGCCCCACTGTCCTGTCCACCACAGGGGTATTAGGTCACGGACCTCTCACTTTGCGTCCTCTCCCCTTCCTGGTTTGAGAAGATGCCGCCTGGGATACAGTCCTGGCTTGGTCACTACTTAATTCTGTGACCTTGGATGAGTGAATTCTGAGGTTCCTTAGGGCTCTGACAGGCTGTGATTTCTGAGGGGCATCTTTAGAAAACTCTCTCATAATGTACACTACAAGGAAAGACAATTTTTCCTACATTGTGCTTGCTTTAAGCACTCTCCACCCCCTTCCCCAGCATGCCCTGCATCTCCAGGAGGCGTGTAGAGCTGCCCAGGGTCCCTCTGAGGGTGGGCACTGTCACCCACCTGCAGCTGCTCCAGGCAATTCCTCCTGCCTCCCTCTTCCTCTGATGCCTGGGCCCTGCCCCCAGAGATTCTGATGATATGTCTGGGTGCAGCCTGGACAAAGGAAACTTCCAGTGCTCCCCAAAGCATGGCCGGAGCTGAGAACATGGCTTTAGGCACTGCTTGCTGGGGTCCTGGGGAGGCAGGAAGCAGAAAGCTCTCCCTGGGGACTCTGGCCCGGCATCTTTCTCCAGGGGGGCCGTATTACCTCCCAACAGAGAGCTGGAGCCCACAGTGCCCTTGCTCACCTAGAACTTTTGCAGGGACCGACCTCAGAGGCCTCCGTAACTCCCGACCCATTCTCAGCCCCTTATGCGCTCACTAAATATTTATTGAGCACCTACTAAACACACACACTCTCTGCCCTCACAGAGCTTCCAGTCACCAGTCCTGACGGGAAAGGGGTCTCCAGCTGCGGGCCCAGGCTGCACACAAACCAACTCCCCGCAAAGGAGAGAAACTTGGCTACCGAGAAGCAGGGTTTTGGGCTAGAGGGGAGCTCTGGCCACTCTGCCAGCGAGAAGGGGGCCTCTACCCTGGGCCCACCTAGCTTGTAGCCAGGCCCCTGACTGTGTGTACTATAGGGTCTTCTCATAGCTGAGCTCAAGACATGGGTGTGGCTACACCAAATCCTGCTTGGAGAGGGAAGCAGCGATCAGAAGACTCAGCCTTGCAGGACGGTGGAGGGTAGAGGGTGGCCATTCCAGCTAATTCTTTCCTCCAAAGTCCAGCAAACAAAAGGAAAGGGAATGGAGGCATTCCCATGGCTATGATCTTGACCTATAGCCCCTAAAGGTCTTACCACTTCAATTCAGTTAAAAAAAATCACCAAGCTAGGCCCTTGGTACACGTGACCAAGACACAGGTCCCTCATAATTCTTTTCAGTCAGGACCGACCGAGCTGGGGACAAATCCTTCCCTTTCTGGGCCCTAAAGAGTTCTAGCTTTGGCCTGACTATCTGGGGCCTTGGGGACAAGACAAGGTTTCTCCGCAGTGCTGGCCAGAGGGCCAGTATCAGGAACGGCTGATACATTACAAGTGCTCCGCCCTGGCTCCTGGCCCTAGGAGGACTCTGTTCCGCATTGCTCTCTCTCTAGCAAGACTTCAAGGGTGAGAGTGGCCACAGGGAGCTCACTCCAAAGCCAGCCTTCGCCGCTCTGTGACAGCAGTTTGTGGTCCTGGCTAGCCCAGGGACACCCACTTGCCCACAGAACAAACGTCAGTCTGTCAGAGACCAAGACCAAGACCTTCAAAGTGAAGGCGTTTCAGACTCTAGTTTCTAAGGAGACATGAGCAAACTATGCTGAGAGTTTCTCCTTCTCTCCTGCACCACCCCTCCCCTCACTCCTCATAAAACTGCAATTTCTGCTTTGCAGACGCTCTCCCACCTACCACCAATGGGTGTCAGGACAAGCCACTGGTCTGACCATTGGTCCTGCTAGAGCTCACTGTGCAGATGGCTTTTTTTTTTTTTTTTTGCGGTATGCGGGCCTCTCACTGCTGTGGCCTCTCCCGTTGTGGAGCACAGGCTCCGGACGCGCAGGCTCAGCGGCCATGGCTCACGGGCCCAGCCGCTCCGCGGCATGTGGGATCTTCCCGGACTGGGGCACAAACCCATGTCCCCTGCATCGGCAGGCGGACTCTCAACCACTGCGCCACCAGGGAAGCCCTGCAGATGGCTTTTTACATGTCCTGTTCTCAGTTTCAGATGTCCAATTGCCAGTCAAAGAGTCAACATTTTGCATTCTCCCCATAGGATCTCTCACTGAGCCATTTAAATCTAAATGGCCTAAACTCTCCTGGGCCTCCTCTCTTTGCCTACTTTCCCCAGCTTCGTTCTTTACGGGCCTGTGCAAGGGCTCGGCACAATTCCAAACACCGGCCCTATAGCACCCATGTCTGTGCACCAGGACAGCAAACCTTCAAGTCTTGAGCACCCCAAGACTTTTTGCTGAAAGATCCCAGGCTCCCACCTTGGCCCCATCACTAGCTCTGTGAGTAAACTAACATCTGTGATCTCAAGCTCTCTCTCCTGTAAATGCAGAGTCCGTCACTTTTTGACTCCTGAGACAGGCTATTTTAGGTTTTGAACTGGGCACTGACTGGTGGACCATGGGACGGTCAGGGGGGTCTTGGGGGAGACTCCCGGGAGGTGAGGGGGAGGCATTCTGGGGGCTCAAGGCGGCTGCTATTTACCAACCGGTACAGAAATCATTAAAAATTTGAACAGCCGGCGGATCACGCCGCTGCACGTCAGCCCTAGGCGACAAGGTGATGTGTAGAACCTTCTCTGTTCCTTTGTCTCCTCACCTTTAAAGCAGATGAGATGATGAGAAAATGATCCTTACGCCGATGATAAGAAGAGCAGCTGCCACTGGGGCGCTTTCCACGGCCAAGAGGCTCCCCCCGACCACCTCAGTGAGCCCTCAGTGCAATACCCCCAGGAAGACGCTACCTGGTGGAGGACTCGGGTCCAGAGAGTTAAGGTTAAAGGAGACCATGCACAGCATGGCTAAAAGCAAGGTGGCAAAAATCCCATCTCCCACGCTCACTAGCTGTGCCACCCAAGACGAGTGATGTAACCCCGCCTTGGCCTCATTTGGCTCCTCTGTAAGCGCGACTAATGGCCTCCTTTTAGGGCTGCCGTGAAATTCAGCGCGTTGGTGGCACCGGTGCCCCATTATCTGGCACCGGGTGAGCTCTCAGTAAGTGGAATAATAACTTTTATTTCTATTTTTATTATTATCGCCCAAGGTAATAACAGTAGCGTGGCCTTCCTATTCTAAAACCCTATTAATTTACACGACATTCCACATACAAAGGGCTTTAATAGATACCATTTATAATTTGCCTGTGAGTGATAAGGATACGTCTTATCTGAAGTACAAGGTGGGTAATGTGACGGCAGGAGGCGAGGGGCTCGCAGGGGCTCAGGGAGGGCCTGGCTGCGGTGGCTGAAGACCCCAGAGCTCTGGTGCTCGCCCGTCAGCTGCGCTGGCGGTCGCTCCTGCCCTTTTGCCCTTGGATTTGTTCAGTCCCTCCCAGCTCCTCTAGGAAGGGCTCAGCCAGAGGGACCTCTGGGGGCCCTTCCATCTAGTGGAAGCCTGCTCTCTCCTCTGTTGCCAGCACGTGCCCCAGAAAGCAGGGCTATGTCTCTCTGCTTCGTCACTGTGTCCCCAGCTTCTGGGGCAGGGCTGTGACGCAGCAGGTACTGGTAAGCAAGTGTGGAATGGGTGGAAGAGGAACGGATGGGTACAACAGGGTGGGCAAGAAAGGGGCTCCACCTGCTCTAGGCCTTACCTGAATCCTAGCTCGTTCAAGGGTGGTGCCAGAGGTCAGACGAAGAGAGTGTGGAGAGGCCCTAAACCAGCTCCACTAAGAGAGATGCAGGACAGGCCCCATACCCTCCCCTGCAAACCCAGTCTTGCCCTGAGGCCTGCTCGGGCTCAGAGCAGGGCAGCAGGGCTTCCGAGGGGGGTCAGCAGCTGCACTCTCGCTCTCCTGTCCTTCTCTAGGTGACTGCAACTGGGCAAGGCTCTTGGCCTCAAAGGAAGCCAGCCCTGGGCAGCCGGCACCCAGGGCCCACTGGGCCAGCTCAGTGCAATCCAACAGGGAACAGCCTAAGGCAACGGTGGGGACGGCACCCCTGGTTCACAGAGTGTCTGCCCGTGATTCCCTAGGTCTGGGAAGAAGTGGCATCAGCTTTTCAGTGCTAAAGTCTGTTGTCCAGCTGTCCTGGCCCAGGTAATAGGACAGCACCTGCCCAGATGGGGGCCACAGAATCATCAACAGAGGTAGGAACGCTAGGGAGGGAAGCCACGTAATGCTTCTGGGCCCTTACACTTGCTAATCCCTGGACGTGGAGTACCCTTCCCTCACTGGCTGCATGGCAAACTCCTATGTGCACCTCAAAACCCAGTTCAGATGGTGCCCCTTCTTGAAAGCTTTGCTGGCAGTCAGTGACTCCCCAACCCTGCCACCCCTTCCCCCACCCCGTCAGACCACAGGGGGATACATCTGGCTGCCTGTGCGACGCCCCTCCAGGCCCTGACCTCCTCACTCGCTTTATCAGGACCCCTTCCCAATGCCCACAGAGGATCTAGCCCCCGGCAGGTCCTGAGGACACCGTCCGGCACACTACCGAGAATGCCCTCTCATGGCCCACCCCCAACGGAAGGCACCGGCACCACAGGCAGTGACCCCATTGGTTGGGTCTCTCTGAGGCAGGGGATCCAAGCTGACCTGGACTCAGGGAAAATACCTCGGGGTAGGACTCTGCTCTGCCTTTTCAGCCTGGGCAGAAGGAGGGAACGGGGGCCCATCTTGGCCTTCCGGTTTGTCCTTGGCTGTCCTAGACGCATGAGCTGCCCATCCCTCAGGCCTGGCACTGCCGTCTGCCTATAATCTCACACTCTGTTGTTGTTGTTTTGTCTTTTCTAATGCCTGGTCAGTGACCCTTTCAACAACCTGTGAGGAAGGGGATAAGACAAGGAGATCAATAGCCCCATTGGACAGATGGGGAAACTGAGGCCCAGAGGTGGCCTTACTGTCCCAGCAAGCTGGGGACAAGAACTCAGTCTCCCGACTTCCCTCCTGAGAACCGGGGTCTCTGGCTTTGGCACCCCGAGTCACGTTTCTCTTTTGCATGCAGAGGAGTTTCAAGAGGCGTGGAAACCTGCTGGAAAGTGAAACCCGCAATCCCGTCAGTTCAGACTGCTCCAATTCATTTCCGCAAACATTTATTACGTGCCTATTAGGCACCACGCTCTGCTTTCATCACCTGGGAATAGCGTCAGCCCCTGATCTTCTACGCGACGGGAGGAGCGTGGGAGGGCACATGGGAGGGCATCCACAGCTCATGCCAGAATAGGGGTGTGCTGCGGAATTTTACTTCCTCATTTTCTTTTAAAGCAGCAGCTACACTAAGCCTGACTTAATATTCAAATGAGGGATGAGCCCCCAGTACCCACAGGGCCAGGTGGCGTGGGAGCGGGCTGGCCACAGGAGGAGCTCGCTTGCGATTCCGAATCTGCCTGTGGATCCGATCTGTGAAGGGGGTAATCCCCAGAGAAGAAGCTCTGGGCTGGAGGGAGGTGCAGATGAGAGGGCTGGTGATGAAGCAGATGTGTGCGGGCTGCCGTGTCAGGTGGGGCTTCCCTTTACGAGGGAGCATTTCTGTCTACAGTGCTGAAACATCTAGCTGCGGGCGCCTGGGACTGTGGACACGTCAACAGGCCTGGGAAGCCGACCATCCCATCCTGGCACGTCCAGGTGGGCTCCCCTACCCGTCAGGAGCCAGCCATCACTCGCTGGGAGGGCTCCGTTCTGGAACCCAGGCAGAAGCACCGAGCCAGGCGGCACTGGCAGAGCTGAGGACCTACCGCGTCGGGGTATACCAGGGTTCCCCCTGAGGGCATTTCTGGGGTAGGGGGTGAGGAAAGAGCCTCCTACAAACGTAAGCAGAGGAAAGTCCTGAGGTTTAAACAGACACCCGAGTGAGGGGTCAGCCCAAGCCGCTGGTTTTGTGATTCCACCACAGTGGCCCTGGAATCGCCTCCCCTGACAGGGTCACAGAGGCTGGGAGGGAGGCCTGCTCCTCTCTCTTCAAGAACTTGACCAGAAAAAGCACCACTTTTTCTGGCGGGAGTACGAGCACAGGTTTCCCGAGTGGGGGCTGAGCACGAGGGCCTCCGCCATGTGGGTGGGCTGGGGGAGGGGTGGACGGAAGGCCTCTGGAGTCGCTCCCTGCAGTGGCCCAGGTCATCCATCCAGGCAGGGCCCCAGGCCTTTGGTGTGGCAGCTATCAGCACGTCTGAACACTTCGCCCGTGTTGTAAACCGGAGGGAACTGACAGACTGGTGTGAGCTAGCTCAGGAAGCAGCCCCTTGCCCCGGGCTGCTTTCCCCAGTCATCTGGCATAAGGCAAACTCCTTCCCCTTCCAAAAACTCGGGCCCTCTTCCCTCTGCTTTCCACATTCAAGCCACGGCCCTCAGGATAAGACAGACCACTAAGACTTGGTCTTTGCTCCAAGACTAGACGATGTGACCGAAGCTTACACTGCAGAGCCACAACTGAAGATGGGCTACAGCAGCTTCTCCGCCAGAGAGAACAGGATATCCTTGAGCTATGGCACCTCTCCTCAGACCACACCCCCTCCCTCGGTGTGGAACAGAATGACTATCTTTTAGAGGGACCAAAAATCAACCAGCACCTGAGAACCATCCATCATCAGACTGGAGACATGGAAGGCAAAATACGTGGTGAGCAGTTGTGAGTTCCGGATCCAGCAACCACGCAGGCATCACTAATCAACCACAGCTCCCTTTCTGCTGAGCTAAGACTCGGCCTCAAGATCATTCTTAAGCCAGTGCTCCAGGAAGCCAGTCCCCATCAGGCAACATCAGCACCTGAATGAAATCTGTTTTCCATCACTGAGGACGTAGAAGCACAAACTGGTACTTCCTGAACCAGAGTCCCAGGTTTCGCCGCCTGGAACCTGTACCACCCGGCTGTTCCCACACAGTCATCCTAGGAGGGAGGTGGCAGCACTGAGCCAGGGATGCTAGCCTGACTCTCCTGGCTGCCCCCAGGGCCCTGTGTCTGAGGTCACTTCAGTAGCCAAGGCTGTGGCTCAGACACTTTTTTGACGGTTGGGGCTGCATTAACCCTGCTGTCCCAGTAGAGCTGAAAGACCCCCAAAGGGCCGCAGCCAACCTGAGGCAGGGGGAGAGGAACAGAGCCCCGAGAGGAAGAGGCAGAGAGGAGGAGAGGCAGTGCAGAAAGAGGGGAGCATTCTTTTGAACTCACCCACATGGGTCCCTCACTGCCCCCCCGCCCCCCCGCCCCAAACCCCTTCTGACTCACTTTGGAAATCTGACCACAACACTCCTCTACCTAAAATCCTCTAAGGGCTTTTCATGTGTTTTGCGGATCAAATGTGAATCCCGGAACCTGCCCCCCTTTCTAACCTTGTCTCCCCTGACCCACCCCCATCCCCTTAACTGCTCTTAGTCCCTGGGACCTGCACCGCAGCCCCTTTCAGGTTTGTGGCAGAGTTTGCTAAGTGTCCCCTAATAAATATTTCACTCTTCTTCCTTAATACCAGAATCCTGTTTTTAGCTGGCACATGCTTACCAGGAATAAAGACATTCCTGAGGTTCCTTTGCAGCTACAAGTGGCCATGTGACTAAGGCCTGACCAATGGGATCTAAGCAGAGTGCCACACATAACTTCTAAGAAGTGTTATTAAAGGGAAGAGGTGTGTTCTTCTGGGATGAGTACGTAATGGCTGGAGCCTGAGCAGCCTTCTTAGTCTATAAGATGGAGTCTTACATTGAAGAGAATAGGACACAAAGATAAAAGAAACCCAGACCCTTGATACTGTGGAGCCACATCCAGGCTTCTTTCACACTGGAGAGAAAAAACAAATTCTTATTTTGCCTAGGTATTATTATATTGCATTTTCTTTCTTTTAAAAAAATACTTGATTCAGTGTCTAAGCATGTCATTTCTCTACCTGGGATACACTTCCTTCTCTTCTTTACCCAGCTAATTTTATTTGACTTTGTAAGACCCAGTAGTGGTGTCACCCCAGGCAGGACCAACAGCCCGTCTTTGTGCCCTTACAGCGGAGAGAGATTCCCTCTCTCTAGCTAAGCACCTGTCCCCTGATGCCCGATGGGTGTGATCACCGGCTGTCTTCCTCGGCTGGGCCGTGAGCATCCTCAAGGAGCTACAGCCTTATGCACGTCCAGATATTTGGTACCTATCCACTGCTGGATGATCAGTACATGGGGAGGGAGGGAGGGAAGAGCGGGGGTGAAGCAAGAAGTCCCAGCAACTCCCTCGGGGATTCCCAATCATTCCTTTCACTGATAAGTAGGTCCCCTAGCAGGCAGCTTCATCGGGGGTGACGAGGAAGAGAAAACCACTCTGGAGAGTGGCAGAATAAGAACACCAAGGCCCACTGTTTCTGAAACTTCCAGTTGTATAGCATTCACCAATTTACAGGGCATGTTCACATATACACATCACCCTAGGTAATTCTAAAAACCTAACTCACTAGGCACTGTTATAATCCCGAGGGCTCAGAGGGCTAAGTCACTTGCTCAAGGTCACATGGCTACTATGTGGCCAAGTGACCGGGAAATGAGATCTTCTAGCCTCATGTCCAGCAACACAGGTGCCTCCTCGGACCTGCACCATACAGGGGAGTTAGGAAAGCAAGCTACGTGCAAACCACACGTGGGCAGGTGTGCACAGTGCGGGCACGGGCTCACACACACCTGGCGCACAGATGCGAGGGGCTCCAGGTGTTCGGTGGCATTTTCACTCGAGGGCAGGGGGTGATGGCAGAGGAAGGGGGCACGGGAGCGGACCGAGCAGCTGCTGCATGCAAGCGCTCTACCACGGCTCAAGGACAGGGTCACCTCGAGCAAGTGCAGGGGGCACGCGGAAGCAGAGAGGGCTGGGGGCAGGCGGCAGCCAGGGGGAGTGCGCATGCTTTCAGAAACCGCACTAGGCTGTCACTGGTCCCGGTTATTTAGTGCCTTCACCTCCCCCGGAGCGAGAGCAGGACACTGTCGGGCTAAGAGACGGCAGCACACAGCATGTCCGTGGTAAACAATTTATTTTTCTACCTCAGTTGCTTACAGGGGTAAAAATAAAACGGCAACAGGGAGAAGCACAGACGAACTATTTACAGGGATGAAAATTCACAACGGCTAAAACGTCTGTGAGGCAAGCATATACTAGGACAAGTTCACCAAAGCAAAGCAATTCATAGCAGAACAAAATAAAGAGGAAAGAAGCCATACAGATTAAAAAGAAAAAACAGCACTCATGAAAAAGCCTGAGGGAAAATAAAAGGAAAGGAACCAATGATTACATCAAGCATCTTTAATGAGATGAACACAACTGCACAGGTTGGGTCTAAAGGACACTGACATTCAAAAGGATGGACTGAATGCATCCGACGGAAGCACGCAGGTCACTTCTCACAAACCCTGAGCGTGAACAAGGGGTGACTCTTGAGGGCCCAACTGAGCTGTACTTCGTTAATCCAAGAGAGTGGGGAAGTGGACGGATCAGGGTCATTGGGAAAGGAAGCCCTTCTGGGGGTGACCATCGAGGGTACCGACCTGATCAGGACAGACCCTCTGTGTTCGCGCCCTCTGACCCCAGTGGGCCAAGAGGCCCTTGAGGCCAGCAGGGAATGCAAGGCCAGTAGGCGGCGAGGTGAGGGCAGAGGTGCCAGGGAAAGAGGGACCCAGTGTGGATCAGGGCCCACAGGGCCTGAGATGTGGCAGCACCTGGGTGCCTCCACTGTCCCTTCCCAAAGAGCAACAACCACTGAGGGACTGGCCCCCAAAGACAAAGACAACCAGATAATGTTTATATAATTTTTCTTCCAGATTAGATCGTTCACATTAGTATTTATAGAATAGTCTCTGTGTGTGTGTGTGTGTGTGTGTGTGTGTGTGTGTGTTCACTTCTGGTTCTGTCCGCCATAGGACACAGGTGCTCCAAGTCACATATCCCCAACCCCTGCGGGCTCCAGCACTTAAAAGCTCACCCATGAAATGCCCCAACAAGCCTATTTGGTGATTATTTAAAATAATTTGAGGCCTTCTTCCTAGATGCCCTTGAGGAAGGCTCTACAAAGTTTGTGAGAAGTTTCCCCCCGGCCCCATGACATTCTGGGAGGGTGGCAGGTGGAATACGTGGGGAGGTGTCCACAGTGCATACGAGAAGCAAACTGGGAGGAGACTGGAGGATAAAATTGCTTTTAAAAAACTGAAAGAAGCATTGAGGACAGGAGTCTTTTCCAAGAATTAAAAATGAGAAAAAGGACATTCGTTCCAACAGGCAGTTACGACAGTGTTCAGTGGGCACTGACAGCAGCGGGGTGGCCCCGGCAGGGACTGTGTCCTCTCTCTAGTAATGGTGGCAAACCCCAATTTGTTATGCCTCTCTTAAGAGCTAGTTGATAAAAATTATGTCTTGTGAAATCGGCAAGTAGTCTGCAAAGTGAAATAAGAACAGAAATTAACAGATTGAACTGAAATGAGGGTCCAGAGGGGGAAAAAGAGAGGAGACCACCGATCAGGATCGTGATAAGTCCAGTCCCCACACCGACCCACGAGGGCTGGGCTGGGGGTAAGGGGCACGCGGTGGACCATCTGGGCTTGGGAAGAAGGAGCCACGTCCACGGTGGCTGAGCGTCACTCAGTCTTTCTGGAAGAGAACTACTCCCACTCGAACAGTTATCTGAAGCCCATAGCCCCCTTTATTGGAGCAGCTCTCCTTTATTTTCATAGAAGCCTAAAGGTGGGCAGAGACAGGCATTTCTTAACACCAACTGTGCAACCAGGAAGGTCTGCAGCAAGCCCAGGTCACACAGGTAAAGCAGGGACACCAGCGGATGAGATGGGGATTCACAGAAAGGGCCAACTCAGGTGAAGAGGCGGCACCTTCCCGCAGGGGATGCAGGATACTCGGCGTGTGGTGAGGACACACAGGACGCAGACCTCAGCAGCCCTCCAGGACGGGGGTGTCCTTCCGCTGCTCTTAGCTACCTTGCATCACCCCACAGGATGGATTCAGGAAGGGCTGGGAGGGGTGCGGGAGGTACACGCATCACAAGAGAGACGAGGTGGGCAGTGGGTGAAGTGGGCACCGCTGAGAGCATGGAAAAGGAAGACCGCGAAGAAAAGACACCAGGCAGCTTGGTGGTGATGAGATCATCTGTGCTGACGTCGCTGACTCACAGGCATGGGGAGGGGGTCAGCAGAGCCACCCTGACAGGGGCGAGGAGAGGGCAGAGTTGGGTTGCCCTCCCCTGGCTCACCCCTCTGCACCCCAGCCCCCCTGGCCAGATCCACTGAAGACGTTCCTTACTGGCACAGGGCAAGAGACTCACGTCAGAACGCTGCAAAGCTTCCCTGCCCCTGAGGCCGAGGCTCCAGGAGGAGTCTGGGAAACCACAGGGGCCTACCTGGGCTCTGTGCGCTAGAATCCTCGGCTGCTGGAGGCTCCTGGACAGCAGACAGAGCTACCTTTCCACAGGAGGCCACTCCTCCAGGGGCAGGGTCACCCCCAAGCCCATTCCATGTCCCTTTACCACCACCCTCCCACCGGCTCTGTTCCCAAAGCCCTGGCTTGCGGTGAAGGGCTAGGCACCTGGGGGATCCCATCTCATCCTACCCAGCCTCGGCTGGTCACTCTTGCATCTCTGTCTGTCCTGCATACATGTCCATCTAGGGCAGACCCAAGGATGCAGGTCCCTGGGACACAATTCAACCAGATATTTCCTGGGCTGGCTCATGGGGCCCCGAGGGCAGGTTCTCAGATGAGACGGGGGCCTGAGCAAGGAGTCCACTGTGTCACCCCTCCCCCGAGTTATACCGGGTTAGGATCCCTAATGGTTTGCTGGGACTAGTGCTACACTGAGGGGGCAATGGCAACCTGACTGTGAAGGGAGGTAGGCTTCAAGCACACAGAGCAGCAAGGCACTCTCACCGAGCCAGGGTGTGTGACCCTGCACATCTTCTTATCCCCTGGGGAGGAAGGTAGGGGAGGGAAGGAGAGGAAAGGCTTCCCCAAAACTACCACCAGCTTCTGGGCTGAGCAGGACAGGCAAGGAATGGAGAACAGGGATGGTGACACACAAGGTCTCTCCAGGAGAGGCAGTGCCCGCATGCACGTGCGTGTGGGGACCAAGCACCCCTCATCATAACACACCTCTTCATGTAGGCTCTGGAACAGCTCCATCCAACAGAACTTTATGTGGTGATGGAAACGTTTTATATTCTGCAGACAGTAGCCACTAGCCACGTGGCTGCCGAGCAACTGAAGCGTGGCTAGTGTGGCCGAGGAACCGAATTTTCCATTTTACTTAATTTTACTTAAATTAAATGTAAACCTTGGTCGCTGCCTGTGGCTAGCGCGATCGTACTGGACAGACGGATGCTAGGAAGATGACGGGGTATGGCAGTTAAGACCCAGGCCACCTGGGTCCCAATCCTGGCCCTGCCCCTTACTGGTTGTGACCCCTTGAACAGGGCTTCTACCTCTCCAGGCTTCAGGGTCCCCATCCGTAGAGGGAAAATCTAGAGGAGGTGCAGACCGTGCCTGGCCCGGTGCCGGCTTCTCAGCTTGTGGTGTCTGGTGTCCTGCTTGGAGAGGCCCGTGGCCACCTGAGCTGCCACGGGCAGCAGAGGAGCGGTGCGGAGGGCTCCCTTGGGGCAGCTGAGGATGTTTGCTGAGGGGCCCACCCTGGTGGGGAAACCACCCGGCCCAGGGGACACACCTGTGGGCAAGTCCCGCCACGCATCCCCTCCACCTGAACTTCTGCTTCTGTACCTGCTGTTGTCTTCCGCCTCCCCCGCTATCAGAAAGGTGCACGGACCCCAGCGACCATCCTGCCCAAACCCCTCATTTCCAGAAAACAAAAGGGAGGCCCCGAGATGCTGGGTGACCTGCCTATGGCCATGGGCAGACAGGACAAGAGCCTAGGGCTTCTGTTGCTGGTTGAGGATCTGTCCCCCATAGAGCATGGCTCTCAGTGTCCCACATGCCTCCTGACCTCCCCCGACACACCCCTTCCCCACCCGAAGCTCAGTCTGAGGCGCAGGTGGGACCGGCTCCTCGCACACCGCACGCCCTGCCCTCCACTGCCTTCAGAGCGCCGTCCCCCCAGGGCCATGTCCTGCTCGCCTCGCCGCCTTGCAGCTCAGGCCTCCGGGTTTAGGAGGATGACCAACCAGGAGAGGAAGCCCAGTTCCCTAGCGGCCCCTGCCAAGACACAGAGCCCAGAGGGCAGAACTCTTGCTCCTAGCATCTTCTCTACACACCCCAGCGGTCCTTAGAACACAGACACCCCCGAGCACCCCAAAACGTTCTTGCTGTACTCCAGGTCTGGGGAAGGCTGGCTTCCCCGCTTCTAGGGAAAAGCAAGCCCCATAAAACATCACTTCCTTCATGCCCCTCCCCCATCCCTGCAGGACCACGGCCCCCGCTGCCCCACAGGTGAGAGTCCCAGGCCTCCCGGTTACATGGAAGCTAGAGCAGCCTGGGCACGCGAGTGGGTATCGCCGGGCGCTCTGCCTTGAGTCTCTGACGCCCACATGGAGGGAAGGGAGAATCTAACCAACCCCCCGCCACCATCACTCAGGACAGAGAGCAGACCTAAACCCAAGAGCACACCCAACACACATGTATGTCGGAAGGGCACCGGAGCCGGACGAGGGGAGGAAGGAAGGTGAGGTCTAGACAGCAAGGCACGTGAATGCTGGGGAGGCACAGGGTGACAGAAAACCCTGGGCCCCAAGTTCAGTCCCCTCCCCAAGGAGAGAGAGCCTGGAAGAGGTTTCAGAAAACAGAGGGCAAGCAGAGGTAGGGCTCCTGTCTTTCCCTTCCCCCTACAAGCCACTCTCAACCAGTGAAATACTTCAGTTAATCAGAAACTGGGCTGCATCCTGACCTGGATACAAGGTCAAGTGGATCTGAAACTTAGCACCTGTAGGTCATTTCGTGAATGGATGTATGCATGAGTTGGTTCTCCTTAGGGGTTCCCCTCTCCCCAGTGCAGCCCACCTCCCATGCCCCCAAAGCCCTGGGAGACAAAGCCACTCACCTGGGAACTGATAGCCATAGCTAGGAGCAAATCCAGGGTAGCCGCGGCCATAGGTTGCCACAAAGTTGGGGTAGCCTTGAACACAGAGAGAAAGACCACGTCGGTTAGCGCAGCTGCTTCAGGTTGCGGGAGTCCGAGGGAGGGTGGGAGTGAGACACAGTCCGAGTTATTTTCCTCCACAAAATTACTTGTCTCCCGTGGGAGTCTTTACCCAGGGCCTGGGTCACCCCTCGCCCGTGGCTGGGGCACTGCTGTCAGCCTGCTGGTGGTTAGCCCGTATTTGGGCCGAGAGACCCCCAAAGCCCACGCACTTTCTTGAACCTGCAGAGTAAATGCCACAGGTTAGCCCCAGACCCTCGGCCAGCGCCGGGCGCTGACATTTGCAGAGCTTACCCTGTATGTACTTTACCTTAAGGCTACTGACAGTAGGAGATTAAAGTCCTTCGCCAGCACCATGGACAGAGCATCAGGAACGCGGGGTGGGGTCACAGTCTAGGGGCAAAACTCGGGGCTGACTCTGTGCCTCTGGAAAAACACTGGGCCCAGTGAACCATGGCCCGGGGGACGCAGGGACCAAGCCACGTCCAAGCAGGGACACTCCACCGTATCTTCCCAAGGCCCTGGGAGAACAGGGAGGGCCTGGCTGTGCTAAATGTGCACCACAAGCGTGAACCCAAAGCCTCAACAGGCATTTCCCAGCAAGCACGCTCCTTCCAGGCACCCGTCTCAGCAGATTACCTGGGGGTGCTGGCTAACCGCTGCTGGACTGGGCATGGGGTGCAGAGGAAAGAACTGGCAAGTTCTGGCGTCCCTGTGGTCGTCTCCGATCAGTTACCGGTTACCGATCCCCCATGAGACGCCACTGCAGCTCCCTACCCTTCGTGGTGCCCACTCAGACCCTCACTCCTCACGTCCCGACTTCTTGAGTTCGGCTACAAAGAAGGCTGGGGTAGCCTTCTTGGATGGAAATTCCACTGGCCATAGCAGACCCATGGCTGCCCCGTTCCCAGCCTGCCAGGCTCCCTTTTCTTCCCTCTGCTCCATATAGAAGAAACTCAGTCCATTCACGCTCTTAAAATACCACCCTGGCCAGCCTGCCACCTACTTTACCACCACCACCACTGCCAGCCTGACCTCCGCTCTGACCTCTGAGCGGGATGCCTGTGGCTCTTTTCGGCTGCCCAGCACCTGAACCCCCTTCTCTGTGTCTGAGTCTTGGAGACGGGCCTGCCTCCCATCATGGAAGCAGACTGTGAACCCAGGCTGGGCCAGTGCAAGTCTTCTCCAGGTGCCAGTGGGGCAGAGGAGGGCGGACGGTTCAGAATCTATTCTGGCGTCAGCAGCAGAGCCCGGGATCCATTGGTGGCAACAGTGGCCCCCTAACCAGGTCATTCCTGGGTTGTCCCCTTGGTGGGGCTGTGGCTGACCGCCCAGCTCCCCAGTTCCTGCCTGTTCCCCAGCCTTCCTGGCACTTCTGTCCGTTGCCCAAGCCCCTTCCAATAATCTCTTTTACTGTCTATAGCAGCCAGAGTTAGTTCCGTTGCTTTGTCACCAAAACGCTAGTAGAAAGCATTTTGATGGGCAGGTTTAGGACAGTCTCCACGCCCTCTGACCATAAGGCCCATAAGTGGCGGCTTTCCACACGTATCCTTGCGGCTCCATACAGCAACTTAAACACCCTAGAGCCAGGCTCTGGGGTCTCATCATCCACTTCCAAGGTGGATCCTCACATGTCACAAGCATTTTCGGACCCTGCAGGTGATGGCTGAACACCAAGATCATTCACTAAATTCCAGCTTGGGAATTTAGCAGCACCACGAGTTAGTATGCGGGTCTTCCTGCTGCCTGCTCATGGCGCTTTCATGCTGAAGGCGGTCCAAAAACGGGACCCACCCTCCTTCGCTTTCCTCTGCTTGTTGGTGTCACAGCTTTCATCTTGACCGGAAGATCTGTCATCAGACCTAAGACAGAAGTTCGCTGGACTAGACATCAGGAGATGGGTTCCAGCCCTGCCTCTGGCCCAAGGCCACATCATCGGGGTTCTTCCCTTCCTTCTGGGAGCTTGAGTCTTGCCATCTGTAGAAAGCTTCGCAGGTCCCCTGAAGTGCTGATGGGCCCCAATTCTCAGAGACCAGCTGTGGCTCCTTTCCCTCGCTTCGGCCAGAGCCTTTCCAAATTTGCAGTCACCGCTCACTGGCCAGTTGATCTGTTTACACCCCACAAGGGTCTTTCTGCATGAGGTTATTTCCCAGCACTTGATGCCTTGCTGACAGAGGGATGCCCAGACCAACCAGGATGACCTGGCGGCTTTGTCCTGACTGCAGAGGAACAGACCCCAGTGAGTCGCTGAGCTCTGGCACCCAACGGGGAAAGAGAGACAGAGGGACAAAGTATAGGGACAGAGACGGGGACTCGGGTGCCTTAAGTGGACACACACATACTGGCTCCTTCCTTGGTATTTATCTCATGGCTGGCCAGCCCAATTCTCCTCCAAATTAATCACCTGCTATCAAATCAGATCTTTCAGCAATAGACTTCTTACCATGATTTCAACAATACTGATTAATGAATTATATGCAAACAGCCAAGTCACTGCTGCCCAAGGGCTTTCCTAGTGAAAAATGACTCCTTTGCCTCTAACTTCAGTGCTGGGGGGTCTTAAATATTTTAGTGTTAACGTGACAGCAAAAACCTAAGCCCATGTGTCACCTTCCGAGACTCCCTCAGGGTGGGTGGGGTGGAGGGTGGTGGAACGCCCAGTCCCTCCCTGATTCGAGTCACCAGTAGGATTCCATTGTATCTGCCTACTTCCTGGCACACTCGCAAGTCTTCACCAGGAATGAGGAAGAGCATGGTCAAGTTCACCCCAGTTGGGGGCCTCACCCCAATCTTCCCAGGCATGTCAAAATTGTCTCCTGTTCAACAAAGATGAGAATTTGGCATCTGCCCGAGTGGGGGCTCTTATCTCCGCCCCCCCATCGCCGAACATCCTCTGGGTCGGGCAGATGAAATCATAAATTTATAATACAACATTACTTCAATTTTCCTCTTCATTTACTGCTGTGCAGTCCAGCTCTGCTCCAGCGGTTCACAGCCCCAGCCACATGGGGGAAACCGGCTGGCTGCGTATCAGTAGCACGTTATGGCAGACCCACGCGGGCGCTCCATCAAGCCACATCCCGTTGAGATGACCCGGCCACCGCTTCCATTAGCAGCCGGGCCCCTCCCTCACTGGCCACTGCACGATTTATTTGCTCCAGTACTCTGGATGCCTGATCAAGCCCACAGTAATTATCTCTTGTCAAAAAAGGAAAAAACCAAGCCTTCTGCCTGGATGACCACCTTTCTTGCAGACAGGCTTTCCATTGTGGGGGAAAAAAAAAAAATCAGAAATCAGCAAGAGAATTTGAAGTTGCCAGTTGGCTCATTTGGGGCACCCCCCCCCCTTTTGGGATGCTGGCAGAATTCTCAGAATTGTGGTTCTAGATCTTTGTTCCAATCCTAGAAGATGTTTGCACATGACTCATTGTTTTTCCAGGCTCTGTTACTCAGCTACTCAAGAGTCACAGAAAACGGCTCCCATCAGGCCCCCAACTTGAAAGAGACAAGAGACGGGGCTGTTTATCCAGGGAGCTGCCAGCGTGTGACACATCTGCCGCGTGGCGTGCAGGGCGTTGCCTGGGGCACCACGGTGGCTCCATGAGGTCTGCATACAGATGCGACACCAAGCGCCAAGGGCCCTTTCCAGGCCGTAGTCTACAAGGACGCTGGGCCCCCAGACTCATCTGGAGTTGCAGGGGTTCCTCCAGACCTGTGCTGTCCCATTAAAGTTTAATTGAATTTAAATTATATAAAAAGAAAACTTCAGCTCTTCAGCCCCGTCTTAAACGCTCAATAGCCACATGCAGCTAGCGGCCACCGTCTTGGGCGGTGCGGATATACGACCTTTCTACCATCGCCGAGAGTTCTAGCGCAGTGTGCTGCTCTAGATGGAAAATGAAAAGCTGAATTTTGAGTTTCCTCTGTTTGCTAGAAAACAGCTGAACAAATGGAGACCTCCTTGGGGATGACCTCAAACAGATATTCTGGGGAAAGACAAATCCCAGTTGACATGACAAATGAGTCTAGGCATGCAGCTCTATGTTCCAGCCAATCTCCTTCTGATCAGTGAATGCCAGCAGATTAGAGCTCTTCATCCCTTCCAGACAAAAAAAAAAAACTTTTTTTTTGCTTTCATTTCCGGGGGGCTGAATGTTGGGGAACACCGGGTCAGGATTTCACAGCGCCGCTAGAATGCCTCTGGCTTTCTTCAGCTGGTCAGCAGTGTCTCTCCACTTCTGGGACCGCAGGGTGAAGCTTTCCTTCAAAGCCTCAGCAATGAGGTATTTCTCTATCACTGCTACCAAACATGTTAAATGGTGTGTGCCCAGCGAGGTCATGATAGTTAGAGGCGGTAGGATTATACGGCTGAGAAGGCCAAGAGGAATCAGATATATCAACAATAATCATGTTTGCTTTTATTAAGTCCACTTTCATTAAGAAAAACCAAACAGATTCTAGTGCACTGGGTGGGCGAGGCAGCGAACAAAGTCTGAGAGCTGCAAAAATACCTTTCCTAAGGGTCTTAGTTGATTTTGGTTTTGTCGAGCTCAAAGGCAGGGAGACTGACCTAAGGATGATTCCTCCTCTTCTCTCGTACACTTTCTTAAAGGAATTCCCGTTGGGCTGATTATTCCACGATTCTGTCAAAGGCTATGAAAGCTAAAACCAAAACAGCTGTAGGGCTCCTCCCAAGAACGTTTGCTGCCACAGCAAGAGAGATCAAGAAAGAATAACTGCAACTGAAAGTATGGAGAAAATCTTAAAGGGTATTTAAAAATTAGTTCCACAGTTTCCAAGTCATTTATGGACCAGTGTGTCTGCTGTCTCACTAGGATGTCTACTCCCTGATAGCAGACTTCTTTCTCTGGTGCCTCCTAAGCATCTAGAACAATGCCTGGCACTCAGGAGGTACTCAATAAATATTTGTTGAACGAATGGATTTAAAAGCTTTAATGGGTTACAGTCTCACTTCTAAAAATCCCTAACAGTGTTATGTATTTTTCTGCTGTTTCGACGATAAAAGTTTAAATCGCTGAAACCTCATCTCATTAACAAACTTAAAAAAAAGTGTTTCTGCGTGAGCCAAGTTCATTAGCCAAACTGTTGGCGGTGGCAACGGTGGTGATTCTAGGACTGATATGCGGGCCTAGTGCACCACAGAGATGGTGACCCAGGTGACTGATGGAGTCAGGTCAGGCCATCTTGCCAAAGGATTAGACTTCATTGGTGACATCAATTTAAGGGAAGAAGCAAGGGCTTCAGTTACAGCACAGCAGATGGCACTCTCCTCGACCAAGAGTCCAGAGGCCCAGGGTGCCAAACTGTGCCAGTGGGTGAAAGAGAGGGCAGCCCTGGGAGTTTCTGGCGAGCACATCAGAGAAAGCTCGGTGAAGACCCAAGTCTGGCTGGGGAGGCAACAGGCCAACCAGATCGTGAGACTGTGAGTTTGTTCCCTGGGTGGTGGTCTGATTCCCCCTTCTGCCTGGACCTCAGGCTGAGCTGGTTCCCAACTGGGGACACATTTGGGGACCTCTCAGGAGGCCCTGTCTCAGCAGGCATCTAGATGTCCTCCACATCGTAGCTGGGGAATTCAGGAGGGCTGGGAGCTGATGAGGGCTGGAGTCCAGTGCACAGATCTTGTTGGGGGGTAGAAATTCAAAGATAATCCAACTCCCTTGGCTGGGGGTCCAAGGAGGAGGCTGCAGGTGCCATGGCACAAGTCACACGCAGATGCAGGTCTAGCTATGTTCTCGGTCACCGGCAGGAAGGGATCCCAAGTGGCAGGGTGTTGGATACCTACTTGGGTGGTAATTTGCCCGGGGCTCCCCAGTACCTTACTAATAACAGCTCCCAGTTTGAGTATATATTACTGTATTTTGTTGATTAGAAGACACACTTTTCTTTTTTTTTTTTTTTTCACATCTTAACATCCTGAAAGTGGGATCCATCTCACAATGTGGTTTAGTTAACAGTATATATTTTTTCTTTCCAGATGGTACACAAGGTGCATTCCACCACCCATGGCAGCTTGAACCTGACAAAATACAGCACTGGTTGGGCACGACATGGCTTCATTTATCCTCAACAACACCATGAAATGAGGGTTCCCATATCCCTATGGATGGGGTAACTGAAGGACAGAGAAGACTGTTCCTCCAAAGTCACACAGCTGACCAGACGAGAAGCCCAGATCTCCTGATTCTGAAGTCCTGAGCCCTTTCCTGTGGTCCACACAGCCCGCCTTGGTGGAAGCCGGACCCACACCATCAATTCCACCCGAAGAGCTCTCTGCTTGCTTGGGGGTGGAGGAGAGCCTCGGTGACCTGAGGGGCCCTGCCTGGGGCATGGGGGTTTCGCCTGGTGGCAGCCTCAACCAGAGCTACATGGGCAAGAGGCCAAACCCTTAAGTAGCAAGGGTACGGGGGATGGGGATGAACTGGGGGAGGCTACGACTCAAGAACTAATAGACTCAACCACAATGACATTTTAAACCAGCTATTACTACCTCTTTACTGCAGCTCAGGGAAGTCATAACTTGAAACATGAGAGAACAAAGTCGGGGAAGATGAGTGAGCACCTGGCATCCATCACATTTCCATCCCTCAGAGAGCAGGAACCAATCAGATGGCATCTGGAGAAGCACGGGGACCATGTGGGTCTGCCCACCGCCAACTGTGGTCCGAGCCACTCGGCCACCACCTCTCCTCACACACGCACTGCCTGGACCTGCCCAGCAGCAGCCTTGATGGCCCTCGGGGCTCCACACTAGGACCCTCGCATTCCAAGCTGTTTCTTCTGTCTGCATGGCCCTTGTCCTGCTCATCCTTCTCTTCCTAGCTGAGATGTCACCTCCACAGGGAGGTGTTCCCTGATTCCTCCAGATAGTTTCCATTCCTCATTATGTGCCCATAAAGCACCTCACAACTCTCTCTGTTATGAGTAATAACGTATCCATGTGATGAGTTGTTAAATGTCACCTCTCTCACTAGACCACAAGCTCCATGAGGGAAGGGACCACATCTGCCTTGTTAGGCACTGTCTCCCAGTGCTGGCCCTGGGCCAGGAATGCAGTAGGTGCTCAAGGACTATTTGCTGTTGAATGCCTCCTGCGGTCAACAAGGCACCTGCCTGGGCTCCCGTTATGAAACCATTGGTCTGTGGAGCCCCGAGCCCTTGCTTGGCATCTGGGGAGAATACAGCTGCCGCACCTTTGCTCTTTGGCAACTGACATGAGCGAGCTGGCTTTGCTCCACACCTCTGCTTCCCCAGGAAGAAAACCTCCCCCAGGCAAGCAGAGAAAACCATGGGGTACATGATACCTCACATAAAGGGTATCAAGTGAGAGGCAGAAGGGTGGGGGTGCTTCCTGAAGATCTGGATCCTAAAAAGCCATTTGATGCCCTAGGGACTTTATACTCATCATTTAAAATTCAAGACTCTGAAAGCCAGCAGGCAGTAATGGGCTCAACTCTTCTAAGATTTTATTTTAAAATTTGGAACTATTAATCCATTTGGGGTTTCTTTTGGTATATAACATAAGGTAAGGGCCACATACAAATTATTTTTAGAGCAAGAGCTACACAAGTATCTTACAGTCAACCAGGAAATCATTCTCATTGATTTTTAAAAATTAGTTTCTTTATAATAATTAAACTCACACATAGAAACACATTTAATTTAGGCTCCTTAACTTTTTCTATCAACAGGTGCCTTCCTATATGCCACACTATTTTAATTACTGTAGTTTTGGACTATGTTCTGATATTTGGTCAAACTCTCTTTTTTCTCATTTCTCTTTTTAAAAAATTTTCTTATTTATTCTCATGTGTTTCTTCTTCTAGATAAGTGTTAGAATCATTTGGCCAATTTTTAAAGAATTACAATAGGAATTTTCCTTGAAACTCTGTTAAAGCTAAAAAATTAGCTTTAATATCTTAGCCACTTTGAGAATTCTCATGGCATCCTTTTCCATTTTTTAAAGTCCCTCAAAATAACTTTACCTGCCTTGTTACTTCCTCAGACAAATAGATACAATTCTTTTAAAGGTCTAAATTCTAAAGCCAAGAAAAGTTTTATAAATTTAAAACTGAGCCAAGAATGAGTTAAACAGCAGCAAATCTGAAAATACATAAAGAGCTTATCAAACAATATAGAAGAGGGACTCTTAGCCAAACCAAATGAAACCCATTAAAACTAGACGGACCGTGTGCCTGAATGGAATTTTACCATTAACTACCATTTATCCCATTTAATTAGTATTTTCCTGACACACAATAACTTGCACTAAAATACCTTTCTCTCGCCTTGAAATTTCTAATTATTGTTGCGACCCACACCATTATGCTTCTCCACTGCTTTCTCCATCTTTCATGCCTTTTAAGCGGCAAGATTTTCAATTATCTATGCAGGACGGACAGAGATACCTTTAAGGAAGGGGCATAATATGGAACTCAATTTCTCTAAAAGCCAGGAGAGATCATTTTTCATCAGAACAAACATACTTTGTCTTTCATCATTTTTTTTTTGCAAATAAAGAATAAAACAGGTTATTTAAGACATCCATTTAAACACAAATTTGATACCCCAAGAGAAAAATGTTCATCACTTAAATAGACAGGATTATCGCCCACCATTACCATATCCCCTCCTCTCCCAAGTTTTAGAAAATGTAGCCTCGGCTCACGTAAGTTAAGCCAGCCAGGAGTCCATAGGTCTTTAAGAACTCCCAGTCAGCAGAGAGGGCTGAGGCAAAGAGAGTAACTTTTCCTCCTTTTGAAAAAGGGAGTGGAAAGGGGAAAAAATAATATCAAGTACCTTCTATGAGCCAGGCATGGGACAAGATGCCTATCTAGTTGTCTGCCTATCTATCTATCTATCTATCTATCTATCTCTGCTAACTTAATGGTCACAACTGTCCTGTAAGAGGGATTATCACCCTCATATACAGATAGGGAAGCTGAGCCTCAGACAGGTAAAGCAGTTTGCCCAACCGGAAGGTGACCCAGTCCCCAGGGTCCGGCCCAGACTCACCCAGCATCCCCATGCCAAGCATGAAAGCATCCATGGTATAAGGCAGTCCCCGGGCCCGGCCTCTTGTCCCAGGTGGGAACATGACTTCCTTCGGCTGAGCCTTCTTACATTCTACCTGTTAAACAGAAAGGCGAACAAATGAGATGCAAATGAATTCCATGTAAATGTCAAATGCAGAACTGATCTGGTTACCAGCTAAGTTATTTTTAGCCTTGCTCCTTACTCACTGTAAAAATAGTCATGCCGAGTAAATGGCCTGCAAGATAAATACTGAAGAAAACACACCACTTGTGCAAATCCTGCAAAAACCTACAAGGATGAGATTGGGTTTGGAGGGGCGGCAAGGACATCAGCTGAAGATGCCCAGGTGTGGGCTGGAGCTCAAACTGAAACCTGCGCAGAAGGCGTGAGAAGGCGGGCGATGGCTGTTGGATGCGTCTGACTAATAACAACAGCAATAGTAATAATCCGTCATTATCGTTCAGCCCTTTACATGTTTACACATTCCTCTCAGGCTCCATCAGGTCAGTGACTCTTCATAGCAGGCCGCTTGCTATGAAGTCTCATTAAATAGACAGGCCAGTTAGTCTTAGCTCCATTTCACAGATGAGAAAACTGAGCATCAGAAGGCTTGTGTAACAAGCTCTAAGCCATATCCCAGCAGGCACAGGCCCGGAAGCCGGAGTTTTAAAATTTCTAGGTCAGCGATGCCACCATCTCCATAAAACCTGCCCCAGCACACTCCCGAGGGAAGTAATAAGATTAAACGTGGATTACCGGTTTCTCACTTTGCAGCTGTGTCTTCAAGTGGTTGCTAATCTTTCCTTTCTGTTTCCCCCTCTGCCTCCAAAATTTCTTAATCCTATTCTGCTCACGTCCAGAAGTCATTTACTTAACAACCTTAATGACATGTAATACAAACCCTACACTGTTATCGCTAGTGTTCCTTAGGCCTTTGGTGGGCGCTTACTTGCTTTTAGTTTACAGATAGATTTAACAAGCCTTGTTAGCCAGTAATCAATCCCGTTGCTGATGAAGATGGGATGTTGTAGAGCAAGGCAGGAGTGCTTAAAGCTGCCGGAACTAACAGCACGACAGCCTGATAGTGATGGGGAAAAGATGAGAATCAGGTACCTTATTTTTTTATTTATTTATTTTTTTTGCGGTACGCGGGCCTCTCACTGTTGTGGCCTCTCCCGTTGCGGAGCACAGGCTCCGGATGCGCAGGCTCAGTGGCCGTGGCTCACGGACCCAGCCGGGGCACGAACCCGTGTCCCCTGCATCAGCAGGCGGACTCTCAACCACTGCGCCACCAGGGAAGCCCCAGGTACCTTATTTTAAAAAGCAGTCTGGGGCCATATAGTATAGAAGCCAAAACTTCACATAGCTCAACAGCTGCTGAGGGTCACTATCACACATTAAATCACTATTGCTCACGGTATGTCTGAGAGATGAGGAAAAAGTTAAATTGTGTGCAGTGTACTTTGTTTTAAAAAGGACCTACACGGGTTATCCATTATGGAGATATTCTCGTTCCAAATACTTCAATTAAAAGATATTTTAGTGCTTAAGGCTAGGAGGAAGCTTTAATTACCTAAAATATTAACTCCTCTTTCTTCAAAGACGCCGGATAATAAGCATTTACTGTTGCTCTTTAAAGAATGATCACCACGCATGCTTTAAAAAAATGGACAAAATGGTTCAACAGTCATGACTGATATGTTTAATACAAAGAGTTTTTATAGAGTAAAAGGAAAGAGATGAGCATCTCCACAGAGAAATGGGTAAAGGACTCGAACAGGCAATTCAAAAATGGCTAATAAAGAAGCACACATCCCCAAATGTGTGCTTTTTGAAACAGCAAAAGCCATAAATGTATACACTTCCTGCAACCAAGAAACCCTACTTACAGGGATTTATCCTGCAGGGATGAGGCTATTCACCACAAGCATTAATTATAATTTTTTTTTTTAAAAAGGAAATATCCTAAATGTCCAAGAACAGGGAGTTAGGCCGAGTTTGGTTCATCCAAGCTGATTGAAAGCTACGCAGCTACGGAGAAGCAGGCTGATAATAACATACACAGGTATTGGGAAACCCTCAGTCCCAGGCAAACCAGGACGGCTGGTCACCCTAACTGCAAGAGGTGGGGACAAAAGCAAATTACAGTGCCTTTGGAAAATAAACAAGTGTATATATCATATAGGGGAAAAGTACTAAAAAATTACGCCCAAGTTGTCTTAGTTTCTTCTTTACTTCCATTATGCATTCTACTGTTGTTGTTTATTCCTCCAATTTTTTCGCTTCGAGCATTACTGTCGCAAGCGAGGTGGGGTGATTCTCAAGAAATAAATTCATCAGAATTGGGTCTTTTCGATTTCTCTCCTAAGCCCAGAGCTGACATTGTGCTCCTGGACTCCAGATCCCATCCCTGGGACTCAGAAGCAGGCTGAGAAGCCTCATTTGCAAGAGGCTGCCTGAGCCTGGGGAGATGGGTGTGCTCTGCAGAGGCAGACAGATAATTACCTAACGCCAACACCGGGATCTGGAATAATACGCTAACCAGCTCACTTCCTAATAGCCCTATCGGTGACAATCTACTGCATTGTCTTATGAAAGCCTGCTGCCTGTTCCTAGGCAACCTGATCAACGAAAGTTTCAGGTTTATACAATTTTCATTTAGGAAACATAAAGGTTAACTGACTGTAATGGGAGTATTTTAAACAAACCCACCTCCTCTTCCTCTCACAGAACAGGGCTGGCAGCTCTGTTGAATTCTGCTCTGTCTGGGCTAGCGACGTTTCGGGCGGCACCGGCTGCGTGGGTTCTGTCAACCCCTCGCCGCGTCGATGGTGAGCGCTCCCGGAGGCCAGGGGCCGTGGCACGCGCTCTCTCTGGGGGACCCTGCACGTCCCGGGCACTTGAGTGACAGGCAAAGGCGGCAGTCGCACTAGGGTGCCTGGCCTGGCCTGGCTGGCACGGAAGGCTTCTCGAAAGATTTCTCAGGACCAGGAGGCCTGCCCCCAGCCCTCACTACCTTTGATGATCTCGTATGAAGAAAACACACAAAAGGGAAAAGAGGTATAGCTTTTCTCTCCCTGGATCCTGAGTCCTTGCAGTGGGCCTGAGGCTTGCTGAGGATGAAACTCTGTCCTTCGCCCATCAGACTGTGAGTTCTCAGGGCAGGGATCAGGGTCTGCCTCTACTTCCTGGTCCCTCAGTGAGGTTCCATACAGAGCATGGATTGACCTACATGCTCCTTCAGGCAGACCCGGTCTGCTTGATGCCACGGTGCTGAGAGGAACGCGACGGGCCCAGCGAGCGCTAGGCAGCGGGGGTGCGGAGACACACAAGGCAGGGCCCCATCCAAGGGCCATCAGTCTATGAAAAGAACAGGTCTTGACTGCCCTGTTCTCCTAACATCAAGGCAAATATTCATCTGTCAACCTGTCCCTTGTCACTTCTGGGCCCGTCAGCCTCTGGTACCTCTTGAGTACCAGAGGCTACGTTTGAGTCACCCCCATCCCCGCTCTCCTCCCACTGGGCCCTGGCCAAACCAGAGAACTTGGAAGGAGCACCAGAGTTACAGTCAGAGCCAGAACTCGGGGAACCAGTCCATCTCCGCAGCTCCACGCACTTGGTCATCCGGCCACACGCTGTCCCAGTTTGCTATTGCTGTACAACAAACTCCCCCACACTTGGTGGCTCTGAGCAATAATTTATCATGCTTCCTGGTGGCTCTGAGTGCGGAGTGGGCCCAGCGGGGCTCTTGCTTGTGGTCACTCATGTAGCTGTGGTCAGATGATGGCTGGGGCTGGAGCCAGAGGAAGCCTGCCTCGGAGGACAGCCAAGATGCCTTCTTCCCTCCCACGGCGGGCAGCAGACGCTGCTTTGGCTAAGACTGTTCATTGTGGCTTCTCCGTGGCACTCGGTCTTCTCCCAGCATGGTGGCTGAGTCCCAAGAGGGAGTGTCCCAAGTATGAGCATCCCAAGGGACCGAGGCTGAAGCCACCCAGCTTCTTATCTCAGCCTTGGGAGTCACACTGTTTCTTCCATCACCTTCTACTGGTTACACTGGGCCAGCCTGGATTTGGTGTAGGAGGGGGACACTCTCAAGGACATGAATGCTGGGAGGCCTAGGCCATAGGGGCCATCTTTGGAGACTATCGCACGAGATCGATGGAGAGCAGTGAGCAGACAGGACAGCGGGACCCTTGGTGACGGGCTTGCTGGGGGCTGCCTTCACCATGGGGCGCAAGGCAGGGCACTGAGGCTCCCTTCCCAGGGCAGCCCCAGAGACACTCATCTGGCTCCCCAGGCAAATAGAAGCAAAATAGGAGTGGTTCTCCTGGTGACCTGATCTGCTGCTCCAGCTCTTTCAGTACCGCCCCTTTTATGGTTAGACCCCCTCATTTACGGTAAATGCTCCCCAACACCCACACCCAAAGTGCGCACTCTCAGGCAGCCCTGGTGGGGGCAGAGTCTGAGGGAGAAACGTCTCCGAGGCTTGGATCTCAGGTCTCCTCCACCAACAGCTCAGACCCCACCTCTGCAGCTTCTCACCACGGCTGCCATCAATACTGTTTCAAATGGCAGCTGGAGAAATTCATCTGGGTGGAGGGGCAGAAGACGGAGTGGGAGTTCCATTGGGATCTGTGCTCGTAAGAAGCGTCAGAGGCCACTTGTGACCAACTGCTCACACCAGGAAGATGAGGCCTCCATTTTCAAGCTTCACGGCTGGCAAAGCCACAAAGTAACCCCACACCGGGGTCCAAATGCCAAGACATGCCAACCCCCCCAAAGCTAGATGGATGTGCTTTAAAATTCCAACCTCCAAATATGCTGCTTTGCTTGGCAAACTGGCCTTGGAGGAGAGGGTGTGGCTTCCCTGTAGCCCACGCAGTGATGGGCTCAGAAGGATGACCTGGCTGAACCCTCTTCAATGACAGAACTTCTAGGCTGGGGGCTGTCCCTCCAGAGGGTGAATCGGAGGCTACTGTGAGGGTGACGTGTGGTCCCTAACCCTCTGTGCAGGACGCTCGTTGGTGTGGGGTGCCTCCGCCCATCTGGGTCCAAAGCAACTCAGTGAGGAGGTCTGTTTCTAACTTTATATTTAGAAAGAACTTCAAGAGGACAGCACAAAGGACACTGCACACCCCTTATCAGAGTCACCTGTTGTGAACATTTGGTGGCTTCTGCTTTATCATTTGCACGCTCTTTGTCTCTGTCTATAACCATGTATGATCCCCTGAACCATCCGAGAGGAGGCTGCATACATTACGGTTTGCGTTTCCGAAACACAAAGACATTTTCTTACATGAGCACGGTACAGTTAGCAACCTCAGGACATTTAGCGTCTATAAAATACTGTACCCCAGTTCACCCAATGATCCCTTTCATAGCAGTATGCCCACCTTGTAGAACAGGAAGCTGAGGCCCACGGACATCACACACGGTGCCTGTGGCTTCAGAACCAGTCTATGTCTGGTGGGGCTGGGTTTGAACCCAGGTCCGCCTGGTGTCACGGCCCAACCAAGGCGGGGGGCCCCGTGCCACCCCCTCTCTAGGGGGGCGATGCTTGGCATTGGCTTTGGAGAAGACGCTGGGGCTTCAGCGGCGACAGCTTCCCTGCAGCTACTCTGAGTGGCCGCTGTTGCCCAGCTGGCCCGCAGCCCTTGCTCAGGCAAGCTCCCTGCCGGGCACCTTTTGGAAGAGGCTGGCAGTCGGAGAAGGATGCCACAGTCTGGGAAGTGAAAAGGCTTTTGTTCTTCCTTGGTCTCTACACAAACGGCCCTGGTCAGAACGTGCCCCAGGGCCAGGAGGGAAGCCTGGCCCGGCCTCAGTCTGGGGAAACCCAATCCCCGCAGCCGTGGCCTTGATTTACCACCAAGGACAAGGGAGATCTGTGTGGCCTGAAGAAGCCAGCATTTGCAGCTTCACTTCTTGCCCCAAACAGGTCACGTTAGAACCATTTACTCCTCTAGGGAGAGAGGGGCCTACTTCAAAGGATAAAATAGATCTCAAAGAGATCAACCTGGACCATGTGGCTGGCAGGAGGGGAGGGGACGGCTGTAGGTCAGGCCTCTCGGGGCGGGCGAGCGCTTGGGGGCCGGGGGGGGGATGGCTCGTGGCTTCTGCTGTGGGCACCATCGTTCTGGGGAGCTTCCCAAAAGACACGGACACCTGACCACCGGCATCTCCTCTGACTCAAGCTGCACCCCCTCCCCAGCCAGGCCCCGGTGGGCTCCAGGCCAGTACTGCCTCTCTGAAGCCCCAAGCGGACCATCTCCTGCAGCCCCCAGGCTCTGAGTGGAAGGGCGATGACACTCAGGTATAAAGATGCTGGGGTCCTGCCCCAAGCCAGCAGCTCCCCAGGCTCTCTAGTGAGGCAGGTGGGGTGAGCTGCACCCCAGAAACCACACACAGCCGCCCACTGTAGTATCCCCCATCACAGCCCTTCTTCCTCCTGCCCGCTGCTCTCTCTTGCCCTCTCTGCTAGTCACAAGCCTTTCTGGAGACTCCAGGAGGGTGGACCCTTCACGGGCCTCTTGCCCTCAAGGATCCTGCAGAGCAGGACAAAGCCTAGACAAGCTCCTTGGGAAGGAACTGAGTCTACTGTCCCGCTCCGCGCATGGTGCCCAGAGCTGGCCTCGAGAGCACGGCGGCTACAGCATGCGCTAGAGAACGTGCAAACGAAGATGAGGGCCCTTCCCCCACCATCACTCAGAGTTTCAGGACGGCAGCTGGGTGAACGCCGGGCCTGAGACACCATCACGCCGGGGGCAGCAACCACACCCTGGAAATCCTGGCAGCCGCCCTGGGAAGACCCAGCCCTCGACTCCAGCGGGAAAGGGCATCCAGCCATCTGGCCATACCTGCGCCTTACCAGTGCCAGCTCTTGTGCCCTCTGCCAATGCAGAGAGGACCCCCAGACATCTCCATCAGACACTGTCCTTGTAGACAGGGAGCAGCGTGCGGCCAAGCACCAGAGGACCCACTTGTATGGATAAGTTGTCTTGTTCCAATGCAAAGGGGTCCTCACAGATAGGGGACGCCCCCCAATGGAGTCTAAGGAAGAGGGGGTTACTGTGCAAACCGAAATGGAAATGCCAGCCTGGGAAGTGAAGGAGGCCAGCAGAAACGTCTACCTTCAAAGGACACACGCTTGCTATAAGTGGCCCAGACCCATTCGTGACAAGCACTGAGAGTCCCACCGGACATAGAATCTTGACTCCCCTCTCTGGGCAGCAGAGTTACTCTGGAGAAGAAGGAACACGGTGTGTATTGAGCACTGCCCACATGCAAGGCGTAGTCACGACATCCTCGTGTGTGTGTGTGTCTCTGTGTATACATATATTATATAATGCAGAATATATGTCACGACACATACATGTAACACACATAAAGCACAGCGCCTGGCACACAGAAGTCCTCCAAGCATGCCCAGTGTTCCCGACACCCTCACTAATCGACTCCCCGTTTCCTCCGTGAGTTGGCCTGACTCACCCCATGGGTAGAGTAGAAAAGGAAACTGAGGCTTCGAAGAAGGATTTGTCCAAGGTCACAAAGCCAGATAATGACAAAGCTAGGATTCAATCCTAGGTCCTCCAATTCAAAACCCCTGTCCCCACCTCTCGGCCTCTGGCCAGCCCTTCCCTACCTCCCTCTATCCACCCGTCAAGGCCCATTCAGAAGTTGTTCCTCCCACAAGGCCATCCCCGATCCTAGTTCCAGAATTAATTTCCCCACCACATCCGGGACTAATTTCCTCTGCTCAGTATTTTATTAAAATCAGCGATGGCGAAGTGAAAACAGTCATAAACCAATACCATTAGCACCTCCTACTCAGCAGGCAGGGCTGGGTGGGGACACAGATGAATTCAGGATGTCGCTCAGAGTCTGGGCAAGGAATGGAGAGGAGCTGGTCCCTAACCCTGTCCGGAGACACATGCCCAGTGTCACCGCAGCCTCCAAGGGGTGCCCAGATCCAAGGGGGCCTTGTCCTGCAGCCCAGCCTAGAGGCTAAGGTCCCTGGTTTTGTCTCTGCTTCACTGCCAGCTCTGAGCTGGGACCAGCTGCCTGACTTCCCTGTACCTCAATTTTCTCATCTGTATAACAGAGTAACAGCAATGCCCACCCCACAGGGCTGCAGTAAGCTAAGAAATTAAACCAGCTAATCCTGTAAGTGCTCGCGCTGGATAAAGTTAGCTGGGTCACACCTGACTGTCCTCCACATGGAACCTAGGTGCGAGCCTTTCAAGGTGATAAAGCTAGTTCACATCTGCGCTTAAAACGTAAATCCCAAAGCCTGGGGAGCGCAGCGGAAGGGAGAAAGTGGCCGCCACCCCGCAGGCTGGGAGATCGGGCATGCTGCCACGAACTTTCTCCCTGACCTCCGCAACCTGCTGGCCGGATAGGCCCGTCTTCCTGCTTTCATCAGCAAGGTGTGCTGAGGGAGCTTCCCAGGCTGCACTATTTGGGGAAAAAGCTGATGGTGGCAGCAGCAGCTGTTTTTTTGTTGTTTTTTTTTTAAATTTCTGGGAACCTGCAAGGGCATTTCAAAGTGAAAAGAAACCTCAGCCTCCAGCAGGTGCCCAAATTCTGCCACAAGACGCGTGTTTATCCCAGTCTGTGGTGGGCTTTGCCAGAGACCCTGCCCAGGCCTAATTTCATTTCTCAATTCAAAAGAAAAGAAAAGAAAAGGGCAGCTTGGGCATCAGCTCACACGTCCCCGGGAAGTCGGGCAGGGCAGGTGAGTGCAGTCAAAGGCCCCAGAGAAGGGGAGCAGAGCAGCCTCTTCCAGGCGTCTCCAGGCCCCCTCCCGACCCTGTACCCACTGGGAGGCAGGGGTAGCACACATGGAAAAGCCCAGAGGCCTTCGGCACTGAGATACTGAGAAGGATGCTCCGCTCTCCCCAGCCCCACTGCAATGACCTCACCAGAGGACAGATGAAGGGCAAACGAGCCAGAGCTCAGGCAATGGGGAGGCCACCTCCCTGCAGGCCAAATTACTTCTGCCTAAAGAGCAACAGACATTTACCACCCAACCACCGCAGCCCTCCCCGCTGCCTTCCCCCACTTCCCTCAACACAGAGATCCCGCTGCTCGCACAACAGAGCTGGTACAAACAGCTGATACACAAACAGCACGCGTGGAGGGGTGCGCACGCATGCGTGATGGGGGGTGGGCGGGGGAAGGACCGCTCCCTCTCCCACGTAAACACGAGATTCATTTATTAGGTGCCTCTCTGGCGTTTCCTTTTTTTTTTTGCCTTCATCCTGCTTGTTTAATGTTACATTTGACGTTCTCATTTTATAGATGGCAACAGAGTCAGAATGGATGGCTAAAATTAGCTTACGAGTAAGAATGACGCTACAAATAGGATGGTGAACGCAGAAGCCTAGTTAATTCCACCCACATTACCTCCCCCCTCCATGCCCCCCACTTTTGGGCTGGTGCCCAACTGAGCTCTCAGGCCTCAGGCTGAGGAGGGGCAGCTGGAGGGAGGGGAAGCATGCTGGGTCACTGGGGCACCCTGCCGGGGTCAGCACCCACCCCAGCCTGGGGCCTCCGCGGACCACCTGACCCAGCACCACAGCCCCGAGTCCAAGAGGCCAACCCAGGACTCTGCTGATCTCTCGTCCTCCTGCCCCCTCCCACCCAGAAGCCCCCGTTCTGGGGGTTAATCCCCCAACTGTGCCCCAGCTGAAGGTGGCAGGCCTGAGATCCCACCAGGCTTTGACCTTAGGAGTGGGGTTTTTGTAACCTCTCCAAAGGATGACTAAGCGGAAGTGTCCGAGTCAGCTTCTCTGGGACCTAGAAAATCACATCTGCCGGGGCCCTTCTGCTCTGCTCTGCAGGCTGTGTGCCTTCCCCTCTCCTGTGGGACCCCGCCCCCGCCCCCCGGCCCCCTGGGCCAGAGCATCAGGAGTACCCACACTCACCCCCTCCTGCCCTGGAGACTCAGGTCCCAGACCTGCCCAGGTCTGCACACCTGCATTTTACTGACTTGAAATCTGTCCAGGACCGCCTTACCTTATGAGTATATCTTTGTTCAGTATAATGATTCTAAGAATAATGATAGCGGTGATGATGATAACGAGGGTAAGAAGACTTATCACTTTGATAGAGCATGCTATGGTCTGGTAAAACCCTTCACAAGTCCGAGTTCCAGCAGTCTCTATGGTAGGTGACACATTACCTGTCTTACGGAGAGGAGGGCCGAAGTACAGAAGCCAAGTAACTTGCCCAAGGTCACAATGAGTAGCAATTAGTGGCTGCACTGTGGGACATGCAGCAGTGAGGGGTTCGTGGCACCACTGCCGGGAAGGCCTCTTGGATTGACAGCACTCCATGCTGAACGTTCCTTCACTCCCCACCTGCTCAGTGCTTGGAGCCCTCTAAGAATGAAGGCGCTGCTACTTTCCGCAGGCTGCTACCCCAAACCCTGCCGTCTATTTGCTGTCCCCGCCCCACCCCACCCCCGTCCCCCCACCAACTAGTAAAACGCTGACTCGATAGTAGTGAGCCTCGGTGACCACTTGGCTGACAGCCTTTCCTTGGGCCCATTGAGATAAGCAGACCGCCTCCTCTGAGCTGTATCAGTTTAGGTCAGGAGTAGAAAACTACGGCCCATAGGCCAAGTCAAGTAGCCACTTACTTTTGTAAATAAGGTTTTACTTCAACATAGCCATGCCCACCATTTACACACCATTCGTGGCTGCTTTTTGCCCTATGATGGCAGAGTCGAGCAGTTGTGACAAAGACGTAGAGCCTTTGAGGCTTAATATACTTACTATCTGGCCCTTTACAAAAAATTTGCTGGTGCCCGGCTTAGGCCAAATGGAGGAAACTTGCAGTCACTAAGGAGGTTTTCAAGAAGGCCTATTCCTTCAAGGCTACCAGATTATACACCCGACAACAGAGCAGGCCAAGACCTCCCAGGGCCAGAAACTGAACCAGCACTTCCTATAAGCTGCCAAAGGCAGTGGCCATCATCCGTCCCATCTTTCGCAGGAGGAAACAGGTACAGACAGGTGGGGTACTTGCTGGGTCACAAGATAACCAGTGGTGGGTCTGGGATTCGGGCTTGGGCAAGTCCTGGGTGTTTCTAAATGACCCGGCAGGTCCCAACTTGGGGACAAGGACACGTGACATCACTCAAGGATCAAGCCCATCACCCACTGGATGAGCCTCACACACCTTCAGTCAACACTCCGAGACCCGAATCAGAGGGGAGGCCGCGACACTGAGAGCTTCCTTGGGAGGAGATCTGGTCTCTGAACACACAGGGAGTGTGCAGTGATGCCAAGAGTCCCAGACTGGCCTGGTGATCCCGGGCCAGGCCAGCTCGGCTGGCTCCATGCTCTTCCGGCCTCAGGCCCCTCAGAAGAGTTCTTTCCTTCTGACACTGGATGGATGATTTGTGACCCAACCCCCCACGTCATCTCATTAGCAGTGATCCTCGCCAGTGCATTCAGACTTCAACGTGCGTACAAATCACTGCGGATTTGTCAAAATACAGATTCTGATTCAGTACATCAGGGGTGGGGCCTGACATTCTGCATTCCTAACAAGCGTGCCAACTGCTTAGCCATTTTCATAAATTGGATCACCGTAAAGGAACAAGGAAAAGGCCTTTTTAAAGGAATTCTATAGTGATCCTTATGTAAAGCAAGTAAAAACTCATCCTTATATTTGCAAGTCAAATCAGTCCAGATTTTTCAATGATGAGGTTTGTCTCAGGTGGCAGCAGGGTAGAGTGGGAAGGACCCAGGGCTGGAGCCAGAATGACACAGGTTCAAATCCCTGCTCTGCCCTTAGAGCCATGGGCTGTGGAAGTCCCTTCACGGTTCTGAGCGCTACTGTCCCCCTCTCTACAATGGGACGATGACCTCGTGCATGTAAGCTGCTGGCACAGTGCCTGGTGACCGTCGATGTCCTGCTGTGGATCACAAGTGCCCCTGCCTGGCCCCTTTCTAAATGTACCCCGAGATCTCACCCGGTGAGGCGGGCGTCGCCTCAGACTCCTTGGAGATGGGGGCTGGGCCAGGCCTCTGAGGGGCCTGGCAGGTCTCTGTCAATTCCCACCTGCCTCCCTGCAGTGCCAGGAGGCACTGGGAGGCTGTGCTGGTGACCAATCAGGCAAGTGTCCCCGCTGCTTCAATCAGGGCCCGCGGCGGGAGGGATGTGTCACTACCGCACCAGCGCCGGCTCGCTGAGTGTCCGGGGAGGAGCCCCCTCCGGACGGTCACCAGGCGGCCCTGCGTGCGCATCCGTGTGTTTACTGTAAAGGAGCCATGTTCGCGCTGTACCCTGACTGTGCCAGGTCGGAGGACGGGGCTGAGTCTCATCGGTCAGGCCCTGAGCTCCGGTGGCAGCCTGCTGCCCCCGTGCCCCTTGCTCACCTGCCTCTGGGGGGTGGGGGAGATGCCTGTGGCCGGCAGGGACCCCTTAGAAGCTCGGCCCTTCTTCCCAGCCGGGAATCCAGCCCCGAGCGAGCCTGTGTCCTTTGCCCTTCTCTTAGGAGAACTTGGAACCACCCAAGCCACGGCACGGCTGCCTGGGAGGGGTGGTCAGTGGCCTCGGAAGGCTGTAGCCCAGTGAGATGACCCTTCAGGTCTCTTTCAGCCTGGAGAACGGGGAACAGCCTGCTGGGTACCAACGTGAGCTCTGGACCTTAGCTTTCTGGGCTTGAAAGCCGCTGCTGCCACTCGCTGGCCGTGTGGCTCTGAGCAAGCTGCTTAACTCCTGTCTCTGCCTCACCTTGCTGATCAGTTAAATGGGGATGATAATTAGTACCTACATCAGATGTGGGCGATAGTCAAATGACGTACATAAGGCAAACACTCAGCAAAGCACGGAGTTAGCTCTCAAAAATACTGGCTATTCATAGGATCTCGTGTGGGAGCACCAGGTGGGGCTCTCTGCCCATCCCCCTGCCACCACCGCCACGGAGGCGGCCTCCTTAAGGCCAGGCCTCTACGCTGGCAGTGGGGGTGTGTCAGTTCCTGCGGTCCCGGCTTCCCCGCTCCTCCGCAGCCAGAAGCATTCGTGCCTGCTGCTGGCTGTCCTGGACGTCAGGGAAGGGCCCTCATTTTAACAAACGTCCAGGAGATTCACCAACCAAATTAGATGGGCAATGGCTTTGGGAAGGATAACGTGCCTCACTGTCACGTGGTCCCTCCCCCAATCCTTTATTCGTCACACAATTATTTATACAGGGCCTACTGAGTGCCAGGGACACGAGGACTGGGTTAAGAACCAGAAGAGCTGGATTCAAGTCCTATCTTTGTGACTCGTCATCAGTGAGACCTCTCCTCTCTGTGAATATGAGAAAATGGTAGCTCCAAGGACTCTGTGGGAACGGAGTGGGGGGGGGGGTCCCCGAAGCTCTCTGTTCCTGCCCAATTCACAGAGAGACTGTGGGGCTTCCGGGAGAGCTGTCTTTACAGTTTCGAACCACAGTCCAGTTTACACAACACTCCTACATGCGTTCTCACAACCGCCCCTGTTTCTGCTTGGCAGTCTCTGAGTTCTCAGTCTTTCCGATCTCTCATTTGAGTTCTGTCCATAGCACAGTTTAAATTCATTTCCTTTTCTTTGGGCCTCAGAAGTAGAAACCAGTATCACAGAATCCAAAGCAATTCAGGGTTCGGGCTTCCCAACCCATGCGCTTCACATTCCACCCTTCGGAGGAGGAGAGCTTGCCGGAGAAGTCCTTTCATCGATGGCGATGTGGACCATGGCAAGAGCTAACGTATATCAAGCCTGACCCTGCGCTTTTGCCTGTGGTATCGCCTCCAGGCCCCAGCCACCCCAAGAGGTGGTCATCACAGGCCCTGTGACCAGCAGTGACCCGCTGCTTCTCTCTCCCAGTACCTCTAAGTTCCCCTTTAGGGCCTGTACCTGGTGGGGGTGGGCTAGGCACCTGCAGTGACGCCTCCATGGGCTTCTGTGTTCCCGACCACTGCACCCCCAACCCATTCCTCCTGCCTACTTCCATTTCGGCTTCTTCTCTTAAAGAACAACTACCAGCCCCAGATTCGAAAGAAAAGAGAAACCTCACACTTTGCACACAACTACCTGCACCTGCCATAGTCGGCCTCCACCTGAGTGGAAAAGAAGGTGACAAGTGTGAAAGATTGGGGACAATGGCTGCAAACCTCTCTGGCTTCAGGCCAGCCCACCGGTTACCTTTCTGGGGCTGGAACTCTTACCTTCTGATTGTCCCCCACGTCATCTGGGGATTCGCCTCCCCACTTCCAAGCTCAAACAATCGTCTGTACAGTTCACCTGGCAGCCAGTACCTCAAGGCCTGTGCTCCTTCACTATCTGGGTGGCCCTGGGGCATATCCCCTGGGCCTCTGTTTCCCCACGGGAACAGTGGGGAGAAGAAAGCCCTTTCCCACTTTGTGTCTCAGGCTAGTTGCCAAGCCAGTCAACGGTGAAGGGCCGCACATATGCATCTGTGGCAGCACAGCGAGGCCTCTCGCCAGTCTACACCGGGCTTTCCCGATGAACCGTGACGTTAAGTCCTGCCAGGACAGGCATGGAGGCTGCCAGCGCCCTGGGCTGCCCCGGCAGCCCTCAAGTGGAGTCCGTCAATACTGGCCTGGCTAGGAGAGACAAGGTCTCCGGGCACTGGAAGCAGGTTTCCCTTTAAGCCTCCTGTCTCTCTAGACCTGGGTTATTCCTACACACTCATCTCCCCTGTACCATTTCAATGCCTGAGCTGACGCCTCCATACCACAGAACGCAAAGAAATAGTATTTTCGTTTCAGACGAAGATAATGGCTAGGAGCAATACGAACATTATCACTGTAGTGCCCTGGGAAAAAATCAGCAAGTCAAATATCGAATCAGGCCTGTAGCACCACATACTAAGCAGATTGCTTTGATCGTATCCATGCTAAAAGCTCTATTATTTAATTTAAAGTCAGTGAACACATATCAGACCAATATACATCGTGTATCTGAATGCATGTTTCAGAAGCAAAGGAATGTTTTGACTAAAGGAAGAAAATATCAAAGTTACAGCTGCAAGTGAACACAAATTTGCCCTCCCTCTTCTCTTGGGGCTGGAGGTGCTGCTGGACAACCAAAATGTTTTGGCTCTCAAGGATCTGCTTATGGCTCCAGAAACACCTGCTGAGCTCCCATTTTTTTCTGGAACCAACAAGGGAAGGGGTTTCTCACCCACCTACTAAATTTGAAGAAGGGAGTTTGAGACCTCAAGTCGGCCTGCATGAGCTGCACATGGTATGGCGCCCTCTGGTGGCCATTCCTCTGGTAGGCCTGCTGCCCACCCCCCCACCACCAAACTTCAATGATCCAACCCCCTCCCTGTTGAGGGTGCCCTGCCGGGAAAAGGACTTTAAAGGGCCAAAAGGAGGCCAAAGCGGCTAATCATGAGGGTAAAACCATCTAGCTGATCGGAAGGGAAGAACGTTAACTACCCAGCAGGGCCCAAAGAGAGAGAGACTCTTATACATGAAGATAAAACTTCATATATAAGATAGACCCCCTCAAAAGCCAATCTAAACAGCAAATGCATACCCTAAGCCAGGTGTCAGCAAATTACAACCTGCAGGTCAACTGCCCCCCGCTCCCCCTTTTGCAGAGCCCAAGAGTTAGGAATGATTTTTTACATTTTTAAATGGCAATCAATCAATAAAAATTCATGACATGTGAAAATTGCATGAGATTTCAGTTTCAGTGTCCCTAAACAAAGCTTTATTGAAACACAGCCCTGCTTATTCATGTATATATTGTGTGTGCATGTTTTGTAGCTGGACAGTCAGTTGTATGGCCGGCAAAGCTGAAAATATATCCTATTTGGCCCCTTACAGAAAAAGCTTGTCAACTCCTGCCATTCACAGAGCTGAACCGTTAGTCTGGTCCCTAGGCCCACCCTGCCCACCTTCTAGCATGGCCAAGCTGCAGCAGTCTGCAGGACAAAGGGTGTATATGGGGGAAGGGAGGCATCACATTTCAGCGCAACCCCTACCAACTTACCATTTTATTATTGATTTCATGGAAATGAATCTCACAGACTTTCTCCACAACGTCTTCATTCTCAAAAGTGACAAAGCCAAACCCTAAAGGAAAAAGGAGGGGGAAAAAGACAGAGAGGAGAGGTGAGTTCAGTTCCCTTTGGCCCGCACGTCTTTCTTTGATGTCCTGTGGTGGTGACAGGCTCCTGGGATGAGGGCAGATGGATCCCTGGGAAGGGCCTCCAGCTTGAGGAAACGATTTCTAATTTGTACAGAGCACCCTTCCAACAGTGAGGAAAAGTTAATGATTTCGTCCCCCAGGCGGCGGGCACATGTGGTTTACATTTGCCCGGAAGCAAACAAGAAATTTACTTGTCTGTTATTTACAAGGGTCAGAGCCTGCGGCTCATGGCAGGAGGCAGGCGGGTGGGGGACGACCATGGCGGATCACCGCGGGGCCACACTTGCCCCTTCCGTGATTGAATGGCCAGCCCTTGGGTCGGCCTCCAGACGGAGGCGGTTATTTGTCCTTTTCTTCCTGAATTACTTCCTCTAATACCTCATCAGGACATCCTGAGGCCTGGAAGAAACTATTAAAAGTTTCAGGCCTCTGTTCTGCGTAGGCATCCTTTTTCTACTGCTGCTTCAAAAGCGCTGCGGATTTGGGGCAGTTTAAGACTGTTTGATGCCTGCTGTCAGCCTGTCAGCTATGCACAGTATTTACTCGGCTGGAGACAGGCTTTGCTAGGCAAGCTGCACTGAAGAATTTTGGCAGGCGCCCGCTGCTCAGCATCCTGAGTGCCTCTCGCTACCCTCCTGCCCCTCGCTTTCTTCTCCTCCCGCCCCCGACTGGGTTCCAGCACGCTGCCCCATCTGTGACCCCACTCGGTAAGCACCGCTTTGACACACAGACCCACTCACAGGATGGCACCCTGCCTCGGATGAAACAGGATGAAACGCAGCTGCAGTGAACACATGCAGGAGCACAGACACCCTGAGGGGGAGGCAGCAGACCTGGGCTCCAGTTCTGACTTTGCATCGAACTTATGTGTCATCCTGGGAAGCCCCTTCCCCCCTGAGCCTCAAGGTTTGAGACTGGACTCTGGGTCCCCCCTCAGGTCACAACCCAAATCTCTGCTATGGACTGAATGTTTGTGTTCCCTCAAATTCACACACTGAAATCCTATGCTAACGTGATGGTGTTTGGAGGTGGGCCTTTGGGGGGACATTTAGGTCACGAGGGTGGAGGCCTCATGAGTGGGATTAGTGCCCTTATACAAGACATGAGAGAGCCTGCTTTCTCCGCCCTCTGCCATAGGAGGATACAGTAAGACAGCTGTTTGTAAACCAGGAAGAGGGCCTTCACCAAAAACCTGACCATGCTGGCACCCTGATCTTGGACTTCAAGCCTCCAGAACTGTGAGAAATAAATTTCTGTTGTTTGTAAGCCTCCCAGTCTATGGCACTTTGTAATAGCAGCTCCGCTGACCAAGATACTATCTTCCGCAAAGATATGAGCCTGACCGAACGCAAGTCTGGGCACACCAACCAGGAACACAAAAATCAGAACGGCTCTTTTTGTATACGATAATTAGTGCTTCCTGTCAATGAATACAAATACAGATGCCCCCTTTTTAAGCTTTTGTGTCTATTCTGGGCCCCAGAAATCCCAGGTGGGGAGAGAATCTCTCAAGACCCTCTTTTCTCCAACCTCCAATTCTACCACCCCCACCTTCTAAGGAAAAGCAGGGAATAGGGAGCTGAGGGCACCGCAAACCTATATTACAGCTCCTGCAGGATCTAGAAGATTCCTCGGGAAAGGAATGGAAAAGGCCACTCCCCGCTCTCAAACAATTTCCAGTAAAACAGAGGGCTAGGATGACCACAGAATCGGCAATCACGATCCTTACGATGATATGTAATTTATTACCACACACCAAATACCAGGTTGGTATTCCCCGCCTACACAGCCCATGCCCAGCCCACTACAGACACGTAAGGCTGGAGGTCAGACCCGTCGTGAGGGGCACACGCAAGCGTTCGCTGCACAGGGTCAAAGTTGGCAAGTTTCTCCCAGTTTGGTCCTGGACAAGCTGGGTCTTTGGACACAATGATTTTCTGTTTAAGATGAGGCCCAACAGGAAACCTCTCACTAGGTTTGTACACACCCTCTAAACCGGGTCCCTGCAGAGAGAGCTACAACGCCGACCTTCTCTTTGGCCCTTGGTCCCGTGTGTTATGTGCAGAATGGGACGAGACCACACCCAGAGGCAAGTCTCCGAATGATTTCTCTTTGGGCTTTGCTGTGTTGGCTCCCGAAGCCCCCCTTCAAAGGGGCCTGAAAACCATCGGTGAAACTCTCACCCAGGCTGGAACCCTTGCAGCACACGGAAGGGGACTGGCATTGTTTTGGTTAATCCCCTTTCTGGCCACCCTTCTAGAGCCCAGATCCTAGTAGGAGGGATTGAGATGCAATGCCTTCAAAAGGTCCTCCCTCAAAAGGGAAGGTGAGGTGGCAGAGCACAGGATGCAGGAATCTGCTAGCACTGGCTCCAAGGACAACGGCTGGGCTGGGGCCTCATTCTCTCTGGGTCCCCAGGAGGCACAGAGCCCCTAACACACAGCAGCTGGTGGCTGAGAATGACAGAACGAGTCATTTCTGCTTCTCTAGAGCCTGAGCATCTTGCTAATTGGTGTTACTGCCTCCCCCTCAAGACTGATTCAGCCCTTCTCTGGGCATAAACCGGCTCCCACCTGTGCCAGGCATCGTGGAGGACCCCGAGATCAACAAGGCAACATCCCTCTTCTCAAGCAATTCTCTCTCTAAAAGGCAGCAGTCAGAGGTTCCCCCTCAAGAGGATCATCTCTCCTGTGCAGACCTCACCCCTCCCTCTCAACCCTCACATCTAGCCTCTGGGTAAATCTGGGTCTCCTTTGTGTCTGAAGTTGCCCCTCTGGCCTGAACTCAGACTGAGGCAACATGCAAACCCCTAAAAGAGCCAGGATGGGCCAGTTCTTAGGTAGGGAGAGAACCCCACTGCTAATTAGGGTGAATGCAATGGGCTGAACAGTGGCCCCCAAAAGGTATGTCCATGTCCTAACCCCTAGAACCTATGAATGTGACGTTATCGGGGAAAAAGGTTTTTGCAAACGTAGTTAAGTTCAGAATCTCAAGAAGAGATCATTGTGGATTTAGGGTGGGCCTGCCACCCAATGGCAGGTGTTCTTAAAAGAGAGAGGAGAGGTAGAAGTGAGACATAGAGGGAAGACATCCACGTGAAGACAGAGGCAGAGGTTGGAGCGATGCAGCCACAAGCCAAGGAATGCCGGGAGCCCCCAGGAGCTGGAAGAGGAACGGCTGTCCCCTAGAACCTGCAGAGGTAGCCTGGCCCTGCTGACAGCTTGATTTCAGACTTCTGGTCTCCAGAACTGTGAGAGAATAAATTTCTGTTGCATTAAGCCACTCAGTTGGTGGTAATCTGTTATGGCAGCCACTGCAAACTAAGACAGCAAGGTTGCAGGTTACGGCAGCCTCCACACAGGTGGGCAGGTCCCACCAGATCGCTCCAGCCAGACCAAAAACGCGCTTTGGATGGAAGGCAGGAAGAGTGTGGACGAATGAGGCAGACCCATCCGTGCCACCAGGAAAGAGCATGAGTCAGTTCCAGTCAAGGGCACCCCTCCAGGAGCCGGAGGACGGTGGTTGAACGTCACCTAGCTGCTGAGCACGTACTTGACCTGCAATAGCACCCAGGTAAGTCCAGTTACCTGGAGGCCACGGGTTGAGTTCCCCCGCCAAGGAAGCTGCTTTCCTGCTGTAGCCCACTCCTCCCTGGTCCACCGTGCAATAACTATCTGAACTCCAGGCCCAACACCACTCAGGACTCACTGTTGCCCCAATTTCCCATTCCCTGCCACTGCTCAGAGATGGGAAGAGATGTGGCAGAGCCGGCAGACAGGAATTAAAATGCAGACTGTCGCGCTGGGAAGGGAGGGGGCAGGACTCGCGGCGGTCACTTCAGATCCCGACTCCCTGCTGGTCTCTTCCCTAATCCCACAGAACTCAAAATTCCAGTATCACAAAAATGATTTTTCTGATCAAAGGAGAGAGCCTGGATTTGAAGCCTACGTACCATGGATGCATCACAGTTCAGCGATGTCAAGACTCATTTGCAGTATTTTAAAGATCTATATCGTTTCAACAGCCCTGTCTGTTGAGTCCAAAGAGAGAAAACAAACTTGATTGTGTCTAAAACATTTGTTCATTCCCTTTGGAGAAAGCAAAGAAGCAATGAAACACTTAACTATCAATAAACGTTATTCACATTATTCCTGAACGTATAGTCGGATGAATTGTCATTTACAATGAATTAGCAACTCAGTGGCGAACACCCCCGCCCCAAAAAAAACAATTAAACTGAGGAGTGAAGGGCAGAACAAGGAAGTCAGAAATCTGGGAGGGATGCGGTAGAGGGCGGGAAAAATCCTTTTTCGGCATCAAAGTCTTTTTCATTTTTGAAATTAATTTTTTATTGGGTAAAATATATGTAACATAAAACTTACCACTTTAACCATTCTTAAGTGTACAGGTCAGCGGTATGAAGTACATTCATGATGCTGTGCAACCATCGCCACTATCCAGCTCCAGAACTTTTCACCATCCCAGACTCGAACTCTGTACCCTGTAAGCGATAACTCTCCCTTCCTCCCTCTCTCAGCCCCCAGTAACTATTCTACCTTCCGTCTCTATGAAGTCGCCTGTTCTAGGTACTTTGTGTACTTGGAATCATACAGTCTGTCTTTCTGTGTCTGGCTTATTTCACCACGCATAATGTTTTCAAGGCATCAGTCTTTTGAACAATCTGCCGAATGTACAGATCCTACATGAGGCTCAGGGAGATCGAGTATTTCTGAGAAGGAGTGGGAAGGACTGATTTATTTCCCTCTCATTTTTTTCCAAAAGAGCCTCGCAGAGAATCAGAAATGGAGCCTCACGAAAGCCCATCAAGAAGCAGCATAGCAGCCAGGTGGAAGAAACACGCAGTTATCCTCGCTCAAAAGCGAGGACCAGGTAATGAGCTGCGAGCCTTAGGAGCGCCCCTTCACCTCTCTGGGCCTCACAGACGCAGGCAGGACCGGGTGTGGTGCATGGGGGTGGGGTGGGGTCCTGCTCTTGTCCCCACCAAGGCAAGGACTTTGATGCACAGTGTCTACGGGGCCTCCAGCTCCACGAGGGCCCTTTGGGGTGCCCCTGTGAACACCCCTGCCCAGTGTCTCATCTCCCTTGGTCCTAAGGAGGTGCCACCCCAGAGCCAGAAAACACCTCCCTAGGCATTTAAAGTCATGAGCCGCCATCCAGTACGGAAGAGGAGCCCTAGGGGCTGTAAACGGGGGTGGGGGGGAGGGGGAGTGTCAAAGGGCCAAAACTTGGGGGACAACAGGCTAGAAACCCTCTCAACTCGTCATCAGCAAAATGTCACCTGTCTGGCCTCTCACGAAGTCCCCACCTGAACTGCAACTGAGCTTTTGAGGGGCCCCAGGAGTCAACAAAACTGGGACGAAGAAGGTGGTGGGAAGGTTAACCCCAAACAAAAAGGGATTTCAAAACGGATAGCGGTTGCCAGCCAGCATTTCAAAATGAAATTCGACAGCTTTCCCCTGAATGAAGCTATTATTGGAAACTAACAAGTAACGTAAGAGACAAGCATTTAACAAACCTTTTCCCCCTCTTTTATTCAAATAAACTAAACTGAATATTCATCTATGAACAATTCAAAGTTATGAAAAACCACACACACAGAGCAAGAGAAGTCTGAAAACAAGATACCTCAAACTTAAAATGACCCGCTCCAAAGGCAATCACTGAGAAACACCCAGCAGTTAACTTACAGAGAATTCTTTTTTAGGTCAGGGAGGGAAAGATGGGAACAGCCCCCACCCCAGCCTCAAATATAATTTTCGTCTCTTATCATATAGGTCAACGAACACTAACAGGCAATCACACAGTGCCTAAGGCATCTTCAGTGAAAATCAATGCAAGTCAGGAGTTAACACACTTGGTTAGTGGGGAAAAAAATGAGAGAGAAAAAAACCCAGACTGTCAGATTTATTCTGAGTATCCCATGAGGAATTTAAGGTATGTGTACGCAAGGGTATTTATAACCCAGGAAACCTCCCTCTCTTGCTAATAACCCAGTGTTGGGGGAAGCGGCAGCATCCCTGGGCCGCTTCCAGAGTAAATATGAATCCCTTGGGTCTGGGCGTGGGGAGCACTTTCTGGTTTCAAAATGCTTCCCCTACATCATCCTCCCTGGTCCCCAAGGCAACCCTGAGAGAGGCAGGGCAGGCTCCTGTGTCGTCATTTCGCTCAACTGCACACCTAAATGCCTCGTCCATGCAGGCGTGTGGACACTAATCCAGAGCAGGAGTTGAACCAGGAGTCATACTCGGCTCCTTTCACCACCCCACCCTGCTTTTCTGGAGAAGGTCATCAATCAGGGCCTTCCCTGGATCAGTAAGTGTTCAAAGATGGATTGGAGGCCCCACAGTCCTGGGAAGGTGAGACCTGGGCCACGAGCGTGGTGGTCTGTGGGTTTCAGCACGGAGTCAACCCCCGGTAGCTGTGTGTCCGTTACTGACACTTCATCTTGGGCTGGCCTCCATCCCCAACTCAGAACATGTCAGGGCCACTTCCATGGGCTACAGCAGGTTTGGCAAATCGGTTTCATCTCCTTGGAAGGGTTTTCCTGGAGCCCTGGATGGGGTCTGAGGGCCCCCCTACATGGCGGGATGGGATGGCTTCACATATCCCTGGGTTTGTCCTTAAAAAAGCGTAACTCAGAAGACTGATCTGTTCCAAGAAAAAAACGAGCTGCCTTTCCAAAAGAAAGGACATGTTTCTAATGACGGATCCCCATTTTGGGATACTCACTGCGTGTTACCTGGACATCAGTCAAGTCCAGTCTGAGCTGCCATTACTTTCCTGAGCATCTTCAGATGTCAGGTACTGGGCAGGAGGCGTGACCAGTCCTGGCTGTGCCTGTTCTTACACCCAAACGCTAATGTGGATTTTGATCAGATAAGCACGTCATTTCCCACCAAGCCAGGGATGGGATTCCTTCAGTCATATCTACTGTCTGGTATCCTAAAGGTGGTTATTTATTATCAGCCCACATTCTAATAATAATTATAAAAGGAGAAAGCTTACCGCATGTATTGACCAGCCTTCTTTAACTCAGTCTTTACACCCGACCCTCGCCAAGTAGGATGTTTGTTCCCACTTTACAAACTGAAGAACTGAGGCCCGGGCAGCAGGGGAGGGGGGGAGCCTATGTTCGTTCCACCCCAGCCCCCTTTCTTCATGTAAAGGTGGGTTACTCTAAATCCAGTATCTGCTGGATTCTAAACGTGTCCCACAACCTGGCTCTGGAACCCCACCCCATCACCTTGCTCTGAGACACCCTCTACAAACCGGGGGACAGCCCCTCAGCCTGATGACCCAGCAGGAGGGCCAGGAGAGTGGGGGAGAGACGTGCTGTCCGGTCCAGCTGAGTGTTCACTCCTGGGCGTGTGTAGCTGAGCCCTTCTGCATAAAGGCAACTCGGGGGACGCCGAGGGTTTTCACAGTGACACCACAAAGATGAATTTTATAAAGAAAAACAACTAGAGCATCACCTAAGCTAGTCTAGCCAAGGATGGGCACAGGGTAGGGACTCCTCTGAACGTTTCCAGACCCCAACCATGGAGCTGCCAGAAAACGGGGTGGGTCATCAAACAAGATGCTAGTAGACACCTCTTGCAGCAAACTGGCTCTCTAATGGGTCAGCCGCCCTGGAGGGATAAACAGAGAAGCACTCACGTCCCTGGCCTTATAAAGAGCAAAGAACAGGGGCAGGCACACTGACCCGCGATGGACACAGGACTCAGACTCAGGGCTGGTGGGAACAAAGGTGTGTGGGCCAGGAGGCCATCAGAGGCAGACGCTTGCTACCACCCTCCCTCGTGGCTGGCAAACGAGCCGGTGATGGATTGGATGGTCTGCAGACATCCCTTCTCAGCACAGTCCTCTCTCTGCCCCATACCCTTCTTCCTCCCTGACCTGGAGCCAGCAAGCTGCCTCTTTGGGGGGGGGTCCTTTCTGACCTGGCCTTTCCTCCCTGCCACGTGCCCTTCAGGGTGCCACTGCAGCCCTTCCACTGTGGCATCACTCATGCACCTGCTTCCTCGTTTACACCAGCAGTTTGGCAGCTGGTTGCTGTAAACGATAATAAAATGCCTTTCCGAAAAATGAAGGAATGTGACCAGACACGCCAGACATCATGATATTAAGGCCGTGTCAATTAATTTCTCCCCCTGCTTGATAAACGAGCCCCATTCCATCTCTTAATAATGAGGAGAGAAACAAGAAAAGTTGACACTCGGTTTAATTTATTTTCTCAACTTGCCTGATCATATTTCTTTCTGCCTTGCAGAGCTGGCTGTGGCTGTGGGGAATTATAAGTGGCTGGCGTGCAGGCAGAGACTGGATTGGTGTGAATCGACATGGGTCTCTCTGTCCCCACACACCGCTTCATCAGGAGGGGAAGGGACTCGGAGAGCCAGCTTGGACCCGCGCCTCTTCAGCCACCTTCGGGGGCGGGAGCGTGGAGGCGGGGCAGGGCGGGATCTCAGGTGTTGGGGGCCCGGAGGACAGCAGTGACACTCTCAGACTCCGATCTAGTGCTGAGGAACTGCTCGAGACTGAATTCCCTAAATTAATACTAAGCTAGGTTGGCGGCATTGGCCAGAGGGAGCCAGTTTCTCAACTGGAAAGGTACTTTTCTTTTCCCTTTCAGCCCGAGGATGCTCTAACCAACACCTGACCTTGAAACGTGAGCATCAACCTTCTAAAGGTCAGATGCCAACTGTGAACCAGCAAGTGTTTCATTAAGGCTTCAGTTACAAGTAAGTTTTTCACACGACCACCGTGAGCACCGTAAGGATTATTTATGGAGGCCCACAGACCATAAACCAAGTTGGGGGTAAAAGTGAAGTGGGCTCCTAAACCAGCGCTTCTCGGTGAGGTCCTTCGGCAGAGTCTTCTGATGGGTGAGGGGCTTGTTAAAAATGCAAATCCCCAAGCTCTGTCTGCCCCCTAATGGGGGTGCTGTGGGTGTGGCCCAGGAATCTGCATTTTAACTGGTTCTCTGGTGATTCTGATGCCCACCCAAGTCTGACTCTGCTTTATGTTTCCCAATTCAGGATGAGCCGAGTGAAGACCATTTGGTAGAAAAGAATCCAGAACTTTCCACTGGAAAGAGAATCTTCAGGCCCCCCTTTTGTATGAAGGGGGAGACTGAAGCTGTTCTAGAAAGGCTCTGATATCTCTTTCATGGAGAACGGGACCTAGCAGCCCCAGGGGCAGTCCTCATCCAAGGCAGGGGGAGATCGGGGCAAAGATGAAGCTTCTCCCCCGCAGACTCGGGAAAGGACTGGAAGCCAGTTCATACTAAAGTGTAAAGGACTGGTCTTGCTTCTACTCCCAGAGGTCACGGTGGTTTACTCAGATCAAATCCTTATGTGAAAGCAATTAAGCTCTACTTTAGAATTCCAAACAGGCATTCAGGTGGTGGGAGATGTTTTTTTTTTGTTTGTTTGTTTGTTTTTTACTGATGAGGGGCACCTCCCTGAGTCTGTGAAATTATATGAGTGTATAGAGAGCTTTACAATGAGGGGGAGGGCGTGTCTGAAAAAAACCACCCAGGGAGGAAGAGAGGGAGGTTAAAAGGAAAAGAGAGGGAGAAGAAGGGAAGGAAGAAGGGAGGGTAGGAGAGAAAGAGATTCAGGGGCAGGTGGGGTGGAGGGAGAGAGAGTGATGCTGCCAACCACCCCGAAACCATTTTTCTAAGAGAAAAATCTGCCATGAATACTGATAGCGTGATTTGAAAGTGCCTGTGGCTACAGCGAAAGGGTGCCTCATCCCAGTCTCTTGTTAACCGAGGGGGAAAAAGCACCTGTGATCCAGGCCAGGCAACCCCAATCTCATTTCATTCCTAGCGCTCCGTAGCAGTGATTCTGTGAATGACACTTGTCAGGGCAGCAGATTAGTTCACAGACCTATTTTTTGTCCGTGGTGTTCCATCTTGGTAGGGAAAATAGTCAGTTCTTGGCGAGAGAGACACATATTACTGCTGTTAAGTGCCAATATAAACTCTGGGACGCAGTGGTAAATTCACCAAATTAAATCGCTAGACGACTGGCTCGGATCAGGACCCCGGCAGAAGGTGCCAGGACGGCAGCGCGGGGGCGGAGGGGGCTGAAGGAGGCCGAGGTCGGGTGCAGCTGGAGCAAGGGCTGCTCTGGAAACACAGGGCCTGGGGGGGCTTTGGCGGGCTCCACCGGCAGAAGCGCGTCCTTCAAGGCTTCTAAGCCCTGGGGCTTTCTGAGCTCGGGGGAGATGGGGCACCGGCTAGAAGACTCTTACCCACTGAGGTGGACATCTGGGTTAGGACCCCCAGGCTCTCCCCCAAAGAGTGGGTTTTAAATCTCTCCGCTTTTCTGACACTCGCCCTCGAGCCCCACCCACACAGTGAGCCTCCTGGAAGCTTAGGGTGGGGTTTCAATCCACCCAGATGCCTCTGCTGAGGTGGGCTTAGACTTTGGAGCCAGGTGGATCTGGGTTCATATCCTAGCTCCAGCAATGACTGGCTGTCCCACTCTGACCCTCAGTATCCTACCCTCTGTGAGACAGAAATTTAAAAAATCTACCTCACCAGCCTGGAGGCTTCCTTGAAAACACCTGTGAGGGGTGAGCTACCCTCTCCCACAGTCAAGAGACTTTCTACGGCTTCTCCCCTAACCCAACCTCTATCTCCACAGTCACCTTTACCCTTTGCCGTGAACCTCACTTATTGAAATTCATTTGACATTGACATGTGTGTCAAAGAGATGTTCGTGGTGCTTTGCCATCACTGTGGGAACAGGATTCAAGACAGGGAGAGAGAGCTTCCCTGGTGGCGCAGTGGTTGAGAGTCCGCCTGCCGATGCAGGGGACACGTGTTCGTGCCCCGGTCAGGGAAGATCCCACATGCCGCAGAGCGGCTGGGCCCGTGAGCCATGGCCGCTGAGCCTGCGCATCTGGAGCCTGTGCTCCGCAACGGGAGAGGCCACAGCAGTGAGAGGCCCGCGTATCGAAAAAAAAAAAAAAAAAAAAGTACCCTGCATCACTTTAGGTTTAAAAAAAAATAAAAAAGGACTGAGTTTCGAGAGGCAGGCCCTGTGCTGGCTGAGTATGGCCTTCCCCCTGAACCCTGATGCGCCCCCAGAGCCTCTGTGTTCACTTCAGGGTCAGGAGCCTGTGCAGGGCTGTTCTGGAGGGTGTGCCTTGGTATCCGCGAGGAGGGGACATGAAGGAGACAGAAACAAAGGGGGAAGGAGACGCCGACAGGGACAAAAAAACCTGTGCTGCAAGGAAGGAGCAGAGTTAGCCCTGCACCCCGTTCACCCCAGGATGGAGAGAGGACCCCTCGGAGAAGCCCAGTCATCTCAAGATGCCACCGCTTCCCTCTAACAAGTTCTCAAGGAACAGTTACTGGCCTCAGAGAAAGTTCCAAAACTCCATCAAAAAACCACGACTTGGAAGCAGGTTCTCAGCGCCACCACAAATGATATGACTTTTATGATGAGGTATGTTTTCAGAATAGTCCCAACCGACAGAGCCCTGGCTGGACGCCCGCTGGGCCCGCCACCAGCTCCGTGCCCCCTGCAGAGGGGTCATTTCTGCCCACATCGCCAGGACTCCAGCCGGCCGGGCTGCCCGTAAGCCTGCCCGGAGTTTGGGGGTAGGTGGCTGCCCACGGAGGTGCCTCTGCACAAGACAGACACGCGTCCCCACCGCAGGCTGGGGGCTGGCCTCTTTTCTTTTTCTGGCTGTAAAGGAACTGTTCTTAACATCTGGAGGTGATTCAGACGTACAGCTGGGTTTAAGAAACACTGGGAAGAGGAAAAAAGCATAATGCTTAATTTTTATTTTTCATCTAAAACTAATTTCAGCTTCACTCATATTTAATATACGGAGTGAATGGACCTAGTGCCCTCATACATCCGGACGTCAGAGAGACATTGTCTCGGATGGTATTTTATAGACCCCTGGAGAGAAAAAGGAAACGCTACAATGGGGGTGAGGTCAGAGTGGCACCTCATTTAGTTACCTGCTGCAAGTGTAGCCCGGTACCCAGCGCTGCTAAGGTGTGACCAGGATGTATAAATGGATGTATAGATTATGTGATCTGGCTTTAAGTAAAGGAACCCTTGCAAAATGGGCAAAGAAAACCAGATTGGAGATAACGCTAACGATATAAACCTTGCCACTACGAGAAAACAGCGAGCTGACCCTGCTCTGCCGCTTGGCAAGACTCCTCACCAGCCACTTCACACCCCAAAATGTGTTCTGATCAAACGGGAGAGCAGCAGCTGCGTGAGGGAGAAAGAACCCGCTTTTCAACAGAAACTTGTGCTTGAGAGAAAGCACTTGGAAGACAAATGTTTGGAAAAGATTTTTGTTGTTCTGTGATTTCATTGCTAAAAATGCTACGACTGGGTTATGTACAAAAGCTCTTGTATCCGCATACTTTTAAAACTTGGGAACAGAACTGTAAGACTTTTTTTTTTTTAAATGAACATTTCAGTGGATTCTGAACCCACTTGTTAAAAATATAAAAATGCAACACTTGATTAATTTGCATGCAAAACTGATTGACATCAGGGAAGATGGAAATTTACAAGCCGAATTGCAACAAAATCCTTTGCATAATTGGAGGATGGGATTGAAAAATTAGTCTCATGATTCAGTCAGCACAGCAAATGTGATTCTTCCACTGAGATCTGTGTATCTCGAAGTGTATTTTTTTTTTTTTTTTTTTTTTGCGGTACGCGGGCCTCTCACTGCTGTGGCCTCTCCCGTTGCGGAGCACAGGCTCCGGACGCGCAGGCTCAGCGGCCACGGCTCACGGGCCCAGCCGCTCCGCGGCACGTGAGATCTTCCCAGACCGGGGCACGAACCAGCGTCCCCTGCATCGGCAGGCGGACCCTCAACCACTGCGCCACCAGGGAAGCCCTCGAAGTGTATTTTTCAGTTATGACAGGCATTAAAACCAAGTATCAAAATAATAAGCTAAGCTCAGAATCCAACCTTTAGAGCTGAATCACAAAGTGTTATAAGTCAAGAATTTTGAAAAAGCATATTCAATCATACTGCTCTCACCAAAAACTATTTCAATTATTAATAAATAAAATTCTAAATACGGCTTATTTCAAATGTATCCCACCCTATTATATTCCTATTTATATAGGTTTTATATAGATATTAGCATAGTAGTACATGTATATAAATTGAAAATTAAATAAAACGTATTGGGGGTTTGTGTGTTAATTTTTTTTCTGCACAAAATTTGAAGATATAGAATTAAAAAAAAAATTTTTTTTTGAAGACTCCTGCTCTAGAAGGAGAAGGTGGGGCTGTGTGTCCTGAACGCTGGTTCTGAAGTCATCCCTTAGTTACAGAGACTACTAAAGCCAGAGGTTAGGGTGGGAATAGGTATCTTTAGTGCCTGCCAGCTGGTGTGGACCCCTCCGACGCCCAAGGAGGGGCCTGCAGGTGGGCTATTCATGGGACTCAAGCACCTGCTAATTCCAGGATCTCCTGGGTCCTCCTGGCTCAGAGCACAGAAGGCTTTAGGAGGCATTTTGGGGGTGCATCCTTCAGACGGAGACCCCTCCCCCATACGTTAATGGCAGCAATACCTGAATTCTTGTCAATAAGTTTTTCATAGTGTCGTATCTTCATTAAAATTTTATTCTATTAGCATTCTGAATCCAAACCACTAAGTACATAATTGCTAAAACATGTGTTAAGCGATGACTTAGGAAATGCCAGTTTTATCGTACTGTTAATTAACAGAAAGTAGGATTAATACACTCACAGATCCCTAGGATCATTCAGTTCAGTTTCAGCAGCTCTTCGGCGGGAGGGGGGCTGTTGGTGGGCAACCCTGGGAATTGGCAGCAAGGGCAGAAGAGTTCTTTGCGGTTGACCCTCAGCCCTTCTGCAGGTTCTACGAGCGTGTCTGAGAGAAACTCAAGAGACAGGATATCAAGGTCTATTTTGCCCAAAGGAAATTATTGTAAGATCTGATACCACTCAGTGCAGCCTCCTCGAAAGGGCAGATGTGGAAGGGTTTGGATGGGGAGGAAGAGAAAGAGCAGCATCCATTTAAGTCAGACCAGTAAGACTCCATGGACCACTGGGGAAGGTTCAAGTCTTGAACCCACGGATGTGGTTTAAATCCTGGTTGTGCAGCATTACTGGCTGCGTGATTTGGGACAAGCCCTTAACCTCCTTGACCCTGGGTCTCCACCTGAAGAAAGGGAATAAGGATGCCCACCTCAAAGGGCTGGCATGAGGATTAAATGAGATAATGCCCACTCCGGGTATCATCCCTGTACAAGCCTGTGGTTTTCATATAAGGATTTCATACCCAATATTGCTTGGAACAAGTGGGCCACCAGCTGAGACTTGAAAATAATGTAGATATCAATAAATGTGGACTGCAGTGGGATGGGCTCTAGTGGGGTCTACCCTGAGGTGCCAAAGCCAAGTGATTAGAAGTGAATTTGGACTCACCTTGCTGTCATCTCCAATGGAAACCAGGACATAAGATCCCTAGGCCAGAGGGGTTTATTCAAACCTCTGCCCACCCTGTCCTGGGAATTACAGAGGTATCCAGGCACGAAATGGACTAAATGTCTTCTCTTTTCCCAGCTGCCCAAATTGCTTTAGCCTGGCCCGATGGTGGTACTCCCAATTCTTCACGCTTAATAACGAAACAGTCTGCCTGGCTGGGCCGCACGTGAGATCAGGGCTGGAAGCCAGGACTGGAAGAGCCACAGCAGACGGGGGTGAAGGAAGGGGCCAGGCAAGGGTGGCGAGGCCACACCTGGGTTTCCTGAAGCTGGGGGGTCAAGGCCTGGGTTTCCTGGAAGCTGGCAGGCTGAAGTCAGATTGAAGCCCCAGGTCCGATACCTGAGAAAGCAGTCAGGGAAAGCCAACAGGCTCTTTAGGTGGGGCAGGAGCCCTTCGCAGAGGAAGATAGGGGTAAGGCCAAGGCACACTGCTAGAGTGATGATAAATGAGTCTACCTCGCTGGAGCCAGGATACAAAAATAAAAGCTAAGGGGAAAAAAAAAAAAAAAAAAAAAAAATGCTGACCAGCCTCTGCCAGGCCCAAGTGGGAATAGAGAGAAATCACCTGGTTGCATTTTCCTGGAACATTCTTTCAAGGTCCTAGGTACTCTGTAAATTAAAGTTCCCTGTGGCGAGGCCTTCTGAGATGGGTTCTCATTTGTGGGTTATAAGTGGAAAGAACCCCCCCTTATTTGTAGAAAAGGTTGTGAGTGGGAAGAGCCTCCTTATTTGTGGGCTGTGAGTAGAGGAGTCTGAGCTTTGGGTTCCCACGTGGGCTGGAACCCCAGTTCCACAACCGATCAGCTGTGTGATGTCTCTCTCTGCCTCAACTTTCTCATCCATAAAATGGGGATGGTGATATTTTCGACTGTAGACCTTTTCCACAAGACGATGCTTGAGACATGAAGCTCAGCACAGCGCCTAGTACTAGCAGACGCTGACTCATCTGTGCTCTGCTCTGGAGATCTAGTTCTACTTCTACTGACTTGCTGTATTGATTTAATAACTTAACCCTGTGGGATGCAGCCTCCAGAAAGTAGCTGCTCAGAGGGGAAGCTGCAAGGATTCCTGGGCTTTGAGTATCACCCTTTTGCACCGACCACACGGGGGCAAAGAGGGCTGGAGACAGGCTGAGGGGTGACCCCCCCGCAGGGGAGAAGGATCCTCAGGGTGGCTTGGCCTGACACCCAGTACAACGCTGCCCCTGATGGGAGAGAACGCTGCCCCTGATGGGAGATGGGCCCTCCACTGCCCAGAGCAGCCCCGAGCACACTTGCAGGCCAGGTAGGAAGGCAAAGGCTGGATCCTCCTCTCATCGTCAACACAAGACCCACAGCCTCTGTTCTCCAGAGAAGGCAACCGAGAAACAGTGGAGCCTCTCCCGACGTGAAAATCACAGCGCACAGAGTACCATGTTGGGGCCATTCTGCTACTTGGCTGCAAAGACCAGTAACTTCCATTTATTTGTGTCTGGGGCCTTAAAGAACCTCAGCTGTCATCCCTTCCTTAGTTTATTACCAAATTTCTAAAATATTACATTCTTTATTATATCCAAATTCACTTTATTGCACTTGACAATACAGATAATCACATACCATATGCTCTAATGTTTTGAAACCAATGCGTGTTGACAGCGGTTTTTATTCACGATGCATAATTCCATCCCCAGCTCACAATGAGGCCTCTGAGCAGCCAGCCTGGTGTTAAGACTTTTGCCTGATGACAGATTAGCAATACAGCAAGTTTCGGAGACATCCTCGTCCCTTGCCATTCTCTCTTTACAATGGGAAAAAACGTACCTGAGCCGAGAAGATGGATTTATCGAAGAGAAGAGGAAAAAGCTCTCCCACCACCCTCCCACCATTCCCAGAGGGTTTATAATGATTTGTTATTGTTCCACGCTTATGAAACTTGATATTGAAAAGAGGGATTGGGCTTGTGCCAAGTAGCAAGGCAGCTAATCACACCAACCCACACTGCTGGCCCCTGAGAACCGAGAACACACGATGCCCCAAGGCTCTCATTAGGAGCCTCTCTTGTTTTCACTCTTGTTTTGCTACAAGCAAATATTTATCACTCCTCTACCTCGGTGAGACCTCCCCCACTCGCATGCCCTCTTCTCATCCCCTGGGCATCCCTTCTCTTCCCAATTAGCCCCAAGCTTCCCGGCAAAATGAACACAGCCGGGGATGATCCCTACCCCTGGCGTCCTGGCACCCCTCAGGCAGAAAGGCCAGCTCGGCGGGAACCGTCTCTGCGGCTCCCTCCACAAAGCCTTCTCGTCCTAGGGCGGCCGAGGCAGAGGGTGGATCATTTGAAGATGATCCTCCAGCTTTGCGGTGGAACGAACAATGCCGTTTCACGCGTCTCCTAACTAAGCGCTTTCCTGGGCTCCGCAGAAGCACTCGGACAACAGTAAACCCATAAGATCAGGCCGGGCGTTGCGGGAAAGGGCTTGCGCTGCCGCCAGCAGAGAACCAACTCAGACCTATAGATCCTTAAAGCTTTACTATACAGGTATTAGTCTTCCCCTGCAGACAGACAAGGGGACCAGGGCCGTGGCGGAGGAGAGAGAAGAGCAGCCCACAGCTCGGCTGCAGACAGACTGGAGTTTCACAATCATTCTCCCGGGTCATGAGATTTCTCAACAAGGGGAGGAGGGAGAGGAAGGAAAGCCAGGCCTTTGCTGAATACTTGGCTGTTTTCCCAAGGCTTTGCTGGGGCGGGGGGGGGGGGGGGGGGGGGGGGGGGGGGGGTGAGAAAAGAGATGTTATCTTTAACAGTGCCTCTGGAGTGCCCAGTGACCTGCTGTCAACAGAAGCAATGGGTACCCAGCGAGGAAGGGGCTGGAATCAGATGATGCGGAAAAACACTTACTTGGCCATCTTCCTCCACGTGACTGCTGTATAGATTAGAACTCTTTTTCATAAATAAAAACCTACTTTCCCTTTGGGCTCACATCATGGCTCCAAGAAGGGCCTTTTCTTTATTTCTGAATCATCTTTTGCAGGCAGGGGCTCCTCCTAATATCTCAGGGGATTTGTGCTGCTTTCTGTTTGCTTTTTGTTTTGTCCTTTTCCCTTGCTTGTCTAGCACAAGCTAGTAAATAGCTGGTCAGTGAACCAGACACCAGAGCTTAAAGACATAATTTCATAAAGAAGCCTCCTGAAATATTACAGGTTGGTCTCTGTGGGTCTGGAAAGGAGATGGTTTTGGCCATTTCAAAAAGCAGGATCCACCTGTGGTTTGCCAAGTAACCACTGAACACACTGGTCCTGGCCCCATCTCGCCCCATCAATTCTATCCTCTAACTGTTTGACTACTTCTCGGAAAAGGGACACCACCCCCCTCACCACTTCACAAAGATGGTTTGTTTAAGAGCTGGGCATCTTGAGGCATTGCTAAAGTTCTTTTTCATCCTGAGGGCCCATCTTTCTCTTGGTAATTTCACAAAGGGCCACCTATAGACAGGGTACCAGCACCAACCCACTTTCCAGAGGCAGGACTCCTGCAAGATCTAACATAGCCATCTTGTTTCTCCTGAATCTGGTCTCCTCTGGTTCCTCCTAAATTTCTCCATCATACTGTTTCCAGCCCCCGTCAGACCTCCTCTGATAGTAACCTACCTTGTCAGCGTCCATCCTAACATGGGATACCTGGAAAGGAATATGACATCCCACGTGGGGAATACTGCAGCGTCCTAGATATTTGACCAGACTTCTCTTGATGCAGTCTCTCGTGGCTTTCTCTGCAACACCATCACCCCACTGCCTCAAAGAAAGCTTATGGCCAACTAAAACTTCCTGCAAACCATTATCCAAATCTCTCCCCGCCCATCCTTCACTTGTTTTCCTTTTGTTAGACTATAACCTTTGATTGTCATCTTCTGATTATAGAAGTAATACACATTTTAGAGTCTTAGAAAATACAGAAGACGTTTATTCCTACAATAAACATTCACTGGACACCTACTATATGGAAGACACTTAGTCCAGACAAGACCCAGCTTCTGCCTTCAAAGGTGGGAGAAACACACACCCCGTCATCCCCACAGCTAGCGTGCAGTGAATGGAGTTACAGAGCGTGCATTCCACGACTGCTGTGAGTCTCGCTCACCACCATGTCCCCACATCCCCTTGATGAGTGTCCAGCACAAATGAGGTGCTCAGCAAATGACTGTCACAGGAACGAATGGCTTGGGAGGATGGCCTTCCGGTAGATCAGCCCGTCTCTCTCTGCACATACATTTTTCTCCCCAAAGGCCGAATCAAGCCAAGAGACCTGCAGTACCAGACCAAGTTTTATGTAACGAAAAGGACCCTCAGTCCACCAGGCCCTCCTTTTCCAGTTTCTACTCAGAGCCTGGTCCCTGAGCACACAGTCTGCTTAGCTGCAAGACTGAGCTGCAGAGGAATAAGAAAACAGTGAGAAGAAAGGAAGTCAGCTCCAGAATCCTGGCCCTGGCCGTCTTGCTTCTCTGGGAAAAGCCCAATTGTAAAGGCTTAGGTACCAGTTTCCGTCTCTCCGGGCAGGAGCAGCGGAAAGAGCAGAGCGATGATTGGAGGGTGAGACCGGAGCACGCGCTTAGCTCCCGTTCACCCAGAGCACCCGCCAAGTTTGCTTCTGCCGCTTCCACCAGCCAGACGGGATGTTTCAGCATCTTGGGGTAAGTGGTGCCGCAAAAACCACAAGCCAGACAGAACCCTGGACGGATGTCCCGTTCACTGTCTCCCATGAATGAGCTGCCCGGAAGGGAGGGCACCAGCCAGCAGGCAGCCGGTACAGGAATCTACTCCTGCTGCGATTCTTTTTTGGTCCCAGGTTGGGAAGTGAACCTCTGTCTCTTTCTAGCATTTCTGTCTCTTGGAAGGCTGGGAGGGCTGTCTGCCCTGCTCATCCGAAGACCGATGAACCAGAAGCTCCGTGGTTACTCGGTAGAAGACAGACAGAAGGCAGGCGCTAGGACAGAACGCACGCTCAGAGAGAAACCTCTGCTCCACCCATTGTCATCTGGCAAGGCTGCACCTAGAACCCTGTGCCCTACTCAATGCAACCAAGCCTTTCCTTCCAAGGAGAGGCTGGGGATGGCTGGGGAGGCTTGAGCGCTGGGGAGAGGACGTGAAACAGCGGGCTTCACGTGGGGTCAGGGGACTGTCCGTGGCTGGCCTCTCCAGGCCCCAGCCCGGAGCCACCCCTTCCCCTAACCCCATCCCTCGGAAGGGCAGTCCCACCCAACAACCTGTCCTGCAGCTCATGAGAGCCTTGCTTCTGGTTCTTCACTCCTGGCTTGCTGCCAGCCAGAAGGAATAACGGACCCGCTTATTTTATTTCATTGGCTTGTAAAGGGACATGACCAAATCGTGATGGGGAAAGAAGCTGGCAGTGGCAGAGGCCAGCAAAGCCTGGGGAGACGCCAGGAGTTAAGTAATGCCTTGGCCACTCGTTCTCCCTGACGACTAGCAGCACCGCTGGGCCAGGATGATGTGAGCGCTGGGGCTGGGGAAGCACAGAGCGGCAGGGGCAGAGCCACCCCTGACTCGCTCTGCTCTAGGATGAGCCACGTTCCTTTCCCACCTGGCTGCTCCTTTTTATTGGGTCATGGTCATTATCATCACAACCACCACCATTTATTCGGCACATAAGTCTTAACCCTTTCATATTACCTCCAATCCTTCCAGCCTGCCCTCAAGGCAGGTAGTATTATCCCCACTTGATGAATGCAGGATCCGAGATTCAACACAGTGGAGTCACTTGCCACGGCCTCTCCGTAAGTGAGCGGCTGAGCTGGGATGTAAGTCCACATCCATCTGTCTCTGAAGCCTGGACCTTCCTCTCCATCAGCCCCGGGACAGGCAACCAGGATAAATGGAAGATTTAGTGCTAACAGCCCTGGATAAGCCACCACACAATGGAGGCCAAATGACTGAGGGGTTATCCTTGCTGGTAAGTGTGGTGGTCTGGGATACTCAAGAGGGTCTGCAGTGAGGCGGGGGTTGATCTCCAGCTCCATCCTCATGAGCTGTAGCATCTTGAGTGACTCACGTGACCTCTACAGTCCCAGCGTCCTCACTGAAGCCTGAGATTTCAGTCTGCTGTGCTCACTACCAAATTCCCTGTACCTAGAACCTGCATTCCGCAAAGACTTGTCAAGTGAACGAACATGAAAAACGGAAATTTCAGTAACATCCTCGCTACCCATCTTATTAATGAGATAACACAGAACACTTTGCACAGGGCATGACAAATTTCTAGGGATCAACAAGAAGTTCCTGGTTATTATCAGTACTATTCTTATATACTTTTACTATAATACCATTATTGCTTCACAAGGTTATTATAAGGATCAATGCATCTGCGAACCGCAACATAAGCCAGAGTTTTTACAATAACTAGTAAGCAATGCTGAGCAACAAGGGCAGACGCTGATAAGTGGTCATGGGTAATGGCAGCACAGAGGCATCCCAGGAGGCTGCCCCGGCCTATCCCTCAGCCCCGAGCATCTGGGGCCTAGCAGGTGGAGCTCCTGCCCAAGCTCTGTCCCAGGTCCCCATCCACCTGGGACCCTCGGGTGGAGTTGCTGGGCACGTCCACGCTTGCACGGCCTGGTGAGAATGCCTCCTGTTACCACCGTGCAGGTCACCGAATGCCCGTGAGTTACGCCACGTCAGCCAGGTCTCTGATTAGCTTGGTTAAAAATAGAGTTTGTAACAGAAACCTAAATCCAGTCTCCTCTAAATCAGGGAGGCGGGGCAGCAGGTGCCACCCAAACGTGGCACCATGATGATGTGCAGAGGTGGCAGCCCCGGGGCGAGGAGGGCTCTCTACACAGAAGGGACGGCGTTCCCTCCCTTGGATTCAGTCAGTATTGGCCCAGCACCTGCACGTGTCCCAGGAGGATCCGAGGCTGAATCAGCTGTGCCTCCAGGTGACAAAATGGACGAGAGAAGTGGGCACAGAATAACTCTAATTCGGGACAGATTTCCTTATGGAAAAGGGCAAACAGATTGGTCTTTTAAAAGGCTGCTCCTCAGAAGCTTGGATTCTGAGACTGTTCCCCCCCCCCCCGCCCCCACCAAACTACTGGTAGCCAACCCTGGGCTTGGGAGCTCTGCAAATTCCTCTAATCCAGGAGGCTCGTATGGTAAGTCCTCACTCTTTCCACGTGGCTGGTGCGAAATACCATCATGCTTAGCGAACCCAACATTTCCGGAACAGGGTGAAGCTCAGAATAATTCTCACAGTTAGAGTCACTGGGACCTAAATAGCTTTGCTGATTAAACCTTGGAATCCTTATCCGAACCGGTGGCATTCCTCCTTAGGGATGCCGAATCCTTTACTGCTTCCCAGCAAGCTCAGGCCCGAGGGAGGGTCTGATTCTGCTGTACACACCAGTTAGGGTCATCTGCCCTCAACTGGTTATAAGCCACTGATTTCCTCTTTGGAATTGCCGATCAGCTTTCCAGTTTCCTCACCACAGCCACCAAAACAGAGAGGACCGACAGCTGCCCTCATTACACAGCTCCCTTGTTTGGGGATCTGGAAAACAAGGGCAGCTGTGCACAGGTTGGGATCACGTGGTAGAGGAGGGGCCCTCGCAGAGAGACGGCCTGGGACCCTCTCCTGATTTCGGGGGGCTATGGGCACACTGTCGGCGGTAGGAGGTACTGACTTTCCCATTCGGTGGCAGCCGCTCGCCTGCCTAGTGGGAAGCAGAAAGAGGAAGAGCTGCCGAGTATCTGGATTTGCTCTTGATGTGTTACTATCATAATTACTGTTATTACGTCACCACTGTCTTTTTCGAAACCATTCCCATAGGTGATTTCACTTTATCCTCACAATCGTCCAATGAGGTGTCTTGAAAGGGATTATTATCCCCATCTGAACCGCAGAGGAAACCAGGGCATAGATTGGGTGACCCTTGACCTTGGCCACACCATGAATCAAATGACAAGGACAAGAGGAGGCGTTCCCAGTCTCGCCTCGGGCCAGAGAGCCAGTGTCTGGAGGCATCCGAGGTAAAGGCAGGAAAACCACCACTAGGTGGGTCAGAAGCAGGCCTCCAAGACAGACGAGCAGCCCAGGTGACGGGGCCACACTTCCCCTCGCCCCCCGCCCCCCTCACAGTGTGAGGTCAGGCCACTTGGCCTGCGTTGCAGGGAGAAGATTTAACAAGCGACACAAGCTAGTGGTGGATTGATTCTCCGTTGCTGGGGGCGGCCTGCCCTCTCCCTCGTCACTGACAGGCAGTGAAGGGTTAGTGGTGCGCTCCCTGCCACTGGTTCCTTGGAGCTAAATGATAAAATGATGTCAGGACTGGGCAAAAGCTCGACTGCTATTCAGAGCCACCACAGCTGCAGAAATGAAACTCTGCTCACCATCACCTGCTTCTTCTCAGAAGCTCTGAGCTAGACCTGATGCATCAACGCGAAGCAGCTGACCGCACGCTCCTGGCCGGTCCTTGCCAGCCAGACAGCAGGCAGCACCGGCCACGGTGGGCAGAGGCTGTAATCGCTACCCTGACTGCCGGCCCCACGCCTGTCCTTCTCCCAGAAGTCCGGGGGGGAAAGCCAAGCCCCGCTGGCCCGGCAGACTGGGGTGGGAGACCCCACCCCCGCCTTAGGCAGAGCGCACGCCAAGCTGCCCAGCTCTGGTGACTTGGACACACCCACAGGAGCAAAGGCAGTGGGGGCTAGGCCGGCTTCCCCGCTCTGCCTCGCATCAGTTGTTTTAGTTGTTTGTCTTCCCGATAAACGTTCTGAATAGGCGTTATGGCCGCATCGCTGGGAGCACCAAAATAAATCAACATGATCTCGAGGGCCGGAGAGAAGAAGGAGGGCACGGAGACTGCAGTCGGGGCCTGGCTGGGGCCTCCAGTACCATCCAGTCTATACCAGCTGGCAGAGGTCTCCATTCCACGGATGGCTCCCACGCTGCCTGCAAAGCCTCGGACGACTCAGAAAGGCACAGACTTAACTAAACCTACCCATAGCTCCTCCACCAGAGAAAACCACTGGCAACAGCCTGGAGAACTTCTCTCCTTCCATGAACACTGCGTTACTGCGGCAGCTCTCAGCCCAGGCTGCACCCCGCACGCACCTGGGGAGCTTTAAGAACCCCCATGTGCAGATCCCACCCCCAGAAACTCTGATTCACTTGGCCTAGGGTAGGGCCTAGGAATTGGTACGCTCCAAGAACTCCCCAGCTGATTCTAATTCTAATGTGATTCACAGTGTATATACATTTTATCGCTTTTCTCATGCAATATTGTGTCACCAGCATTTCCACAAGTCACTTAAAAACTCTCCGTAAACTTCACTTTAATGGATGTGCAATAATCCATCACACGAACGTCCCATAATTTCCTTCCAGTTTGCTTTTGTAGGTGTTCTCCTGAGTGGGTGTTGGCAAGTGGCTTGGGTCCAGACGGAAGACCTCCCCCCAACCCTCAAGGCAGGCCCATTTCACACCCCCTCGCCATCTGGGCTCCTCAGACGGAGCCTGGCCGATGGCACGTCCACTCAGCGATCCAGGGACTGGCCTTCTGCACTGCCATCCTGGGATCCTGTGCCACCCCCCAGAATTCCTCGCCAGTTGGGTAACTTGTTTGTCTCTGCCAGGAGGATCAACTTGGTTCCAGGGGGAGGATACACCCAGAAGGCCCTGAACAAAGGTCCGGGAAGCAGGATGGGCTACGTTGTTCATTAATTCCTTGTGAGGTCCTCACGGAATTTCCACAAGGCTCACTGATTTGGGATAGTTGCCTCCTTAAAAGACATTTTGAATCTTTTCATTTTGGACCAGAAACTTGGTCAGGAGCTGATTCTTCATCTTCCTACAGCCATTTCCTCTTACTGCTTCCTCTGAGTGTCTTAAAAAACCTGTATCTCCCCAGAAATGGGTGTCTTATCGGCCCAGGCACACAAAAAGCCTTGTTTTGGAGCCTTGGGCTGAGTCCTGGAAGTTCCAGCTTTGAGGTGGAGCAGATCCTGGATAAGGACGGGTCAGTTCAGAGGCTTCTCATGGCTCCTTTCACGGCCAGAATGTCCAGCTTTTAGAGGATCCACCAGCGAGGCAGTTGACCCCAAGACTCCACACTGAGGCAGAGATGTCTCTCTACCATCCTCCTTCCAGCTGTTCTAGGAAGGAGCAAACACCTGGCAAGCAAACTGGGGCCCGTTTCCAATTCTAAGCTACTTGGTCCCCATCAGGCAAGGCCCCTCCATTTCCCACTCCGGGAACATCTGGCGAGTAGATGATTGGAAGCACATGCTAGCAGTTACCACACACTTCCCAGCAAAACCTAAGCTTAGTCCCAGGAGCCCCGTCTTCCCTCTCTCTAATCCACTGTCCCACCCCCTTCACCTCCCCATCCTAGCTTTGCCGAGCTTTACTGCAAAACAGATGTTGCACCTGACCCAAGATCTCCCAGGCACGTGGCCAAAACCAATTTTTTTCAAGAGGCTGCAACATGAAACGGTCTTCCCAAGTCCAAGATAGCTTAGTAGATATGGCTCCCCTTCCAGCTCCATGAGCAGCCCAGGTGCGCTCACTCCCAGCTCCCAGCCTCTTCTCTCGCCAATAAACACCATCACAGCTCTCCAGTCCCCCGGAGGCCAGCCTCGGTGCAAAAGCCTGTCATTCCCACTCAGCAGGCATTACAATAACCAGGCCACAGGTACTCCCCTTCAGTTGAGAGTCGACGTCAAGTTTAATATGAAGGAATGTGCTGAACAGGACCCTCCAGGAGTTTAATATCACTCATTTCCAGCAAACCAGGTTCAGTTTTAGGGCTTCTAACAGGAACAAGAATCCGAAGGGAAGAAGGGAGATTAGTGGCTGGAACTAGGTGTTAACGGTTAGGAGTGGAGCCATTAAAAGTCGAGAAGAAAGTTCTAGAATCAGAATGATTTACCCACCTCCTGCTGTGAGGCCCTTGGGAGCTGGCTTCATATTTCATATTTGCTATTTGCTATGGACCGGGGCAAATGTGCGGGCCGGGACAGGTCCGCCCGAATTTACCCTCTGGATTATGCCATGGCCAGCATTCCCCTGCGGTCTTCTCTTCACCCCAACCCGGGGACTCTGTCTTGTATCCTGTACCCACGTTACAGACCGTCCTGAATCATACCCCGAAGTCCAAAGGAGTAGTAACATGATTAAATAATGATTTGCGAGGACAAAAAAATCTAAAGTACACTTCTTTTCCCACATGGTATCCCTCTGTGAATTCAGAACACGGAGGGCTCCTGTTTCCCTCTGTCACAGACAGCACCTCCTGCACCCAGACCCCAACCAGGCCTTTATTTCAGTTTGCCTTCCTGACCCAGAAACTTTGAAAGAACATAGGCTCCGGAGTTAGACAAGCTCAGATCCCAATGTCAAGGACACCACTTACAGGAAGCTGTCAATCTCCTTGTGCCTCAGTGTCTTTATTAAATTGGGACAGTAATCCTTCTCTGACAGGGTTACGTAAGGATTCAGTAAAGGTGTTTATTGCAATGCTGGACACACAGCAAGGCGCCCAAGACATCTTCTATCTCTTCTCTCCCCCTCCCATAATCTGATCTGTTTGACTGAGAAAGCTGGGCAGCCATGCGGAAGAGGGAGAAATTCATCCCACACTTTTCTGGGCACAGGTAAGCGGATCATCTCCGAGGCACTGGCCTCATCCATCGGGAAGACACCCGACTGCCCAGTGCTCCGGGGAAGCCTCCAGAGGAGCCCTGCCATCCTGGCATCTCCAAGGCACAGCCCCGTCGCACAAGGCACGCACGTCCCACTGGAGAGAGGGGACCGGCGGTTGCTGGTTAACTGCCGGTTAAGGCGGCTACAGTAACCCGGCATGGACAATGTTATGAGTGACACTCGCAAGCTGCCAGCCTGGGGACTCATTACAGTCCAGGTACAACACGGCAGCCTGCCAAGCCCACGGCTTTCACACTCGCTATGCCAGAACATCCACACACAATTTAATTGCATTATAATTTCAAAAGTGCTTTTCAAACTGGAAAAAGGCATTCACTGATTAACCAGCGAAGAGCAAAATTGTTTATGAAATTGAATACAAAAAGCTACAGAAATGTAATTGGGTCGTTCTAGCACCTAATTTTCAAGCCATTTTCCCCACTTATTTAATCACGAGATACAAAAGGAGTGACTGAATTGACTTCATACTAATTAGATTACACCCCGCGATACTCCGGGCCTATATTCCAACTGGTTGATAGCAATGTTTTAAACAGAAATAAAAGCGCTGCTGCAGCTTGTCGGTGGGACGGGATGGGTTGTTTGGAACAGACCCTTCCGTCCTGCGTGGGAATGAGCATTTGTCCCCCAAACCTCCCAAGCTCCCTGCTACGTGGAAGCGTCCTTGGAGAAGCATCACCCTCTGGGCGTGGACAGGAAGAACCCCCGGGCCCTGCTCCCTGGCAGGATGGGTTAGAGTGAGCCCCTCCTACGACATCCTGCCACCTCCCCAGCGGGCAAGGGGCTGCCAAGGCAGGTGGAGAAAGCCACGCGGCGACTCTCCTAATTGGCTGCACAAGGCCCTTGGTGTCCTCTGAACACTTTCCCTTTCACTGTTTCGTACACCGACTGGTGGCCCCAACCTGCTCGGTGGCAGCCTCATGGGCAAGCCCAGCTCCGCTGTGTTCTTTTCTCACTTCTGCCCTGAGCTGCGTGAGCTGGGCCGAATCCTCTCTCCCTCAATTACTGAGTGAATAAACCATTTTCCTCTCGGAAGGCAATGCTGTGCTACACTGTCCGTGTGCGCCCCTGAAAACGCAGGCGTGGTCCAGGAGGGTAAACACAGCAGCTGCCCTGCAGGTTGCCCTAGACACTGCCGGGGACTCAGGGTGTGCAGGGTTACCCATATGCAAGAGACCTTCTCCTTTTGATATACGCTACAGCCTTCCCGTGGCTTCTGTAGCTCATTTTACATTTTATTAGGAGCAACGTAATTGATTATATAATCAAATGTAGAACGTACATTATCAAGATATCTCAGCACTTCACAGGCCATTTAATCAAGATATCTGGGGCCGTGCCAAAAGGAATCAACTTACACGAAGCCTCAAGTACATATTACTGTGCTACCTTCGTTTCCACGCTGGATCTGGGTCCTGCTCCCTGGGAAGGGGAGCTCCTCCATCTAGATGGAGCCGTACACAAGCTCTGGGGCTGAGGGTCCTCCGTGCCGCTTCTCACCTTCTCCAAACAAGGAGACCCAGAAGGCCGCTCTTCCGCGTACTCTATCTGCCGATGTTACATCTTCAAGTAGCCCCCAATCTCTCTAGTCTGTGAGGAGGTCTGCGGGGGTTTGCCCAAATGCCCCAGCACCATGCAGGCAACCGAGAAAAGGAAAGGGGTTTTCACTCCTCTTCACTCATCCTAAATTGCTACTCCCCCCCGGGTAAGTAAACAGGTGTTATTTAGGCGGCAACAGAGGTGTCGCGTGACTACAGCCAATTTTCAGAAAACCCGGGGAGCCCGAGAGAGCAAGGAGAGTGGCAAGCCGGGACGTCTGCCTGAAATGCCTTCCCTTTTGAAGCCAACGCGGGTACAGCACTACCTGAAGCTGCTCAAACTAACCCTTTGGATCAGAGACCGTCTGCCCCTTGTGCCAGGCATGGTGCTACCCCTGGGGGTGAACACAGAACAGGTCCCCGTTTCCAGAGTGAGCCCTGCCCTTAGCAGGGGAGGCACAGGCAAACAACCCAACACAAACCCGCCAAGGCTGTGCTGGAGGTGGGACAAAGGACGGATGACTCTGCGAGGATGCAGGGCTTCCGGGCAATGAAGAGCAGAGAAGTGCATTCCAGGTGAAGAGAGGGGCAGGGACGGAGTCAGGAAGGGCTGCAGGAACGTGTGTGTTGGAAACAGCAAGGCAGGACGATGGGGCTCAAGAACCAGGGAGGGGTACGAGGTGAGGCTGGGAAAACTGGCCGGGACTCTGAGAAGGCTCGAATGCTGGGCTAAAACGTTCAGCGCTTATCCTACAGAAAATGGAAAATCCATCACGAACTCTTTCTTCTCCGAAAATGCTATCCAGACATGGCACGAGGGACTGTGGATCCTACAAAAAAACCTCAGACACAGAGCAGTCTCCGGGGCAACAGTGTGCACCAGGGGTGCAAAAGAGGGTCACTCGGTGCCTGCCATGTGCTCGCACCATTTATTGAGCGAACGAGCAAATGCAAGGCATACAATTTAGCAGTAATCACTAACTTGGTAAGACTCCTAGCTCTGAAGTGAGGACCACATTCTATACCCCTATCCACCTCGCTGGGAACAGGCTACAAGCTCCCTTTAGGGCGGGGATGCCCTGACAGTGTGTCTCCAGAACCTCTCCTAGGACTCAGGGTGCAACACAGACTTTCAATGCCCATGAGGTGGCTGAAGATGGCCTCAGAGGGGCTCTAACCTCTGGCCTCTGACACCACCACCAACACAGACTCCTGGGCTTACTGGTAGTTTCCGGGCTACTGTGCTTGGACCTACTAAGGCCCAGAAACCTCCTCCAAGCAGCAGAAGAACCCACACATCCAGAAATTCCAGACAAAAGAAAGGTATCTGAGGGCACAGGGGCAAGAATGCAAGGCAAAGCCATGCCAACCAATGACAAGGACATAGGAGTCCTGTGACGTCCGCACAGGTGACCTTCCGGCTGCCCTGACCAATGCTCCCAAATACGTTAGCTCCTGGGCAATTCTGACTTAACTCTGCGCTTAAACCCAGGCATCCATGCCCAGTTCCAGCAAGAGACCTGCAAACACACAGCACACCCCTCGCTCAGGTGGGGAGGGTGGGCAGCCAGGGACACGGGGTCTTTGTGTCTGGAGCACAACGTACTGGCTGTACAGTGAGGAATACCCACGGGGGCCCGCACAAAGGACATCCTATTCACCAGGCTGTGCTTGGCAACGTGACATGTGTCGGGGGAGGCACCCAGGCCCCTTCTGGCTCAGGTGTGCTGTTCAGCGGTGCATGTACCAGGCCAGACAATGCAACCTTTGCAAACTCCTTAACCACAGCAACCTTGGGGAGGGCGGCGGGCTGGGCGGGCTGGGGCCAGGAGGCCGGGGATGAAAGGAAAGTGCAAAACCTCCATTCTGGGGACGGGGCCATCTGCACACTAGGGCCTGTGTGTGTGTCCCCCACCAACATGGGACTGTTATTGATACGTAATTTCTGGCAGACCACAGTCCACACTAGGGAGGACTGGAGATCACCTGACACGGGTTGAGCCTTATTCAATGTTACACTGTTTGTGAAGGCGAGGTGGGACAGCGGGCGGGAAATGGGCTTTGGGTTCGGAGGCCCTGAGCTCACTTTACCACTTTGCTGCCTGGATTGCGATCTTGGACAAGTGGCCTAACTGCTCTTAGCTTTTTCCATCTGGACGAGGGGTTCCCGGCTCACAGACCAGCTAATGTCTGTGGAGTGCCCAGCATCGTGCAAATGGTCCCCAAGGGTGGGGCTGCAAAGGAACAGAACTTTCCATGGGAACCAGCAGGAGGAACAATTAGCCCACAGTGGAGAGAACAAGTCTCCAAGGCCTGCAGCCTTTGGTACGAAAATATCGAACGTGCAGTCCACACGGCAGGCTTATCTGTCCGTTAGTGCAGGCCCCGAGGACCTGACTTGTTAGCCACCAGTTGGCCTGTCAGCGTCTGAAGTGACCGCATTTCTTTATGTTGGTGAAATATGACCAGGCGTATTTTCCCCCCTATGTACTATTTTTAAAAGATGGCCCTCCTCCACCCTCCGGGAAGCTAACCGACGTTTGCAGCACTGGGTGCATTCTACGGGAACACTGGTGTCAGTCGTCCGCTGTGACAGCACAGCTGAGGAAGGGCTACCGCGCCAGCTCTGTGCTTCCACTCACCCGGTTCTGGGCCACCAGCAAAGCCAGCGAGGACGTGTGGCGTCCCCCAGGCCAGCGTCCAGGGTGAGCCGGCTTGGGACCAGCGAGTGACACTCTTATATGTCAGGCACTTTATATATGCGTCCTCATTTAATCTGTAGCAATCACCATCTGAGGAAGTATTCTTCTCCCTGTTTTACAGATGTGGAAACTGAGGCTCAAAGAGGTTAAGCCGCTTACACAGATACAGTTAAGTGGAAAGAACCATAATTTGAATCCAGGCCTGTTGGACTCCAAAGCTGCAAATTCAAATAATGAATAAACTAATTCTCTCTGGCCGTCAGTTTCCTCATCTATAAAATGAGGGTAATGGGCTTCCCTGGTGGCGCAGTGGTTGACAGTCCGCCTGCCGATGCAGGGGACACGGGTTCGTGCCCCAGTCCGGGAGGATCCCACATGCCGTGGAGCGGCTGGGCCTGTGAGCCATGGCCGCTGAGCCTGCGCGTCCGGAGCCTGTGCTCCGCAACGGGAGAGGCCCCAACAGTGAGAGGCCCGCGTACCAGAAAAAAAATAAATAATAAATAAAATGAGGGTACTGCCATCAGCTGGTGCTAGAAGGAACCTTCCAGGCCTCTAAAATTCTGACTAAATATGCAGGCTGACCCCTTTCCGGATAATGGGACACTGCTTGTGCGGGGCAGGGAAGGCTGCTCTCGGTGCCGGGCTGTGGATTTCCCACCTTCCTGTCCTCCCCACAGCTTGCCTGTCTCCTCCCCACGGAGGGGCCCAGGAACAGAAAAGCAGCAACCGGGCAGACGGCTCCTAGTGCTGTTTGTTTGCAGTTTGGATGAAAGGCCAGGAAGGGGTGGGGACGGAACTGTTGGTTCAAGCTGGTTCAAGCACAGTTCATGTGGGATTTCCCAGAATCAACTGCACAGACATGGTAGGCTGGGCTGGACATAGGAGACCAGTGAGTCTGAGCAGAGGTGTGTGTGCTGTGCGGGCCCGTTGTGCTGACAGTCCTTGGGGAACCGAGACGTGGGCAAAGCAGCTGCTCCAGGCAGACGGGCAAGAACATCAGGCCTCCACCCACTGCCTCGGCACAGCCTCTCCAAAGCACCCAGCCCCAGCCCCAGCCCCACTGGCGTTTCTCCGCCTCAGGGTTGTGGTTCTTCTGGGTCATGGGGTCCCTGCATCGTCGCCCATGAACAGACAGTGGCAGAACTGTTTCCAGACTTGACGCCCCAGATGCGCAGATCGGCCTGGGCAGAGGGATCTCATCAGGGGGCCGAGGCACCGACCTCACTGCCATTTGCATCACTGGCTAGAGTGGGCCCCGGAAAGTCACTGTGCCCCCCACCCCCCCCCCCCCAGCAGGGCAGCAGCTCCTGCATGGCCAGGAGGGCCGTGGTGAGCCTTCCATCCACCCACAGCTTTGTTCCCACCATGCTTCCACTGGGGAAAACCCAGCTTGCCTCCTTCCTGGGTGCGCGCAAAACAGGACTCCACAACCCACCACTCGGCAGAGGTCAGGTTACCAAAAGCAAACTGCAAAGGCACGCTTGTCACCGCTGAAAATCACCTCCTGGTAGGAGCTGTACAGACATTGTCTGAACAATGCCCCTCAAAACCCTAGGAGGCAGGGGTTACTGTTATCTCATTTTGCAGCGGGGAAAGTCTGAGGCTCAGAGAGGTTATGTAACTTGCCTAAGGTCACTCAGCTGGCACGTGGTTAAAAGCTGGGATTTCTGAAGTCAGGCGGTCTGATATCAGAGTCCTTGCTTCCCAACCACTTTTCTACCCAAACACAGTGGTTTGGAAGGGGTGGGAGGAAGCAGTACAGAGGGAAGAGTTTTGGACACTGTCCATGAAGCAGACTGTGTAAATCCCCGTGGGGTCTAGTGCAAGTCCTCCTGCGATCCCTTCAGGGTTCCGTGGAGGGTGCAGGACACTGCAATCCCCCTACCACTGGAGTTCCAGCAGAGGGGCTCAGGACATAACAAGTCTCCCCCTCTATCACCACCACCCTCCCAAATATTTTAAAAGAGCAAAATTTCCCCCCAAAGACTATTGCGAGAGGCCAGCTGGCAAGGCAAGTTATGAACATGTCATTACGTAATGAACTGCTTCCATGTACTGTAATAGCTTTTCACGTTTGCTACTGTACCGGGAGATACCAAACAGCAATTTTAAACTGTCTCCTCCGTTGCCCCATCTCTAGTCTTCCACGATCACACATGTTTCTACTTTAAAGCCCGTTAACACGGTATGTTCAGAGCACAAATCCAGATGGCTGGGGGCGCTCAGAAAACCCGCTTGGCATTTTGCAGAACTGATTTTACGACCCCGCCTTCTCACCTTCCCACCGACCAATCGTGGCTAAGGAGTCACATTGAAAGGGGGACCCGGCAGAGACTGGAGACCCTGCTCCTGCTGTATGAAGCCTCTGCAGGGATGCAGGACAGCCCGTGATGGTGACCACTAGGCCACTGAAGACAAACTCTCCATGTGCCCAGCTGCCTTAGCCCTTGGGGAGACACGGGCTGGCACCAAGCAGAGGCTGGAGGGGTGCTGCCTGAGGAGCGGAAATGGGGACAGGCGTCCTTCGGGCTGCAGGGCATCATCAGTGAAGCGGGGCCCACGTGGTCCCTTTTATATATTAACCACTAGGGTTGATTATGGGCTGGGAGGCAGGAGCCAGACAGCCCAGCTCCGCATGCGTCCTCAGCCTCCACCAAGGGCCTCTCTTTTCCAGCCAGTCCCCAGCCAGGGAAGCTTGCCTTGTGGCGGGTCACCTGCTGCTGGTCTGGACAGATGAGTTGGGGGAAACCACTGCATCGTCCAGGGAGGTCTGGGTGGGACAGGAGAGAAGGGAAAGGGGCCTTGTCATCTTTCTCCCACCATCCTTGTCATTTCCTTAGCCTTAACTTTCCAAACACTGTCCTCACGTGGGTGTCTTTTAGCCCAAACTCTCCCAGCAAGGTAGGTGGAGCAGATTTCATCCCATGTGGTAGTTCTCTTGATGTACGTGCCTGTTCTGCACAGTAGGTAATGTTCCTTCTGTGGTACCCATAGAGGCTGGGTATGAATGAAATGGCACCAAAGAGCCTCTGCGTTCTTGAAACGTGTCAGCCAAACCAGGAAGAACCTGGAAGGTTCTGTGACTCGGAACTCCACAGAGACGGTGGAATCCAGCGGGCCTGCCTTTGCTCTTGGCAGGGCTAGTGGTTTAGAATTGGCAGAAGGGCTGGTCTGGGGACGAGGCAAGTGACTTAGAGTGGTGGCTTTGTTGTTGTGCCACCAGCAAAGAAGCGTCTCCACAAGCAGACGGTGAGCAGGCAGCTCAAGCCAACGAGGGCGTCGCGTCTACCGCCGCCCGACAGGCCGGGTCTCACCCGGACACTGGGGTGTCCGAGAACTCAAGGTCCTTGGGGGGCTCCCAACACTCCCAGGACACAGGGCCCCAACAACAAAGCACAAGGGGGGGCCCCCATCTTTGCTACTGGTTGGAAAGACACTATTAATAGCTCTGATCATTGACTATCTTTTCAAAAAGACTGTTCTGGGGCCATTTTTAGAGCACCTGTCTTTGCTCGGATGGCTGCGTGGTGACTAGAAATGGCAGCACTGAACAGGTGTAATTATAGAGGCGCCTGATACGCCGAGACCGTAACTGTGGGCAGTTTCTCTTCGTGATCTAAGCATGTTCTTCTCCCCAGAGCCCTTATTTAAATGTTTTGTCAGCTCCCCACACCAGCAGCAGGCAAGCTCCATCCCTGAGCACTCTCGGAAAACGGGAGGGGGGTCATTGCGAAAAACTGCCACTCCTCTCCCTTCGCTCTTCGAAAAATTTGTCGTGAAAACCAGAAGCGGGGGAGGCATGTGGGAGGGCTCCGTGGCCTGCAGTTCTGGGGGCAGTTCAGAACTCAGCGAGACAGCACTTTCTGGAACGCTGACAACCTGCTAACTCAGCTGCCTTGGTCACGGACCTGAAAATTCAGAAGAAATATTCAGCGTCCAGGAAACACAGCTCTGCTGTTTCACCCCATTGGCTCTCGCCAAAATTGGGGCTGCTTCTCTCTCATCAACGGCCTTTTGGAATCAGGGACTCTGCATGCCCAAGAGAAACCCTGCGTCTCCCCCGTCCCCCATCCCAAAGAGGGAACACGTACCGACAGCCTTGCAGAAGGAACACCCCTGCTCAGGGCTGCCAGGGACCAGCCAACCCCTGCTGAGCCTGTCCTCAGCCCCACACCCTCCCAGGTCAGGTTCTCCTTTGGTAAACTAGACCTCTCGGGGAACTTCAGGGAACTTCAGGATGACTTAGAAACGATCTGGGTGGTGCTGGCATTCACGAATTCATTCCAAACACATCAAGCGTTAGAGTCAGAAGCAGGCGGGAAACGGGGCAGAGCCTTAAGGCTCCATCATGACGTCTTGGGAAAAGCCTTCAGCTCCTGAGTGATTCCTTGCTTTTTTCAGGAATACTTCTGGTCTCATCCTGTCTAGAAAGAGGTGGCATGACTCGGTTCATAGTAAATAGGGAAGGGTACGCTGGGCAGCAACCTTCTCCGTGTCCAGAGGGAGCCTCCAGCAGCGAGCACAAGTCCCCCCTCCCCCCCGGCCTTAAGTCCCCAGCCCAGCCCCGGAGCCTGCCAGTCCAGCCTCGCCCACGATGGAGGAAGTCCCACGGTGCGGGGTCGCACGGCCCACCCCGTCACCTTAGTAAGATGTGAAGTGCCATTTGCTATTCCTTTGCCTTGCTTATCAATTTGCTCGCTCCTCAGGCAGGGAGGGACAAGGGATGCTGTTTATTTACGGGGCGCCCTCGCTATCCCTATTGTGGGGTCCCTACTCCACTCACCGAACCATGGTGGACGAGTCTCTCCATCCGTGACACGGGTTAAATCACACACCCCATGTACCCGCACTAGAAGGTGTCTGTAGCAGTGAACATCACCGAACACCGACTAAGGGCCAGAGACTATACATCTATTAATTTGGGAGGGCTGACATAGAAGCTAATTTAATTTCTCTTTCCTGTTATAATAGTGCTGTTGGGAGGATCTCGAGCTATCAAAACTGGACAGGTGAAAAGTACCTGGTAGAAGGTAAAACACATTAAAGATAAGGGCATGAACCACCCACGGTGACATCCCCCCCCCGCAAGTAGCTTTTCTCCCAGAAGCGAGCCAATCACTTCACTTGGGAGATCAATCACATGACCTTCGCCACCAGAGGGCCACGTGTGACAGGAGGCGGTGCTGTTCCAGGATGCCCTGACCTCCCTCCCAATACCCCAGAGACTGATGTGTTGGGACAGACCTGTTCTGCTTCACAGCCCCACAGCTCTCGTCTGTGCCCCTCGAGAAGCTGTGTTCTTGCATTTCTAACTGATGTCTCAGGGCAATAATTAGATGTCACTACTCCAACACTGCATTACAACTTCTCTGCAGATCCTGGAGGAAGGGGAAATGAGTTATGGCCAGCAAACCAAGCTAAATACACTTGGTAATTGAAAAAGTGGCCAAGGAAATCAGGAGGGGAAAAGCAAGCAACTCAGACTAAACGGATTATCAATCATTTCCTTTTAGGGCAAGCTCCACTGCAACTTAATCAATTGTCATTGCTTCCTAAATTCAATAAGAAAACTGATACTGTGGGGAAGAAGGAGAAAAAAAAGTAGTAAATGTTTTCCATCACATTCTTGACGGATTCTGGACAGCATTCCACGTTCAATTCCAATCCAGTTCTGAGTTGATCAGCATAAAAGAAATTTACAAGCAACAAAACTCAGATCGAGCGTTACCATTACGACCAAGGGTGTAAAGTGTCTCAGGCATGGTCTCCAGGGTCCACTGGGACGTGGCTTTAATAGTCACAACAGGAAGTGGTGCTTCTGAAGCTAGGCAGCCTGTTCTGGCTGCAGGGATAGTGGGACTGTAGGTGGAGCTCAGGAAGGGTAGATTGTATGACCTTGGGATCTCCAAGGTCCCAAGTCACTTGACCTCCAAGGGCTGTGGAGTCTGTTGCCATAGCAATCCGGTGAGGATAAACTCTCTCACTCCTCTCCTCACTCTTCTACCTCTTATGTACCAGGTACTAGGGACACCAAGAGGAATAGAACCTGGCCTCCTACTCTTAAGGCTCTTATAGTTCCTGGGGCCGGGGGTGGCGTGGCGAACGCGGACAGCGTGAGCAAGTGATGACAGAAGAGGGAGGAGGAAGGGGCACCCTTCTAGACGGGAGTGGGTCTGGGCTGAGTCCTGGAGGCCCTCAGGAATTTGTCAAAGGAAAGGTGGGTGGCGAATAATGTGTCCAAAAGCTGAGAAAGACCCTGGTGATCAAGGAACTGCAGGGCCACAGGACATACTAAGCAGACAGCCCAGGCTGGTAGGGAGCCTAGAGGCAGGCAAGGCTGGGTCAACCAGCACCTTGGAGGCCACATTAAGGCGCTTGGCTGGGAAGCCACACCCTTGGCACCGTCAGAATCACGGTTCAGGAAGATCCCTCTGAATGGGTTAGAGAGGGGCGGACCTGGAGGCAGGAGTCCCCTGAGAGTTGCTGCAGGTGCCAGGGAGACGGGACGGGGGCTTACAGCAGGGCGTGATGGCAGGTGCCAAGGACAGGGTAATGCCGAGGTGGGTATACAGACAGACTGGCCAGGTGGTGCATGAGGCGGGGTCCAGGACTAAGCCTCAGTTTGGCTTGAGCAGCTGGGCACCGTTACCCAGGAGGAGAGTCAGTGGGGCGGCCTGGGCATCTCAGGCTAGTGACCCACCTCCCTACATGGCCCTACTTCTCACCCACAGTCCCCAGAACTTTAAAACACACACGAAAAGCATAAGCTTCTCCAAGGAGTTCAGCACAGTGTAACGAATACCACGGAGGGAAAGAACACGAGTGCAAACCCCAGGTTCCCTGGGAAGTCTCAGCGCGTCCGGGCAGGAGGTCCCAGCAGGGGCTGCAGGAGCTACTCGTGACTCAGGAATGAGGATATAGCAGCAGGCGGAGATGGTTGTGAGCAGGGCCATAAAGATACGGTCCAGGGGCTGAAAGCCCGGGTTCTACAGCCGCTCCTGGGTTCAATCACAGCTCTACCCGCTGGCTGGCTGCGTCCCCAGGGGCGGGTTCCTTTACCCCTCTGTTTCTTCATCTGAAAACCTGGCACAATAACAACTACACGGCACAGGGCCCGCCGGCAGGTGCAACGAAACAAAGCGAGGAAAGGGCACAGCCCGGCATCCAGGCACAGGGAGCGCTGCCTCTTACGAGTTCCTTTTCACCTCTCATCGTTGCTAACAACAGTAACATCCCAGACGTAAGGCCGGTGTAGAACATTCCCTCATATCTTTCAACACCAAGGAGGCAGGAAACAGGGCTTTTTAACAATTCCCGAGTCAGGGAAGGCATGCGGTGACTCGCTGCTGAGGAAGGAGAGAGGGAAGGTGTCTCAGGACGCCGCCCCGGCTTCCCCAGAGCAACAGCAGCAGATACCGCCAGCTCTTAGCAGTGATGCTGCTTCGACGTTTGACGGAGGGTGACACACTGCAAGCAACAAGGCGCTCCGGTAATGCTCTGTAAAACTGTGAATTTACTTTGAGAGCACCAAGTCTAATTACCTCGCCAAGACTCTCTGCATTTTTAAGCACCTTTTTTTTTTTTTTTCCTCCTTGAACTCTTGATCATAAGGACTCTTGTTAGCAATACTCGGCATCCTTCTTGTTTCGCCTGTTGCCGTGGCAACAAAGCAGTATTTACCAGCCTTTCCAAGCTGGTACATCTTTATTAGCACCCGGATCCCATGAGGAGCAGGAAGCACTGCAGAGGTTTAAAGAGCATTAATCCCCTTAAGCTTTGCAAACCTCTCTAGTTAGGGAGCCCGTAAGGGGGGAAATTGAGGTCTCTGCCATTTTCAGGGCCCTACTAGAATCGTTAAGCCTCCATGAAGCAAAAACTTATCTCTCTGGAGCTTCACTTTAAATTCCTTCCCCTCTTGAAGAAGACAAACTTGTAGACTGCCTGTGCTTCACAAGAAAAATTTGCTCCCCGTCCATCAGAGGAGGGCCGCCGGCTCTTTCCTGTACGCTTCTCTGGCCATGCTGTTCTCTTGCGATAAACACAGACTTTCAAACACTGTTATCTCTGGGCCAGAAGGAGGGACGGCCACAAAGGCCCACCGGCTGAGCTGCCGGGGCACCCTCCTCTCTGTCCCTCCGTGATGAGAATCAACAGATGATGAGGAACTGAGATAGATTTCCTGCATATTTCAAAAAACCAGCCTCAGCAAGCAGCCCGAGAAAGCACCCCACCTCTCAGCCTCCCTTGGAAGGGTTTTCAAAGTCAGCACCAGAACAGAAGAGGGAGAGGAAGGAGAAGAAAGAGTTTCTTCACATCATTTAAAAGCAGTCCAGGGCTTCCCTGGTGGCGCAGTGGTTGAGAGTCTGCCTGCCGATGCAGGGGACGCGGGTTTGTGCCCCGGTCCAGGAAGATCCCACATGCCGCGGAGCGGCTAGACCCTGTGAGCCATGCCCGCTGAGCCTGTGCGTCCGGAGCCTGTGCTCCGCAACGGGAGAGACCACAACCGTGAGAGGCCCGCGTACCGCAAAAAAAAGAATACGGTATCTAAAAGCAGTTCAATGTCGCAATGCCCCTCCTACCAAATAAATGTTTTTTTCATCTTTATCCCAGCCGAGAATATCAAACCCCAGCTAGGGCTCCAGGAAGACCCGTGGTTGAATTTTGAAAAACTGCACAAGTGAAAAATGATGCTAACATTCATTTTGGCCTCACACACAGCTTTCAAATGGGTAATTTTGAGCTGGCCACGCCTTGGTATTCTTCACGGCCCCCGTTCAGCGTTCTGTGTCCATCAGTCCAGTTCAATCAGGGCTTCTTAACTGAGACACAGGGGCCATTAAGAGCTTGACCTCGGGGGGAGTGTGCTGGCTGGGAGACAGATAACCGAAGGCCAAGTTTCCAACCGGGCAATGTCTGATGCCACTTTTGAACCTACCAGGAGTCTCCCATGATTCCCAGGGATGCTCAAAGTTCTTAAGACAAAAATAGTAAGTCATTCAGATCCTTTTTCTTTTCTTGGTGGGATAAAGAGTTCTTTCAAAGACCAGCAGCAGCCTCTCCAGAGTGAGGACTCCGCAGCTCCAAGATGCATCAGCACTAAGAACCTGGGACCGCGTGCTTCCTCGACTCTACGAATTCTGAGCGGTCCAGCAGTCATGCGATTATTGAGGTGTTTTGTTTTTTTTTTATTTGCGGTACGCGGGCCTCTCACTGCTGTGGCCCCTCCCGTTGCGGAGCACAGGCTCCGAACGCGCAGGCGCAGCGGCCATGGCTCACGGGCCCAGCCGCTCCGCGGCAGGTGGGATCTTCCCGGACCGGGGCGCGAACCCGCGTCCCCTGCATCGGCAGGCGGACTCTCAACCACTGCGCCACCAGGGAAGCCCTCTTGAGTTATTTTTTACTTGATGTCTTCCCCATGTTTTCTAAAGCTACTTGAGGTGCCTTACAACGCTCAAGCACATACCAAGAAAAACATGAATCAAAGCTGTAAAGGACGAGCTCTCCAGACGAGAACAAGGGTCACCCGCACCGGGGCTCAGAGCAGGCAGGCTGAGGCTCAGGGCCGGAGGATCCGAAGGCCCGTAACTGCTCCTGATTATGGAAACGCTGGAAGCAGCAAGTTTCTCTGTGAAACCCGGGAAACACGTGAGACTGTCTCTAACCTAGAGAGTTGTCACTGGGCAACAGGGTTTTTTTGTTTGTTTTGTTTTGTTTTTCCACGTAGCTTATTTTATTTATTTATTTATTTAACGTCTTTATTGGAGTATAATTGCTTTACAATGGTGTGTTAGTTCCTGCTTTATAACAAAGTGAATCAGTTATATGTATACATATATCCCCATATCTCCTCCCTCTTTGGGCAATAGGTTTTTTTTTTTTTTTACTTCTTTATTGGAGTATAATTGCTTTACAGTGGTGTATTAGCTTCTGCTTTATAACAAAGTGAATCAGTTATACATATACATATGTTCCCATATCTCTTCCCTCTTGCGTCTCCCTCCCTCCCACCCTCCCTATCCCACCCTTCTAGGTGGTCACAAAGCACCGAGCTGATCTCCCTAGTTTACATTTGGTAGCGTATATATGTCCGTGCCTCTCTCTCGCTTTGTCCCAGCTTACCCTTCCCCCTCCCCATATCCTCAAGTCCATTCTCTAGTAGGTCTGTGTCTTTATTCCTGTCTTACCCCTAGGTTCTTCATGACTTTTTTTTTTTTTCTTAAATTCCATACGTATGTGTTAGCATACGGCAACAGGTTTTTAAAGCAGATACGCAGGGCTCAGTGACGCCGATCAAGACCTCCGAAGACGGAGACAGGACCAGAGAGGCAGGACCAGATTGGCGACACCTAGCGTCTAGCCCAATTCCTTCAGGCTTAGGCTCAGAACACCTGGGGACAGAAGACGCAGGGTCTGGAGGCAGCAGGGGGTGGAGCTGGGGGGCCAGATGGGGGTGCTGGTCGGCTTCCATGTTCAGAGACTCGAAGCAGGCAGAAAGCCAAGCTGGGCTTCCCAGGACCCTCTCAGAAAGGGAGTGAGAAATTACAGACCCGTAAACGTGACTCTGAACTTTAATTAAACTGCTGCAACTCCCCCATGGCTTATGAGGGTTTCTCTGTGCTATCAGCAATAAATCTTCACGAATGATGGTCTGAGGGTCCAGTGAGGAAGTGGGGGCACAGCGCTCCAGTGTGTAGCTAGTTCTGGGACAGCTCGGGGAGAGACCGACTGAAGGTCACATGGCGTGGGTTCCGGGCACCCTCCATCCAAGCCCCTCAGTGCGGCAAGTGGAGGGAAAGGGTCAGTCCTTCTAGAAGCTGGAGGATCTAAGTGTGGGCGCTACAGCAGCCAAAGGGTGAGAGAAGGCTGGGGTGGGGATGGGCAGGGCCTACCTGCTGCTTGAACTGCTCTTTTTACAGGACTGGTCAGTGTGTAAAAACACCTCCCAGCCAACCCTCGACCCCAGCAGTGGACACCACTGTTTCCACCTTTGACATCTGTGGTCCCTTTAAATCCTTTCCTTTCCTTTGGAGCCCAGTGAGAAGCTTCTCTAGCAAAGGGCCAGCTGGGAAATGTCTTGTTATTAGCCTCAACACCTGCACTTGAAAGCTAAGATTTCAGCAGTGGGTGGAGAAAGGGAGGTGGGTCATGGCAGGGGGGGGAGGGGAGGGTCTGAGAATGCGCTTCTGTGCACACATGTGACCCATGGGTGCATCTGAGGATCGACAGTCTTAACACAGCGACCTGTCTGCTTCACGCACCTGACTTCTACCCTCGGTTGAAGACCAATTTCCAATCCAGCTGCCACCTCGTGCCGGCTGCAGCCAATCTGCCTTTTCCAGCCCCCCTGGATCTGGGACGCTGGAGCAGGACCCCGCCATCCTGGCAGGAAGCAGTGAGGCTCACACCAGGTCTGGGGCCGATCAGATTCTCCAGGCCAGAAGTCTGAGGAGGGCTTGTCTCTCAACGGCAGACAGATTGGCAGGAAGAATTCAGGATGTAGCCGGGACAGGGAAAGGGAGTCCCTGTACACACACACACACTCAGGTTCAGCCTCAAAGAAGGAGGCTGGATTTAGCCTGAGAGATACTACTGCTCCCTTTGCCCCCCTACCGGTTTACCTACAGGCACAAAAATAAGACGATTTTATTCCTTTCTCAGTTCATGGTTTGCAAAAACCCTGGTGACTCCACAGAAGCGAGCCACTATGTGAGTTTTAAACCACTTCGAATAAACCAAAAAAAAAACAAAAACAAAACACTGGGAGAAGGTCATTCATGAGACTAATAAGTATTCTTTCATCGTTATAATAAACAAAATTTAATTATATCTTCCAAGAGCACCCCCCGCTTTCCTCATCAATTCTTATTCTTTAATTTAATAGAAAAATGGTTCCTGAAAACTTATGAGAGATGAAGTTCAGGGTGAAAGACGTCTGTAGTGTGGATTTAATCAGACAGAGACGGAGGGATACATACATGTGTGTAGATCTTGGATGTGCAAAACTTCCTAAGCCCACTCGAAGCCTTCCTAGGAAAACGAAAAAAGGTCCTGGGTCTCCCACTTCCCTGGGCTGAGGTTTCCAAAAATTTCCAGCCAGGCTTCAAATATATCAGAGAGATGAAAACAAGAGACGAGAATTAAAAAGAAAAGACAGAGAAAGAATTTGGATTTCTGCTTAACTTTCGGTTCTGTCCCCCAAAATCCTTTTGGAAGAGAAAAGGTAAAAAAAGGCAAAAAAAAAAAAAAAAAAAAAATTAAAGAAAGAAAAGGAAGGGAAAGAGACATCATGTTCTTTCCCTATGACCCCCCCCAAAACCCCAACCTTGCTATTTTAAACAATGAAAAGCACAGTGTGTAAGGAACAGCTCGCAGACAGTTGAAGCCGGCATTATTTACCTCGGGTTCTTATACTAACTTTTATTTCTTAAGCACTTTTTGCAACAAATGAGAAGAAAAAGAGTAAAAGACCCAAATAGGTGCGTATCAAGGAGACCGTGCTCGCATGGGCCCTGAGGGCTGCCCGGATGCTCTCCTGCCCAGGCTGCCCACGCGGCCTCGCCAGCTACAGCTTCCTGATGCCAGCCAGTCATCAAATCTAGGTCCAAAGCTGGATCTGCAAGCCCTTCCCCCGCACAGATCCGGCGGCATTTATTCTCAGTCCTGTTGAGATTTCTCCTGACTCAGAAGAGACGGGTTTGCGGACAACTGAGGCTAGGGGAGGGGAGGAGGCAGGCCAGCCTCCCCCTCGCTCAGGGGCGACCACGGCTGGCAAAGCTGCTGCCGCTGCTCCACTGTCAACCAGTGTCCGGTCCCACGTCTCAACTGACGCACTGAAGGGCAGTCTCCAAGCCTAACTCCTTTTTCCACTCAGCCGGGCCTTGAGCAACAGCTAAAATATCTTCACCAACTGCACATGCCTTGTTCCTGAACACAAATGCACGAGCCTACCTGGGGGTCAAGGAGCTACCGTGAAACAAATTTCATTCTTCACCTCCCACCGGCTGTGTGGCCTTGGTCATGTTACTTAACCTCTCTGAGTATCAATCCCCCATCAGGTAAATGGAGTGGCTAGGTGGTAAATAATAAATTCGAGAATACATGAAGAAGCCTCCAGAGTGCCAAATAATGACTACTGTCATCATTCACCCATTTACCCAATTAAAAAATAATATCCATTCAGCCCTTAATTCTTAAAGGTGAATGGTTTTACAGCTGAGGATGGGGTGAAGGTGAGGTGGAAGAGAGGGCGAAGAGCTATCACAACAGGAGGGCCATGGTGGTGAAGACTCTCAGAAACGAAGGGAAAACAGGATTCCTTCTCCACACACTCAACCCAGACTTTATTTGCTGGATGGAAGCCCACACCGGGCACTGTGCAACTAAACTCGTTCGTTACAAAAAGGCAGGCGAGGGCTTCCCTGGTGGCGCAGTGGTTAAGAATCCACCTGCCAGTGCAGGGGAGACAGGAAGATCCCACATGCCACGGAGCAACTAAGCCCGCGAGCCACAACTACCGAGCACACGCGCCTAGAGCCCGTGCTCCGCAACAAGAGAAGCCACCGCCAATGAGAAGCCCGCGCACCGCAATGAAGAGTAGCCCCCGTCGCCGCAACTAGAGAAAGCCCACACGCAGCAACGAAGACCCAACGCAGCCATTAATTAATTAATTTAAAAAGAAGGCGGGGTGGAGGCAAACTTATTTTCCCAGAATACAGACCAGACCCCCATGACGGGCCAAGTCTTGGATGGCACCACGCACAACTTGGTGCTTAATACGTGCTTTTTAACAATTGTCTCTGGAAACGTAAAAAGCCTGGGGTCTACGCATGCGCGGGCAGCTTCCAGGGCTGGCGAGAGTAATGGCTGTATATTGCAAAGACCGTTTTGGTGGGAGGTGATTTTTTTTTTTTTAAGGGAACAATGAGAAGGGGGTGAGGAACGAACACAGACACAAAACGTGCTGAGTCACCTCAGAGGACTCCTCCAGGTGAAGGTGTGGAAGTGCAGTTCAAGAGCCATCACTCTCCCTCCCTGCCCCCCACGCCAAGCTTATTTGGCCCTACTGTTTACAACTCACCGCACCACAAATCTTTATGTCTTGTCACCCACTGGTCCCAGCCACAAATCTTTATGTCTTGTCACCCACTGGTCCCAGCCGTTCCCACTCCCTGTTTCTCCCAGACAAGTTAATAAGACGGAAGGCTCCCTATAGAGGCCTGGAGCCGGTAAGCATTATCACTTGGGAGCAAGGCAGAAATCCTGACACATTGGAAATGACTTCAAGCCTATTAAGTACCCTTTCTTCTTCGGCAGATCTTTGGAAAGAAAGCTTGACAAATTGAAAGGAAGGCTAGCCTTCCCCCTCCGCCCCAATTAAGCCCCAATCTCACCTCAGTAACGCACATCTGATTTCTGGGGTTTTTTAACCAATTAATTTGTCAGAGTGACACCCACCCCAGGGATCCCCACGTATGAATTGCATGGTTAGGCGTGCACACAAAGGGTTAGCCCCTCTTTACGGGCTACGTCTCTGAAATCTAAGAGATCCAGGGGGCTGGAAGCAGGGAGTGGCCAGGGCTCAGGGCCCCAGGGTCTGTCTTCCGATGACGGTCACAGTGAACCCAGACCCCCGGCATGCACTCCTGAGAACAATACGGGCGTACCAAAGAGTGTCCACGGGGTCTCTAGTCCCTGCTGCAGCCGATGCAATGATGCTTGATTCTTAAATGCAGCATCTTTCCTGAGACTCCCTGGATGAATCACCAACAGAGAAGCACAGGTGGAAAACCGGAGTGTCGAGGGACCAATCACTCCATCTCCTACTGCCCTGACAACATCTACTCAGGGTTCCCCTGAACCGATCCCTTCCTTAGTGAGGTTTATGCAAAAATGATTGGGTGGATTATTTTAATTCTCCAGAGACCTATTCTTTGGTGCACTTTTGGTATATCCATCTATTCAAATCACCAAATGGATTCTAATGGGAACTTCAAACAGAACTATTGATTTTCTTCCTGAAATGTGTTCCTTCCACCCAAGGAGACCCTGTATTATTGAAGGGCACCACCATTCCCTCAGCTGCTCAACCCAAGAACCTACAGTCACAGCCCTAATTTCTCTCCCCCACCCCCATAACCTCATAACCCCCAACCTATCAGAACATCTTGTGTCTCGTCTCCAAAACTATATCCCGAATCCCACTGCTCTTCTCTACCCTCCCCTGCCTCAGCCCTAGCCCAAGACACCCATCCGTTCTCACCCCACTTCTGCAGTGAACTCCAACTGGCCTTCCTGCTTCCAAAAGTGTAGCCCTGCCACCCTTTCTCAATTCAGGAGCCAGTGGTTCTTCCTTGAGGGTAGATCACACGCCTCTGCCCTTCTGACCTCCTTCCGATGGCTCCCATATGCATGCCCAGTTCACAAACCCTTCGCGCTCCAGCCCTGCCTACCTCTCACCCGACCACTCTCCCTCTCAGTTACTGGCCTTCTACCTGTCCTTCAAACAGGCCGCATTTGTTCCCACGTCAGGGCCTCTGCCTTTGCTGTTGTCTCCTCCCTGGAACGCCTTTCTCGCAGTTCTTTGCCTCCCAATTAAAATGCCTACTCCTCGGGGAGGCCACTGCCACCCACCTACCTAAAGACGCCCTAGGCCCCCTCACCAACAGTACGCTGTTTATCTTTTCCAGAGCACTTGACAGTCCCTGAAATTACATCATCGATGTCCCTTCTCCCCAGAAAAGGGGAGCTCAGGAGGGCTGGGATTTGGCCTGCCTTGTTCCCTGCAGTGTTGCTAGAACTAGAACAGCTCCTGGAGCACACAAGGTACCAGCACAAAGTGGTCACAGGACTGGAGCAGGAAACCCGAGAGCCTCGAGCACAGGATATGCCACTGCTGGTACAGGGGGAGGTTACTCGGCCCCGGCCAACCTGGGAAAACCCACAGGGATCTCGCGGCTGGATCAATGCAACCCAGCCCCCAGCCCTGGAAACACCAATACTTCAAGCTGGAATCTTCCCACTGGCTCACCATCCTTGGTAAGCATCACACTTGCCTCCGCAGATTCCATACAGCCTTCCAAGGGTGGCACTCTGGCTTTTGACTCTCTATGCCTGGGTTTGGTAAAGGTAAGGCCACCCACCAGGGCTCTATTTCTCTGATGCTTTTCTACCATATCTCATTTTAAACTCAAAATCTTCAAGCCATTACCAGGAAATCATTAAATCATTTGTTCATTTTTATTAGTGTCGCTGTAATTAAAGAGAATCGTATTCCAAAATCTTCACCTGCACTTATCAAAACTCACCCTCCAACCAATCAATTAGTATTACAATAACCTCGTTCCCTGGTTGCCGCCGCTATTAGCATTTTGATTGAATGTCTGTTGAAAAGTGACTGGTAACAGAAGATTGTCTTCAGAAAGTAATGTTTCTTTATTCATCACCACCGAACCTCGTCTGGTTGTCTCCAGTCTCGACTCAAAAGAGACAAGGCAGTTTCCAAAAGCAGTCATCTCGGTGGTAGATTATGTTTCCATGAGGCTGGTAATCAACTGGGCATAATGGCTCCAGTATCGCCAGCTATACCCAGAGGCCTCCCACTGGCTGTGGCCTCAGCATACGGCAGCCGCAGCTGGACTGCCAGAGCCCTGATGGGGTGACATGGATCCCTTCTGCTGCTATATCCTCCCCACTCCAATAATCTAGGACAGTGACCAGCAGGTCTGCACACACGACACTCCAGAAGACTCGGACAGAATAACGCCCATGCCGGATAAGCCAGCGGGCGCTGGGACTCCTACAAAAAGATCATCATCATTACATACCCCCTTCTCTGCCACGCACTTGGGAAACCTGTTATTCTAACATAAGTCCTCTAATCGTCATCATCACCTGAAAAGCACCGGTCAGTAAAGAGAGGGGTTGACAAGCTCCATTATGTGGAGAGAATGCCTGTCTTCTTCTCCACGTCACAGGAATTAAAGAGTCCATTAACTCACTAATATTAGAATTAACAACTTGCTAGTTCAGAGAGCTCTATTTACTGCTGCCCCCCCGCCCCCAATCGCCGATGCCTTTTGTGGCTAAATGGAGATCTCCAGACACACAACGCTGGCAAACACAAAAAAGTTTTCATCGCAGTGTACAGTCCTACCCAAGGCAAGTCAGCTACCACAGCTTTGCATCTCGAGGAGATTCTGCTTTGACTCGTCTTAAGCAGAGTAGCAGAGGGCACAGGAGAGGGCATGTCCGGAGTTAGGAAGAACGTGTTCCAGGATATAAATATGGAGGTGCTTAAATCCATCCATCCAACCACCCATCATCCATCCAGTTTCAACCCACAGCAAAAGATATGCACGAGTTTCGCCTTCACTGCAGGTGACCCTTGGCCCAACAAACCCCTCACTGTTGTCTGCACCCACCTCCCACCCATTGTTCACATGCAATGGTGAGAGGCATCAACAGGGCTGTATTACTGCTCCAGTAAAATTTAAAAATCTTCCAGAACTCAAGGAGAAAAGCACCATACGTTTCCTTTAAAAATCTTTCCTTTCTCTAAACTTCGTCTCCTTTTTCTCCCCCCAACTCTCCTTTCTCCCCTGGCTGCCAGCCAGGATTTTATAATAGTGTCAGGTAGCAATTTCATTTTTTAAATGCTCTTATCAAGGATTTAAGGTGAAAGATAAGAACAGCACAGTAAATCATCATAAAGGAGTGTACCGTGAGCCATAGCATTTTACAAATCAAAACAGTTAACAGAATGAAAAGACAAGGACAGGGAAACAAAGTAAGTTTAAGCATCGTCTGAAAGGGGGAGGGTAGAGGCCAAATTGAATAGAAAGATCATCCTTCAGATTTCCAAGCTCCCTCTGGTAATGATCTTGGCATATTTGCTAAGAATTGCATGAACAGTCCAATTTCCATTTTAAAATAGGATGTTTTTAGAAGGCATATATATTGTCAAACCGTTACACACACTTAACTGGGGGCTTTCATCGGAGTCATCTGACCTGCAAGCATGTGTTGCTAATATCACTGCTTTATTATTTATCAAATCAATTTCTTCATGGAATGACTAATAACCTAGCCACAGCTGCTCTCCCTCTTCCCACCCCAGCTGCTACCACCCTGGCAGCAGCAAGATTTGCTGGGCTACCTGCAGTGCTTCACTCCCTACCTCTTGCTAAAGAATCTTATTTTTTAACAAAAGGAAAAAAAAAGGGATGGATTCAGGAGGTGCCACTCCGGATTCAAACCACTTTGTGGTAGCTGCTTGTACTACACCCAGGAAAAGTTGATACTGCTAATTGACCAGGCCAGGGTACCAGTCAATTTTACCAGGGGATTTTAACTACAGTCCCATAATAAAGGAACCACAAACCTAGAATAAAGGAAAAATAGAGACAGGTACCTACTTTTCTATTTTGATCCTTTATAACATCTTTGATTCCAGTCTATTTTTTAAAGACCAACCAAGGGCCACGTCCAATTCAAATGCGCACCACTGCTCCCTCACCCTGCCCCCCAGACACAGCTGTGATGCAACCCAGGGATGGTCACTCCAGAAAATAGTCATTAATACACTGTTTACTCTTCTTGTATACGCTCACCAATCTCTTCTGGAGCCTACCCGAAAATTCACAATAAATAAAAACGTGCAATTAGACGATTTCCCATTTGCCAAGGAATGATTCCATTGTCCATTAGAAGCTAGAGTTCTAAAAATACAGAAAGGGAAATTATTAGGTATTGTTGATACATATTTCTGCTGTAAAACAGGATTAGTACCATGGGCAAAATACAAAGCCTCTTTTGTAAATCTTACCAAATTTTTTAAAAAGGTAAGACATCATGGGGGAGGGAACATATTAAATCATAATTTTCAGACTATGTTTCCTTATTGTCACTCAGAAAAATTGCCAGGTGTTTCCAGAGCAGTTTATACATAAATATACTAGCTGAATCAGGAAATCTTTCCAGGGCAAATGAATCGACTTAATTAAAACAAGACTTGAGATGCCAAGCCTAGTGATTTTGGAAGTGGGGAGGAAATTTAGGAATCCATCTGTAAGTACACACCTTTCGCATGAGCATTTTAAATCCTGGTACAGACCCCAGGTTGGAGTGAGCCTTCTCACCAGCCCACGAGGTGGCACCAGGCATTATGGGTTAGGAGTGCAGGACTGATCCTTTTTTTAAAAAAACTGAACCAATATTTTCAGCCTTTCTTCCAGATCAGCTGTAAAGGGCGACTACAACAATACCAATGAACCAACCTAAATGTCCATCGACAGATGAATGGATAAAGAAGATGTGGCACATATATACAACGGGATATTATTCAGCCATAAGAAGAAACGAAATTGAGTTATTTGTAGTGAGGTGGATGGACCTAGAGTCTGTCATACAGAGTAAAGTAAGTCAGAAAGAGAAAGACAAATACCGTGTACTAACACATATATATGGAATCTAAAAAAAAAAAGGTACTGATAAACCTAGTTGCAGGGCAGGAATAAAGATGTAGACATAGAGAATGGACTTGAGGACACGGGGTAGGAGGGGGAAGCTGGGGTGAAGTGAGAGTAGCATCGACATATATACACTACCAAATGTAAAACAGTTGGTTGCTGGGAAGCAGCCGCATAGCACAGCGAGATTGGCTCGGTGCTTTGCGATGACCTAGAGGGGTGGGATAGGGAGGGTGGGAGGGAGGCTAAGAGGGAGGGGATATGGGGACACGTGTATGCAGATGGCCGATTCGCTTTGTTGTTCAACAGAAATGAACACAGTACTGTGAAGCAATTATACTCCAATGAAGATCTATTAAAAAAATTAATATTTTAAAGTGAACAATCCATTTTGACTCTAGTTTACAGCAGTAAATTCACTGACTTACAGGAAATCAAAAAATTCTTTGAAAAACAAAACTTTCTTGTACACTTTGGTGTACAACAGAAACTAACACAGTATTTATCGTGAAGCAATTATACTCCAATAAAGATCTATTAAAAAAACAAGGAAAATACTTCAGTCATTGGGTTACGATCAAGAATTTTTCACTTTAATGAGAATTTAAAAATATAATTATTTGCAGAATATTTTGTCGAAAATATTATCTTAATAAATATCAACTTTAGAAAAAAAAAACAATACCAAGGGCATTTTTTTCCCCCTCTTAAGAAAGAAAGAACTCCCATCAGTTTGCTGGATAACTGTTCCTTCCTAAGGTGCTGAAAAAACAGAAGTGTTCAGAGCCATCTCTTCAGTTCTCCAAAGCCCTCTCCAGAAAGCACCATCCTCCTGACACGGCTTCTACACACCACCCCCCGTTTTGCTAGAGCAGGTCTCGGCTGGGGCGGGGAGTCGGGGGGAGCACACAGCAAAGCAGTGCAGACTGCGCACTCTCCATCTTCAGCCAAATGAGACCAAGGTGAGAAGGGCCTGCCTGTCCGCCAGCCGCCCTCCGGTCATATGTTAATACTGTTTGCCAAGCTCGGGAACTATAAGGGGGAAGAAGACACAGAGAAGAACCAAACCATCAAGCAGATAACACAATCGTTAAGAACCGAGAGATGCCAGAAAGGAATTACGAGGAGCACAGACACGGCTGGAGCTAACCTTGTCTGCGGTTCGAGAAGATGTCCCCAGGGGAAAGGACACTTAAGCCCAGGAGTGAGAGACAGACTGTTCCTGGCAGCCCAAGGAACAGCCTGTGTGGGCGGCCCTGTTAAGGAAGGGCCAGGTCAGCGTAGCTGCAGGGAGCATGTCTGGGGTGAAGCTGGAGACCGAAGAAGGGCCGGAAGTCAAAGACCCTGCAGCGCAGCGTCAGCCTTTTAGGCCTCATCCTAACAGTGATGGGAAGCCAGCAGAGTGTTTTGGGAGGGGGTAACTAGATTCACACCCGGCACAGCGGGATGGTCGTTTTTCATACCTCCCACTCCCCACATCAATCACCGGAGGCCACCACCACCCTTCCCGGGCTTACACACCAGGGCACAGGCCACCCCACTGCCCAGAGAAGGGTGGGGTCAAAGGCTTGGTCCGAAGCACAGCTTTTTAAAAGGCTTTAAAGCTGGAAGGGTCCTGGGAGATCACGTGACCCGGGAGTTCCCAGCCCTGTTGGCACACCAGCTTCAGCTGGGGGAAACGCAAACACTCAGCCAGGCCTCCAACCTTGAGTCTCACTTCATTGATCTGGGGTGGGCTCCGGACATTAGCATGTTTTAAAAACTCCCCGGTGATTCTAACGTGCACCCAGGGCTGAAAACTGCTGATGCAGTCCAGACCTCTGACGTGACAGCAATCATTCATCATACGGGCGTCTAATGCTGGGCTGTGGGATGGCTTATGTCCCCCAGACCTTCCCAACCAACCCTGTCTCCGAGTGAGAAAACCAAAGCTGGCCACAGGAGTTCACGGGGCTCTTAGGGTTACGAGCAAAATCTAAATTCCAACTAAAAGAACAGAAGGGGAAGAGGTGAACTTTGGGCAAGTACCCTCCTCTGCTTTATCGCGCAGCTACTGCAGCGTCGAAACACATTTTTAGCCTCCGACTGAGGAGATACTTCCCGCGGGCTCTCTGGGTCCACCCACCACCATTCTACTCAGCGAACACACAGCTGCTGGGTGTGATACGGAAGGGAGCCCGGGGCTGGTGAGAGACAGAACAGGGGCCCCTGTTGCCTCTGTATCTATTCTGGGCCCGGGATGGATGATGTCACCTCCAGCAGCAGTGGAAAGCAGAGTCATGAATCATCCATGAACCAGCCCAGCCCCCGAGATAATAAATCGGATGTCGGCACCGCGTGCTCCGCAGATCTGGTGCAGAGGCGCCGGCTCTGCCTGGGGTGCTAGAACACAGGCACCAGCGCTGGAGACATTCAGAGAGAAGGAAGCCCTTTCAATTATGTCCTGATATCAAGATGGGGTGGCAAGTTGAGGAAGAAATTTCAAATTTGTAGGAAGTTCTCAAAGGCACACAACTTTGATCACAGTAAAACCATGCCAGTTATTTCCGCGCGCCGCCAGGTTTGCCAACCAAACCCGGGGATTAAGAGAAGCACGTCCGGGGCTGAGACTATTAATTACTGCTGTGCCTACCGGCGTCCTCCGCCCGGAGACCTTGTAGGTGTTACCACTTTGACCCTCAACAGCATTAATTTAGCTCAGAAACTCACTCTAGGATCGAATTTGGCAATTGTTCCTGCCTGGAAGGGTTGCTGGGACAACATAAAGAAATCAAGAAGTCTGTTTGGCAGGGTTTGAAGTTCAGTGTTGTCTTGCTGTTTTCTTTCTTATGTTTTCCAGGGTGGAAGTCGGGGCAGGTACGTAAGGATGGTAAGGTTTGTGTTGTCGTACATATGAGTTCTCCTGATTTCCATCTCTTTCTCTCTCTCTCTCCCTCTTTTTTTGTTTTTGTTTTTTTTTTTTTGGCCCTTATTTCCACTCCCCTAAATAGCCAAGTTGAATGAACCAGCTGGAAATACCAGTCTGCTGGGTATGGTCTGCATTCTCGGAGTTGGGGGTTCCGACACCTCCTAGGTGTATTGGTAAAAATCCTTGGCTTAGAAAGAAATGACTGCGCTCCGAAGGCTACAAATTCAACATTAAACCTCAGAGTTCTTCAAGTGTCTTTCTCTACCAAGAAGTTATCTCTAACACCCTAAGGTCAATTTCATTGACCTTTCTAATTTGGCCAAATTAGACTCAGGCAGGCCGTGAACTACATCGGGATCTGGGGGCCGTGTTCTCTTAAGTAGAGGGTCTTTTCTCTAATTTCTCTTGCACATAATTTTGCGGAGGGAGCAGCTGTGACGTGGACAGGAACCTGCGGGGAGAAACGGCTGTGTTCGCCCATGGAGGCTGCAGGCCACCGGTGAGCAGGGAACTCGCCCGACAGGAAGCACTGCTTTGTCCTCTGCGTGCCGTGCCGTTTCCTAGGGCTGCTGAACAAAGCACCACCAACTGGGGGGCTTAAAACAACAGCAGTTTATTCTCTCACAGCTCTGGAAGCGGGAAGTCCAAAATCAGGGTGTCGGCAGGGCCACGTCCTCTTGAAGGTTCCATGAGAAAATCTGTCCCATGCCTTTCTCTTAGCTCAACACTCCAATCTCCACCTCCGTGGTCATGTGACATTCTCCGTGTCTCCCTTCACATGTCCTCCCTCTTCTTAGAAGGACACCCATCGTATTGAACCAACTTACCCCCGTTTGACCTCATCTTAACTTGATTACATTTGCAAAGACCCTATTCCTGCCTAAGGTCACATGCTGAGATACAAAGGGGTTAGGACTTCCACATACCTTCTGAGGGGGATTCAATTCAACCCATAAGATGAAGGAAAACCTAACAGCATCTGCCAACAGCTCTCTAGAGTGTGAATATTTTCTCCAGTCAGCAGGCTTTAGCCTTCATTCCTCAAGGAGTGATAGTAACAGTACTCTTATTAGTAGTAACATAACAGTAACCTAACTTTATTATGATAGTAATAAAGTTAATATTTACAGATAGTATAAATATCAGATGCTTCACATAAATTCTCTCTCTTAAACCTCGCAAGTCCATAAATTAATAACATTCCCCATTAAACAGATGAGAAAACTGAGGTCGAGAGAAGTTTAATAACTTGCCCCAAGGTCACACAGCTACTGAGTGGTGGCGCTGGAATTTGAACCCAGCAGTGTGACTGGAGACCTAGGCTCTCACCCCTTTGCTGCCAGACAACTCACGAGCTTCACTGACTGGGTACCTGCCTTGACTCTTAAGCTATAAGCAACAGGGGCACAGGGGAGGATTCTGTATGTGCCACATTGCATAAGGTCCCCACATGTTTAGTAATCATAACTTGGGTTAGGAAAATGCTTTCAACTTTTTTTTTCTTTAATTAAAAAGACCTTGGACTCCTGGAACGAAGGGTCTCTCTGTTCTGACCTCTCTCACCTCTGCTCTGGGATAAACTAAGGCAAACGGGGCTTCTTTTCATACTGGGGCCGGTCTGGCTATCCTATTAATAGCACGTTGTCTGGAAAAGCAGAAACTACTAAGAAAATCCTCATCTATCCATCCGACTCTCTGTTTATGGAAAGAAAAAGACAGAGGTGAGTCAGAGGCAAAGGATTCTTGGCTGCATATAATCAAGTCTTGTTTGGAGCTCCGAGGCCCCCTCTCCCTGGCAGGACAGAAAACTCAGATGACGCGGGACCCATCCCTCATTCAGCAAAGTCTGAGATGCCACATGTTCTACTAACCCCATAAAGACAACCAAGTTTAAAAATCTTTACGCCAGTGTCAGGAACACGGTAGAAGTGACAACAGTTATTGTGTTAGCATACTGAGATGGGATGCACTTTTTCCTTTTGAAAATTCTCTCATGCTGTTCTATCACAATATTTACAATTCAACTCGGGATGAACTGTAAAAGCTTATTACACTAAAGAAGTATTTGTCTGACTAGGTAAGAAATGCATAGGGTACAAAAATTCGAAAGGTAAATGAGTATAAAGTGAAAAGTTTTCCTGTATCTTTGGACCACTGGTCACTTAATCCTCTTCCCCAGAAGCAAATGCTGTTTTTTATTTATGTATACTTGCATGGATGAGTATATATATTTGTGCATAAAACATATTCGAGTGCTTTCTGTAGCTGGAGATTATTCCAAGTCCTTTATACTTATTAACTGATTTAATAAGCCTCAGGCTAACCCGATGTCATCATTCCTGTTTTTCAGATGAGGAATCTTGAGTCACAGAGAGTACAGGTAACTTGCCCAAGGTCACACAGTTATGAAGTCACAAACCTTAGATGCGAACACCAGCTGTCTGACTCCAGAGCACGTGCTCTAAGCCCCTGGGCCATTCTCACTCTTGGTTGCCAGTTTTGTGACTATCCTTCCAGAAATATTCCATGCACAGGCAAACATATGTTTCATGTGTGAAGGGGAGGGGAAAACTTTTTTTAAAGACTAGGTCTTAAAAAGTTCAAATAAACATCGTAACTTGCCTAAAGAAGTGAAATCGGCAGTTCTTTAGGGGGAAAGGAAAGAACTAAGGCTACTGGCATTGACCACTCTCTGTGGGCACTTCGCAAGTGGCTCACTAACTCGTGCAGAGCAGGTGTGCTGCCTCCAGAGAGCGAAACGGGGCTCAGAGCCCTTCGGGGACCACCTGAGATCACGCCCAGGGAAGCTGGGACTGAAGCCAAGTATGGGCAGCACTAACCTCAGGCTCCTTCCCGTGTGTCCTGTGACAGAGACACAGATGGGCCAGGGAACGTCCTCCGAACCCAGGGCCCAAACAGAAGCTCGAGTGCAGAGCTGAACAATCCCGGGGGCTCCTGGAGTCCCAGCAGGAAGCAGGCGCCCCGGCTTCTGGTCCCCCCGGCTCAACCCCTAGCAGCGCCGTGATGCTAAGAAAGGGGATGCTTTTAACCAAGTGGCCGAGCTGAAGGCTCCTCTCTCTTCAGAGATCTGAAACCATGTGAGAGTCGGAGCTGGGAGCTGGGCCTCTATGGGAACAGGGCCGAACAAAAGCCTCATTGTCTCTCTCCACAAAAAACCATTTCTGGGTCAATGAAGTGGCTGACCCTGGGCCCACTCCCTTTCTGCTTCCGTGGGCCACAGCCAGGAGGGAGGAAGGAAGATCTACTAGCTCACCACCCTTCTGGTGCCAGGGCTTTAATTCCGAAGGAAAGGAGTTTCAGATTTATCCTCCAGCTGGGACACCAAGGGGCATCCAGGGGGCCATGCCCGCCCCCCACCCTGGCCTGCCCTGTTGCCAGGGCGCTGTGGGCTCCGTGTGAGTCCCCATCCACAGGAAAAGCAGGTGAACAGAAACTGAGCTCCCATGTTGATGAATATCTCAAGAGACAGCGCCGGAATGGGCGCTTCCGGAATACAGTTAGCGCAGGGAAGAAAAAAATTAAAGTGTGCTCCTTGCTTTCCTGTCAGAAATAAAATTAAGGTCTCAGATCGATGTTGCCAGGGCTGGGGTAGCTACAGGCATCTTTAATGGCCTCCTCTACATGTTTGCAAATTCACAGTCCCCTTCAACCCTGCCCTTCTAATTGGTTATTTGCGAGGTCATGTTTGCGCCAATTTCTCCCGGGAAGGCTAATGGTGTTTATTTAACGAGAAAATAAAATGTGCAGACAGCTCCGGGGGCTGGTCTCTGAGAGATGGCTCAGGGTAGGGGCTGCAGCTCTCTACCCCGCTCCCGTCTTTCACCCTCTGTGGCCGCCCTTCCTCTGGAGGAGGTCCTGAGATGGGCCCGGTGACAGGTCAGGCCTTGAGGGGACTGTGCTGGGGGCCAGAGGCGGGGGGCCAGGCTGCACAGCCTCTGGGCAGAGCCCTAGATGCACCCTCCTGGTGGGGACCACCTTATGCAGCCCAGCTTTAAAACGAGCCCGCCGGGAGCACAGAATCTAGTGGAGGGGCACGTGGCTGTCCATGTACACCGCTGTGGGGCTTGGCAGTTCTTCCTCGTTCTAACCGAAGTGTGCTCAATTTCAAGCCTGCACGTAATTGTTTTCCAACAGAACCTCTCCAAGTACCCAAAGGCGGCAAATTACACATCACTGCCAGCACCCCAGCCAGGCTCTTCTATCCAGGGGGGATGGGGGAGATTCAATTATATTGAGTTTCTACCCCATTCTAACATTCTCCCTTAGACTCCACATTTATCAATACCTTTTTCTTCTTTTGGCCTCTGCGCGGCATGCGGGATCTTAGCTCCCCAACCAGGGATCAAACCCTCACCCCCTGCAGTGGAAGCGTGGAGTCTTAACCACTGGACCTCCAGGAAAGTCCCTCAATACCTTTCTAAAACAGGTGCCCCACGCTGACATTGGTCCACTCTGGGAAGAGACGAGGATTATCACCTAACCTGATCTAACTCTCTACTTGCATGAAAAGAGCCCACGGACATGCGTGGTGACCACATCACAGTACAGCCTAGGCTGGAAGCTCTATCCGACCAAGACCCTTGGTTGGTGTTAGTGGCCTGTGACACACCAGCAGCTTTCCTGTCGACTGGCTTCCAATTCAGGTGCAGAATTGGGATCAGTATCAATAATAATCAGCTACTGGCTTACAGGTGGCCACTAAACCCCTTAACACATCTCAGACTTGCGTTAGAGAGTGATGGGTGCCTAACAGCATCAGCGGACGAGAGAGCAGATCTGTGAGGTGGCGGAAACGCAAAGGGCATGACTCCAGCAGGGCAGACCCCGCAGCAAATCCTGCTCTGGACCCTGACCTTGGGCACCGGTGCTGTGCAGGATGCCATCGTGTCCCATCGGCACAAGTGTCCTCGCCAGCTGCGATTCTCCAAACCCTCATCATGCTTTCTACCCCATCCAACAACCCTTTCCCACCCAGAGGGACTTATCCTCTTTGTCAAACACACCCCTTCCTCCATCCTACAAAGTCACATTTATGGGCTGTAGAGTCCCAACCCTCTCTCCCAGGTAAATAAAGTCAAAATGTTAGAACCTCATTAGGAAAAACACACATACGTTATCTTTGACACCCCACACCTACAAATGAAGCAATGCTTTTTTATCTTTAATTTAATTTACACCTTTGTGAAACTCTTTTTACGTTGCCCCCTCCCCCCTTGGGAAATGGGCATCAATAAACAAACAATTACAGTGTGATTTTTAATCATCTTTTAGTATACAAGAAAAGAGTCAGTCTGCACTTCAGAGGTCAATTTCAAAAGTGAGTGTCTGGCAGGGAGTCAGGACATTAAGGGCTGTTTTTTCTCCTTAGGAAAGCATTATCGGGATTTCCCTGGTGGCACAGTCACTAAGAATCTGCCTGCCAATGAATGCAGGGGACACGGGTTCGTGCCCTGGTCTGGGAAGATCCCACATGGAGCAACTAAGCCCGTGCGCCACAACTACTGAGCCTGCACTCTAGAGCCCACGAGCCACAACTACTGAAGCCCGCGTGCCTAGAGCCCGTGCTCCGCAACGAGAGAAGCCACCGCAGTGAGAAGCCCGCGCACCGCAACGAAGAGTAGCCCCCGCTCACCGCAACTAGAGAAAGCCCGCGTGCAGCAATGAAGACGCAATGCAGCCAAAAATAAATAAATAAAATAAGTAAATTTATTAAAAGAAAAAGAAAAGATTGTCTTCTATCATATGGCTTCAGCTACATCGCACAGGCACCGTTTTAATAAATAAACTAATTACGCAAATTACGAAGACCTTAAACTTCGGTCAGCTGCTTTTGGGGATAGAGATGCTGAACGAGCTTCTTGGGAGAAGCCAAGCTCTCAGTCTTGCTGCCTTGAGGTGAGACTGCAGAAGGCTGCTCCCTCCAGCCACAGGGCCCACCACGGCGCCCTTCCAGCCTGGTAACTCCCGATGGGCACAGCCGCCCTGGGAGAGGACTTTCTTTGTCCAGGGAGCCTGCTGGGGATGGCGCTGTCTGAGATTCACAGAACAGGAGACTGCCTCGGAGCTGTTGTTCCTCTCCAAAGCCATTAGCACTGCACTTAATAAGCAACTGCTAACAGTCCGGAGAGGAGTCATCCATCACACTGATCTTTATTTTTCTCTCTGTATCCTGTTCCTTCGCCTCTGGCAATGTTCCGGAGCAAACAGGCCTGCTGGGTAATGGAAGCCACTGGGAGTGAGAAGGCCTGTCCCCAGGTCTCTCCTCTGTACTCGCCAGAAACCACTCCCTCTCCAGCTGACCCTCACCTGGCCACCTGATAAGCTTCAAAGACATCCAGCTCATTTTCCACTGGGCCCCCAACCACCCAGCTCTCCCCTGACGCGCCAGACTTGGAGGGACCTGGCTGTGCAGTCCCTGAGGTCAGAGGGAGGCAGCACATCTGAGGCTCCCCTGGAATGAGCTCTTAGGGGGCTCCCTACCCTCGTGAGGAGGTGAGTGAGAGATGTATTTCAGCAACCAGCATCCCCGCCATCCACTGTCTCAAACAGGGCGGATACAGGGAGAGTCCTCCAGCCCCCTGGCTCTCAGCCAGCTTCCCCCCAACCACCCACCAAAGAGCAAATCAGAAAGGATAGCACCTTGTTGCTTCTTTCCTCCCTGCCCACCTCCAGCCCCACTCTGGGATCAATACCTAATGCTGAATTCAAGATCTTATCTGAGTTCTGCAAGGGTGAAGCGACAGACTTTTCCCCAATGATTAAATCCTTTGATGATCAGTCCAATATTTTTCAGCCCACCTCTAAGAACGTTTAGAGAGCAAATGCAATGACTCTGAAAAGTCTGCAAAGCCACCATTCTCTCTCTGTCCTTGGGCACAAAGGGTCTGAGAGGAGGCCACGAAATGAAGCGATGGGCGGGGCCAAGGAAGGCCCTAGCTTCTACCAGTAGCTCAGCTCCCCAGCTGGCTGTAGGAACCTGCTGTGCGGCTTTCCAAAACTCCACATGCCTTAGTTTCTCCATCTGAAAAATGGAGGTACATTGTAGTCCAGCAAGAGGATAGGTGTGGAGGAGGACTAATAATAAGGAGGTGCCCAAGTCCTTAAGATCACCGACTCTCCCGCTTTAAACCACTGCCTAGCCCCGTGCTTGCAGAGCGGCTAAGAACACAGGCTCAGGGTTGGACTGGGTGGGTTTACGTCTAAGTTCCGCTCGGACTAGCGTGCCACTCTGGGCAGCTCAGTTCATACAGATTCCACAGTACGTGCTAAGCACCTGCTATAGGGGTGCTCAGAAAGTGGCTGTTTCTACCAGGAGTGCTAACACAACCTGGTTAACACAGAACCCTGTACCACGATGGTGTGCACTCTGATGGGGTGCGGGGGGGGGTCAGACCCCCCTTCAGGAATGAAGGTCATCTCCCCCAGCCGCTGGGAGTGCTGCTGGATGACGGCTCCAGCTGTTGGTTCCCTCCAGGACTTCCCCGGTACAAGCCCGAGATGACACCTGCTTCCCAGGCGGGCTGCCTCCGATGACGGATCAACATACGGGGATAACTGGGGCAGCTGAAGGACCACCCTCTCCTCAAACTCCCCAGGGCATCGCAGGTCGTCATCTCCCTCTGCCCAGTCCCCGTGAAGAGCATCCCCAGTGAACCTCCTGCAGACCCAGCCCCATCTCGGGGACCCCCACCAGAGACAACTGCTCCCCCTCCGCTGGTTAGAGAAAGGAAACAATCTGGAACATACTTCCAGTTAAAAAGCTCAAAGCCAGAAGCGTACTTTAGGTCCCGGAGCTCAGCAGTCCCAGTTCATGTATTTTCCAGAGGCAGAGCCTGAGGGGTTCAGAGCGCTTAGGAAAAGTGCCCCTGGCTAAACGCAAAGGGGCAGCAGAAGCTGGAAGGCAGTCCCGCTAAGGACGAAGGTGGGAAGACTCCACACTTCTGTGAGAGTCAGATGCTGAACGACCTTCCTGCTTCCAGGATGGAGGATGCACCTCCCTGGAGGGCTCACTGTCTGCCGGACTCTTTCCCACGGTGCTACCGAGGTCCAAGTGCAGATGTAAAGTGGGAAGAAACACAGGCTGGCGCTTCCGTGAACAGGAGCAGTCAACGGCCGTGCAGATGCAACTGAGGGCCACCCCTGTGCCTACGGGACCAGCGGGGACAGGGCAGGAGGCGGCCACCGTGGGGCAGGAAGTGGAAGTGCTGCCCCGACCCCTGGCTCCTAATGGCAATGTGGCCTGACTCCCAGAAGGCCAGGCCCCGTGCCACGGAGTTTTCCCTGACAGCAGTGGTCACGGCTCAGGGGCACACAGGTGGTTTTCAAAATGCCTGGGGCAGAGGACAAGTCACCGCCCAGGCTGCCCAACGGGGCTGGGTTAGAGGTTGACGGAAAGCACTAAGCAAGTGCCCTGACGACACGGAGGGGTTAATGGTCTGGGCCTCTTTAAGCAGAAAGCTGGCGGCAGTGGCAGCCACAGAGGTGTCCTCAACTTCTGCTCCACCAGCACTTTCCTCCTGATAAGATAATGCAAAACAGGAAGCCGAGGAGGTGAAGGAAAGGTTGGGGCAAGGTGGCTGCAGGACGACTTTATTTTCCTGTGCTTATCTCCTGATCCCAAGTGCACATTCCATCAGGCCAGGGCTGTGAGGCCTGCTGGCTCCACATCTATGATTTGTGCTTCTCTCGTGATATGTTCTTTCTTTAGAGAAAATCCTTTCCTCCCCTAATGCTCTGGATCGCTGACGTATTACCCCAGCTTCAGCACCCCGTCCAGAGAGAAACTCCTCCTCAGCTGTCTGGAGGGGCTGGAAAGCATGTATGGGCCAAAGCCCCCGCCGACACAGGTGGGACAGCGGGAGCAGATTTCTGTACAGGAGCAAACGGGCAGCAGGTGTCAGGTCCTTCCCGTTGAAACCTCTGGGCACACGGTCCCTCCTGCCTTCTCCTCCCCGCCCCACCCAGCATCAGGCCGGCCACAGGCTGCATCCATTCAGGCCGGCTTCCTGGATGGGCGGCCTGAGCTGTCACATACACCCCGTGCTCAGAAGGGCTCCACTCTTGGTTGAATGCTCTGCTGTCATCTTGAAATTCTGGATAGTTTTTGAATAAGAGGCCCTGCCTTTCATCTTGTTGTTGACTCCATGAATTATGTAAGGGGTCCTGCACTGACCACAGGAATCTTAAAGGCGGGCAGGGCAGAAGGATGCGGGGCAGGCCCTGCCTTGGCTGGGGGAGGGGGCAGCGCCGTGCACGCACCAGGGGCTCTGCCCGCCCTCCATCCTGCCATCGCCACCGGGAGTCCTGACTTGGGGGAGTGAGCGACCACGTTCCTGAAGCTGCTCTGAGTGCTGGGCCACAGGTGACCTCCCTCAGGCTCACAACAGGAAACACTTCCCTCACCCAGTCACAGAGGGACCCCCACGCCATCACTGTGCCCAGTGCCCTTGGAGAAGGGGAAGAGGCTTCAACCACAGCAGGAGGCATCTGCGTTAGAAACAGGGGAGAACTTTCCCTGGCACCTCCTCTGCAGTGTGTCTGGGCCTGATGTCCTGAGTGTGAATCCAGCTCTATCAGCTACCAGCTGAGTGACCTGACACGGAGGGTGACCCGCCCTCTCAGGTCCCTCAGATGACGAACCTCTTTCCTGGCTCAGCTGAGAGGGTTCAATGAGATGATCTGCCATCTCTTCCAACACAGGGCCTCACACAGAGCAAGAGATCAAAAATACCTTTTTCACCGATACTCAGAAAAGAATGATAACAATACTGCCTAGAAGCCGCTGAGGAATCTTCCAGGATTATGAATTCTAACACTGAACACCAGTGCCATGTTCAGATGGACCTCGCCCATCCTGAAAATAAAAGGACGAAAACACCCTTCTCAACAAACCTGCTGCACGTGGAGACAACAAAGAGCAGAATTTGAGGGCTTCCCCGGTGGCGCAGTGGTTGAGAGTCCGCCTGCTGATGCAGGGGACGCGGGTTCGTGACCCGGTCTGGGAGGATCCCACGTGCCGCCGAGCGGCTGGGCCCGTGAGCCATGGCCGCTGAGCCTGCGCGTCCAGAGCCTGTGCTCCGCAACGGGAGAGGCCACAGCAGTGAGAGGCCCGTGTACCGCAAAAAAAAAAAAAAAAAAAAAAAAAAAAGAGCAGAATTTGAAATCAGCTGTCCTAGGTGTGAGTCCCTTCTCTGATCCTGGATGTAAGGCACCTCCTCTGAGATGTGGTTACCTCATCCACAAAATGGAGGTGATGGTAATAATAATGATGGCAATAATAATAATACCTAACATTTATGCACAGTTGATGTGCTTGGCGCTACGCTCTCCAAACAATCCTATAAGGAGGTACCCATATTATCTCTACTTTGCAGATGAATAAACTGAGGCATAAAGAACTTAAGTGATTTTCCCTCCGGGGGCTGCTGTGAAGATCAAGGTGGAAGATGCGTGTGGAAGCAGTGCTGGGAAAACCATAAAGATCGACGCAATGCAGACGATGGTCAAGGGTCGTCAAGGATTGCCCGTCACCGGCACCACCTTCCTCTCACTCCAGAGCGTTGCAGAAGCAAAGGCAATCATTCCACACCTGTAAGCTCTTCTTTTCTCTCCTTGCCTCCCCCTAACTCCTCATCCTCTACCCCATCCCCATCCCTTCCCCAACATATAACACCCCTGATGCCCCAGTTTTCTGCCCAGTTTTCTATTTTCCCTTTTAAGGATGCTGTAGGTGGATGCATGAGATGCTTGATTCCCCAGGCACACTCAGGACAGCCCCTCCTTCTCCCACCCTTGGAAGCATCGCTTCCCACCCACTCCTTCCTCCCTTTCACTCAGCCTGCCTGCTCAGAACAGGGAGACATGCAGTCAGCACTGGGTAACTGCTTCTAATCACAGGGGACAGCAAGAATGTAAACAACACAAGAAACATCTAAATGCCATCCAAGTGGCAAGGAAACACTGATCGCTGGCGCCTTCTCTCTAGAACACTGCTTCCTGCCACCCCCCCTTCAGAAACTCTGCTCATTAATGCCCCGTGAATAGGAACCCCAGAAACCAGGAGCTTCCGGAGGATGGAACGCTAAACCATAACTTTTGACGCTGCTTCCTCTGGGGAGGATTTTCTAGAGTCATCCAATTTTCTGTTTAAAGGAATAATTTCAATGTGTTTGTGTTTTTTTTTGGAGGGTGGGGTGAGGTGGCAGAAGTCAGAGACCCCTTTGAGAATCTGTTCAAAGCTAGAAAGCCTCTCCCAAGAGAAACATAAAACATCCCGCGTGTCATTTCAGGGGTTCTTAGACCCCAAGATGAAACCCATTTTCCAAAACATGGGCAGGACAGTAAGCACAGGAGAAAATACAAGGAAGTGCAGATGTCCTCCAAACATCCAAGAGGCACAAAAGGGCATTGCCAGGTCTGTGCTCACTGTATACATCGAACATCGAGTAAACCTAGGATGAGGCTCTTTTTTTGGGGGGGGGGGGCTCTTTAGATTGACAGTGTGCTTCTCAACCCCACCCCCTTCAATGCAAATTGAGAACTCAACTGAGTAACTGCTGTGAATAATTTCCACTTAGTGCTGTGGTTCAGCAAGCATTGGAAAAGTGTATCAGAACACGTGTGGGGCGTGGCTGCATAATTAAATGACAGTCCCCAAGCCTAAAGGAAATGGTGTTTCAACTGTCCAGTATCAACCCTCCACACTATCATGGCCCTCTCTTAATAGAGATCCACAACACACGTCACCTCCACCTGCCTGATTTTGGAGCGGTCACTGTATCTTTTGTCTGCAGGACTGGGGGTGAGAAGAGGTGGAGGCAGGAGAGGATGAAGGGGCAACCTCCCCACACTGGGGTTCTTACCTCTGTGCCTGTTGGTCGTCTTATCAAACATCAGCATTGCATCCTCCACCTGCAAAACAAATACAAAATAGAGTCTGCTTTAGGAATTTTAACAAAATACACAAAACATTATATATTGGTGGGGGGCTGGTGGCAGTTTCCATTATAGAAGTCACGTTGCTTGTTAAAACCTATTTGAGGGCTTCCCTGGTGGCGCAGTGGTTGAGAGTCCGCCTGCCGATGCAGGGGACGCGGGTTCGTGCCCCGGTCCGGGAGGATCCCGCATGCCGCAGAGCGGCTGGGCCCGTGAGCCATGGCCGCTGAGCCTGTGCTCCGCAACAGGAGAGGCCACAGCAGTGAGAGACCCGCGTACCGCAAAAAAAAAAAAAAAAAAAAAAAAAAATCAAAGAGAGGAAAATACCAAAGGCATCCATCCTCTGTCTCTCTTCCTAGTCCCTTCCTCTGTCCCCCCAAGCACCCTGCAACCCTTTTAGTCATTTCTGGAGAGTCAGGATCCACACTCAAGTCCCACATGGACCTCAAGAAACTCACACTTATGAAACCAGATTTGGCTTTGAATTCCACTCCTTTTCCTTATGATCCAATCCTTTATTTGCTCCACAAAAGACACATCTTTAGTGAAGGTGCTGTCCTAAACCAATCAGCCGTTCACTTGCCGACTGTACCTGGTTTGGCCAGGCGAGTAGCCTGGTCTCCTCATTCATTTTGTGCCCAAAGTTGGCAGTAAAAATACAATCCAACCACATGGTTGTGGGTGGACAGAACTGTTAGCCAGAGTGCTCCGTGCTTGGAGCAATTTCAACGTGCGTGTGCGTGCGTGCGTGCATGTGCGGTGCGAAGGACCAAGCACTGTTGGACTCACTGGAGCCCAAAGGCTCAGAAAGGAGCTTGGGGGCCTGAGCTAAGCCAACGGAGAAAAAGAACCATCGGCTATTCATTCCTCACTCCTCCCAGATGACAGTCTCCGATGGAAGGGAAGACACTGGGCAAAGCAATAAAACCAGGTTTAAAATGGTGCCTCCAGACAAATCAAATCTATTTTGCTAGATGCTATCAAATATAACAGGGGGAAAAGCAAAGTCAGGGTAAGAACGGAAGAAGGGGTAGGCAAGCCAGACACAAACCTCCAAGGGACTGGCCTAGCTTAAAAGTCCCTTCTGGAGTCAGGGCCCCTTGTGTTGCTAAGCAACCGAGCCTGAGCAAACAGGCTCCTGGGGCCTTCCCCTTCTGGTCCCCATTTCTGTAGTCAGTTACTGGGAGGGAAATGGCCTTGCACGGTGACTGTTCCTCCAGCAAGGAGCTGTCCTCTCCCTCCCAGGAACCAGGCTTAGGGGAGTAGGGGATGCTAGTTTGGAGAGGGGGTGCCTTCACCAGACCCCTCCCCGGCCAGGCAGGACTGATGAGTCCCCAAGGCACCTGCTGAGGCCAAACACACCATAGCCAGCTGCCTCCCGTGCACCCTTAAGCGAAACTACCAGAAGATCAACTGGTTTGTTTCTACAAAGAGCCGTCACATTTGGGCATATGGCATCGCAGACTCCGACCCGGGGCCTCGAAGAGGATTCCACTGCCTGGGGTGCAGGTGGGTGGTGGGTGAAGCCTGCTGGGTATCGTGCAGGTAAACGTGACATCCGTTTCACACCCACTGCCGTATTTTCTAAGATGTTTGCCAAGTCCTTATTTTGAGCTGAAAATGCCTAACAGTAAGAAAAACAGCCCCCCTTCTGTGTTGGCCATGTTTGGGTACTGAAACTCAGATCCCCTCAGGAGATAAATAGTTTGAATTAAGAAAAAGTATTTTCAACACCCCTCCTTTCCATCGTGCGTAATTGGGTCCCTCTTCTCCTTCCTACTTTTGGATGTTTTCTGATGCTGCCCTGCTAATATTTGCTCCACCCTGATGAGTGAGGAGGAGGCTCTGTGTATGTTTTTTTGGGGCAACCACTGTCGTAAAGAATAGAGCTCTTGGGCTTCCCTGGTGGCGCAGTGGTTGAGAGTCCGCCTGCCGATGCAGGGGACACGGGTTCGTGCCCCGGTCCGGGAAGATCCCACATGCCGCGGATCGTCTGGGCCCGTGAGCCGTGGCCGCTGAGCCTGCGCGTCTGCAGCCTGCGCTCCGCAACGGGAGAGGCCACAACAGTGAGGGGCCCGCGTATCGCAAAAAAAAAAAAAAAAAAAAGAATAGAGCTCTTTCCTCTATGGTCCAGTGTACAATGGACCTCACAAAGACCGCCTGAATAGATACAGCGTCGGAGCGCAAGAAAAATTCTATTAACACTTTACAAAACAGAACGTCTAAGAAGTAGCTAGAGAGGAAAGAGAAAGGGGAAAAAAAATCAATATGGATAAGTCCCGGTGCTTGGGGGAAGAAAACTTTTCACGATTGCAAAACACTTATTAATTCAGAGAAGCCATCAATGAGATGGAAATCTGGCAGAACAGCAAGAGCTGAAAGTGGAAGAATCCAAATATACAAAGACTGAATAGAATGAAAACCACGGCCTCACATACGGGGCTGTTTCTCACGGTTCTATGTGAATTAAACAGAAGAGGCTTGTGTGAGCCTCCATCATAGGGATGTGAGGGATACGGGCAAGGTGGCTGGTATTCAGCCCCGGAGAGAGCAAACTGATAACTCTGTCCGTGTCTCTCTCTCTCTCTCTCTCTCTCTCTCTCTCTCTCTCTCTCTCTCTCTCTCACACACACACACACACACACGTAGATTAGTTGGCTGTGCGGAGTTCAGCCTGCAGGCCAGGCCTCGTTCACGGAGCTAAAGAGTTAGGGGGCTGGACACAGGCGTTTCTCTGACTTCGGGCAGAAAACACTGCTAACCCTGGTGAAATGCTGCTTCAAAGGCGCTGGTATTTATTTTGTGTTGACAGTGCCCTCACCAGTCATACAGATTTCTTTGTACCACAGGTGGGGGCCCACAGGCCTAGTGGTCCTGGGGGGTCTCCAGAGCGAGGGGGCAAGAAGGGGAGGAGGTGTCTGAACCTGAGCACACTTTGTCCCATGTCTTGGCACCTGCCCGGTCTGTCTGCGGAGAAGGAGCCTGTTCCAACCTTGAGACCTGCCTTCTAACAAAGTTAGGTATAAAAGTCAGGTGTAAAGGCAGGTATAAAACGCAGCCCTGGCATCCTCAGTGGTGTACCCTTGCAAACGACAAAGCAGGGCAAGTGACTTTAAGTGAGCTGGTTGGGGGTGCCCCCGTTGGTGTCCAACACCAGGAGGTCCTGAGCCTGTAATCCTGACTATTGCGAGGCTCAGACTACGTCGTGACCTCCTCAGAGGTGCCCCACGCACGCCCCGCGTCTGAGAGTCAGTAGTGGGAGCCACACGGCCCACGGGGGTTAGGCAGGGTGTCTCAAACCTCCTCCCTGTCAGAATCACTTGGAGCACTTGTTAAAACACAGATCCCCTGGGCCTCGGCCCCAGGGTGTCTGATTCAGGAAGCAGCGTCTGCGTTTCTAACAAGCTCCTGGGCGACGCTGACGCAGCTGCTGGCCTGAGGACCCTACTTCCCATGTGCTGCTCTGAGGGGGCAGAAACAAGAACAAAAGTTAAAGACACTGGACAGAGCTGCTTCTCCCTCTTTACATCCATTCAGTGCTCAATACATGAAGCAAATTACTCTTCCAGAGGCAACCGAGACACGTCAGGGTGATGAACAGCTCTCCCCTGCTTTGTTCCCTGTCTCTCAGACACTTATACTCCAAGATCCTGAAAATGACAGCAGCAGAAGCCATGACAGAAAAGATGACAAGAAGAGGGACTTCTTAGTGGCAACCGAGCTGTCCCTGCACCCAATGCAGGAAAAATTCAGATTCTAAAAAAGAAATTCAGATTCTGCTAGGATGACAGAAACTTCCCTTCCAACAAACTCCAGCTAATGGCTATATCATTCAGTCAGCTCAGTTGTGATTAGAAAATCTAATCAATTAACTTTACTTTTATGTGACATGTATTTATTAACTATACACTACTTGCAAAGCATCAGCCTAAGTTCCAAATAAGAGGCAAATTATATAGGTCCATAGTATATGGATTGCATTAATGACCCCATACCCCTTAGCCTGTAATTTTGCAGTTCCTCTCAAAAAAGGCAGTCTATCTCCCCACCTTTGTATCTGGACTTGACTTGTTATGGTCAATAAAAAAGGTGGAGAGAACGGTATGCCTGTTTTGGGCCCAGCCTCATGAGGGTCTGTGTGTTTCGGCTTGTTCTCTCTTGCACCTCTGCTGTCACCATGAGAAGGGCATGGCCAGGCTGGCCTGCTGGAGGATGAGAAACACGTGGAACAGGGCCAAGTCCCCTCAGTTGCCCCAACTGAGGCCAGCCTAGATGGGCGAACAGCTGGTCAACCCCAAAACATGCAAGTGAACCCAGCCAAGATCGGCAGAACCGCTCCCAGTGGACTTTCGACTGCAGACTCGTGAAATAAACAGCTATCATCTGCTGCTGAGGTTTTGTGGTTGTTTGTTACATGGCATTCTTGTGGAAACAGGTGACTCATACATGGTCCCTGCTCTCAAAAAAAAAAAAAAAAAAGCTTTTAGTCTATAAGCAGATAGAGTCTCAAATAATACTAGACAGTGAAGAAAGGCAAGAAAATGGGTGGAAGGAGGTGAAAGGCGGAATGTCAGCTGAGTATTAAACTATCGATTCCACCTTCTGAGTGGAATACAGGTACTAGGATGTGAAGGGACCGTCTCTAAATCTCACCTCAGCAGCGAGGTTGGAGACCGAGACGCTGGAAGTGCCAAGAGAAATTGGCAACATGTTCCTCCCTAAATGAGCACCAGGAAAATCTGCAGTCTTTAGCACTCAAGTCAGTGGGTGATGCCTCTCTAATCCTAATTCATTTAATGAATGAGCGAACCCTCTTTATAATGAGTCTAAAGATTTACTGTGAGCCCGACCTTCTTGCTGGGTCATTGTAGAAGTAGGCAGAAGATGTTGACCACATCCAGAGGTGAGACTTTAGCCATCTCATGGCAGACAGTGTGGCACAAAGCATGGGCAGGATCCAGGTTCCAATCCCAGCTCCATGAGGAGCTCACTGAGGGGGAGTCACCTCCTTTCTCGGTCCTTAGTTTCTCATCTGTGAACGGAGGGAACTGTATGGGATGGTCACCTAGGATCCATCAGTAGTGATTCTGCCTAGAATGCTGAAACGGACCACAGAACCTGCTGGGACCCCATCCAGGAGCATCAAATTCACCACCGGTCCTTCGCAAATTCTCTGTGACTGAGGATGTTCCAGAGCTTTGCTGTGGCTGGCCAACACACCCTCAGAAATGTCCTACCCCTCTTGGGATACAAATACACACACCCCCACGCACCACAGGTATCAAGAACAAAGCAGGAAATGGCACTTCAAATGATCCTTAAATTATCTGGTCAGACACAAGGAGGGAGAGGAAAAGGAAAAGAAGAAACGCAGCTCTCCAAACTCCCCCAGAACAAATGCCTTTCAATTTCACTTCCTGCTCCCACTCAAATACTTCAAGCGTTCGTTTAAATAAACGCCCATAACTGCGATACTGCGATACCGTGACACTACAGCGCAGGGCTGAACAGGCCTGCGGATGCTCTATAAACTCAAGGCACTAAAGTCAGAAGAGTGGACTGAGTCTCGTATACGAGGCAGGACTGCCCAGAACAGAGAAGCCTGGGATCCCCACCGGAGACGGAGGCTGCCTTATTCCGGGGATTGTTTCTGCACATAGGACGGCACTGCTCTCCACTCCTCCTCCAACCAGCCTGCACAAAACCAAACTCCACTCCTGCCCCAGAGCTTGGTAAGGGCGTCTAGCTTATCGAAATGAAACTTCTCAGCATGCTTCAGCCTTGCAGAGGGAAAGGACAGTCTATCTTTAATCACTGCCCAAAAGGAAGAACGGAGGAGAAAAGGGAACAGGCAGGAAAATCCCATTCGTTGAAATCGAGATCAGTAGTTTTCAACCTTGACTGCTCACCAGAATCACCTGAGGAACTTTAAAAAAAAAAAAAAAAAAATCCCTGCTGCCGAGGCCACACGCTGACCAGTGAAATCAGCACTCAGGGGCAGGTGGGGATGGTGGAGGAGTGTTTAAAGCTCCCCCAGGGATTCCAGGGTGCAGCCAAGGCTGAGAACCACTGATCTAAATGGCTAAATCCAGCTGAGCTGAGCCTTAATCGCAGTGTATGTGTGTGGAGACGGGCCCTAAATAAAAGGGGCTTTACCTGCACCTTCACCTGCCCGAAGACTGGCTGTTTGTCCCCTGCCAGATCCGCAGACCCTTTGCCACAGGTGGCTTTTGGGGGCCTCTCCTCACCTTGTCTTGGTCTTAGGAAAAGAGAGCCAAAGTTCTGTTCTGGAAGGAGCTGAGAAGGGCCAAAAACTGAACACAGGACTTTAAGAAACCTAAAGAAATCACTGGGTTTTTTTCGCGACCATCAATATTTTCACATGTATTACTGCTTCGGTCCTCACAACAACCCCAGAAGACAGGGATTATTACAAATTCTCTGAGCCTCAGTTTCCTCCCTCGTGGTTCTGGAGATGGCGGGGACTGGGCCCCCAGGACTCAGCGGCTGGTCTTCTGAGTCCAAATCTCAGCCAGCCAGCCCTGCCTGCCTGCCGGGGCTCAGGTTCTGGTACACCTGGCTGCAGGCACCCGAGCCCCTCAGCGCCCCATCTCTGTGCACTTACTCCTGGAGGGCCGCGGCAACAGAGGCGCTGAGTGGTTTTACAGCTGCTGCCACTAGGCACTTCTTCCTTCATTCCAAGGCTCAAAAATTTCCAGTTTGCATCCACCTGAAAGCTTGTCTATTTTAGCTCACGTCCATGCCTTAATTAAGTAACAAGACAGTCTGCTTAGTTTCTCTTTTTTTGGTTGTAAAATAGACAAAAAGTTTGCCATTTTAACTTTTTGATAAACAATTCAGTGGCATTAAGTACATTTCCTAAACCCTTCATAGGAGGCCCCTAAGTCTAACTATGGCCAGAATGTTCAATCCCCATTTGGCAAGACTCTTCTTTACTGGCCCTATTTTTTCTACTCTTTACTGGCCCTATTTTTTTACTCTTTTTTAATTCTTGTGGGGTCATTTCATTTTCCCATTTAACTTAAACAAAACAGAACAGAAACGCAAACCCTGGTGTTCATCAGAGAGCAGTTGTGAATTTATAAAACGGATACTTGCCAGAGGGTGTAGGATCAACCCTACTCTGAAGATTCAGGTATTTTTACTTACATAAAGGCAGGCAAATCCTCCTACTCAGGGATGCTGATTCCACACGTAAATATCAGACTCTAGGCTATGAAATGTCTGTTCCCTCCGAAATGATGATTACTGTAATAGCTACCATTTACTGGAGCTTAATAGGCAATTTGCGAAAGCTCATTTAATTATCATAATAGCTCTGAGGTAGATATTATCACACCCACTGTATAGGTAGGGAAATTGTGGCTCATCGGGATTAAGTGACTTGCCTAGGATCACACATGCAGCAAATGATGGAGCTGGGATTTAAAACCAGACACGTCCCTACATCTTTCTACTGGTCTCCCTTAACCGTGTTCTATTTTTTGAATCCCTAGGCCTCAGCGCAGCTCTGTTGTCTCCTGAGTGAACCAACAAACACAGCTTTAAAACTCTCCCAAAAAGTTAAGAGAGGTGATGAGGTAGCCAAGGAGATAGCCGTACATCACCCCCGGCAGGCTCAGGAGAGGAGGGAATGGTCAGAGAGGGAAGCAAAGAGAAAAGGAGGCTGAGGGGTCCGCTCTTTGGTCGCTAAGCAAGCTGGTGGCAGGGCTGGAACTGGCAGAGCCGTCCCGGAACTCAGTCCAGGGCTCAGACCACCAGAGTCCGTGCCGCACGCGAGCCCTACGAATGCTGAGTGAGCACCACGCCCCCCGGCGTTGTTAGGAAGCCTTCAGGTGGTGGGTGGTGAGTGCCTGACACACAAGACACTCTCATCATAACATTTATTGCAAGTCACTGCCCCAGCCCTGGCAATCCCCGCATGTGTGCACCTACACACACGCCTGTGCACACGTACACACATACCCCACGCAGTTAAGTGGGGGAACTGCACCCAACCCTGTGCAACTTCCCACTGCCAATGGGTCACATCCAGGGACAGCCACTAATGAGACCAGCACGTCCTTGGGGGAGCAGTCCCGGGGGGCACCATCTCAAAACCGAGCAAGGGAAGCAGGAGTCTGCCTGTACAGCCTCGGGTGGAGTTGGGGGCCCTGGCCGTGCGGGCAAAGCCCAGGCCCAGCGTTACCCCAGAGGGTGGGGCAGGAGGCTCTCTCAGCCGGGATGAGACAGAAGGCTGTGAAGGAAGGGAGGCGGTGGGAAAGGGACACAGACAGAGGCCGGGCACAAGCTGCTGGAGGAGAAGCAGTTGGTTCTGACAGGCTTGACAGCTGTCACGTGGAAACGGCATCTGGCCTAACGGCCTCTCGTGCAAGGCGCCTTTGCGTGGCGGCTGCTGTGCTCTGGCCCGTGTGCAACACCGGTTGTGAGCGCGTGCGTGCACGCGGGCACGCGAGTGTGTGCTGTGGGCGGGCGAGGGGCAGGCCAGCTTCCGAATGTGCCTCTCCACTCCCCCGCCCCCGACCCCGCCAGCCTCTCCCCATCAGGCTCCCCCTACCGCGAAAAAGGCCCAAGCCCGCCAGCTCCGGAGGAGACAGGCAAATCATTAGTGGAGCACTGCTGCGCTGTAACACTCTCTTGCATTCCCATTAAACAAATACTAAACTGCTAATTGCCAAAATAGATCTCCAAGACTCCGACCAAACAGGGGAAGGGTTCATAATTACCAAGTGTGAAAATGCACTGCCTGTAAAGAACCACCTCATCTGTCCTCATATGGGCTGATATTGATGGGCATGAAATAAACATCAGGACCAAATGGAAAAATCATCCACATCTCCTGTGGCCAATGCGATCTCGAACGGTGACAAGCACAGCTGCAGCCATACGCCTGGGGAAGGACCGGGGAGGGACAGGGGAGAACTGGAGTTTTGCAGGCTTGGAGAGTCTAGGTTCCCAGCCTGATTTCAGTCCCTCGGGCTATTTGCATTTTCTTGCAGCCTGGAGTATAGGGAGGGTAAACGGTGTGGCTTGATGACGCGATGGAGGGCTTGCCTGCACCTCGGAAAGGCCAGGGCCTTGGACCCTCTGGGACAGGCCTTCAGGCACGTTCTGTCCTGCCCCCTTTAACAGACTGGCTGACGAGGATGGAGAAGGAGGCAGAGGGAGAGTTTTGCCAAGGTGACACATTTATTCATTAACCCATGTTTATCAAGGCTCTCCTGTCTGGCCGACACAAACAGTTGGCTGCGGAGCACGGATGAAGAGAATTTGGGTTTAAAATGACCTTTGGCCTTTCTGACACCCCCGCGCCATGGTGCCTGCCTACCACTCTGTCACTGGGATGGGAGGTAGACGGGTCTATCGGATTCCAAAGCCCCCCCCTCTCTCCCGGATTGCACCTGAGGCGGGGGAGGTGCATAGGAACGGTCCCCCTTCGCTCTCCACCAGCCGGTGATTCTGAGGGAGACAGCGGGCTCGTAATGAATGCCTGGGGCCGAAGACGGAGGTTCCATTTATCTCGGAATCAATCCTCAGGAATTAGAGGTGACCCAGAGGTCACCTCTTCCCTTCCCACCTGGTACAGGAATCCCTTCTCCAAGGCTCCTCTGAACCCTTTCTGGAGCTTCAAAGACTCAGAGCATCTCTGCCCCATCCCTCAGTCGAATTCAGGAGTAGCAGCCCTTAGATGCCTGAAATAACAGCTTCCTCTGATCTGAAGCCCAGTTTTGGCACACGGCAGAACCCTGCAAACTGCACGGCATCAGGCCTCTGAATCAGGGCACCAAGCGCCACCCACCCCAAAACTTCTCAATGGGGCTCAATGGCATCTCAGGAAGCTCTGCTCCTTCCCCTTTTGGCCATATGAGAGCCAATCTCCTGGGCGCCCTGGTCCCTAAGGTCACCCCCTGAAGTCCTGGGTCAAACGCTCCATCAAATAGCAGCATGAGGAAGGAAGCTCTAAACGACAGACAATTTTTTAAAGGAATTCTACATTGTTACGTTTAAATTCCCAAAGTGTCTTCAAATAATGGCTCACAGAAATAGAATGCTGCTTGCGGCAACAGAGGCTAAAGGACTCGGTCACTCAGCAGAGTTACTTTTCGTTCAGATGAGATCATGAATATCTGAGCTGGAAAGGACCACAACGAGACGCGTCCAGGCCAGTCGTTTTGCAGAGGAGCAAACTGGCTCTGAGCAATGCCGGGCAAACTGAGCCCTGGGGTCAAAGGAGCCTGCTGCGCGTCAGAAGTCCTGGGTTCAAATCCCTATCCACCACGTCCACCTCCACACCATCAGGGGCAGGGCTTCTGGCGGCTGAGTCTCCTTGTGCGTAAAAGGGGTGATTATCACTGCGAAGCTTCACCCCAGCCTTGGGAAGCAGAAAGTAATGACGTCACACACAGGAAAGCACTCGGGTCGGTGGTAAATGACTGCCCCTTGCTATCCCCGGTACTTGGCACACACAGTTTCTCTTTTTTTTTTTTTTTTTGCGGTACGCGGGGCCTCTCACTCTTGTGGCCTCTCCCGTTGCGGAGCACAGGCTCCGGACGCGCAGGCTCAGTGGCCATGGCTCACGGGCCCAGCCGCTCCGCGGCATGTGGGATCCTCCCGGACCGGGGCACGGACCCGCGTCCCCTGCATCGGAAGGCGGACTCTCGACCACTGCGCCACCAGGGAAGCCCACACACAGTTTCTTGACGAGGATCTGAGGGCTGGATAACGGAGGAACGGACTTTACGTCTGTGACCGCCAAATTCCAATTCAGTGAACTCAGTGTGGATGAGCGAGGGTCACCCTCCTAAGGGTACCTGGCTGTGCTGTAATGAGTCGGATGCAAATCAACTATCTTTTAGAGAGCAAGGGGAATGGCAGAGCCAACCGTGGCACATCCTACAGTAGAATATTCCTCGGAATAAAAAGAAACAAACCACTGATGCTCAACGTGGATGGATCTCGAGGGAATTACGCTGACTTCTCAATCTCAAAGGCCGTATGATTACATTTCCAAAACATTCTCAAAATGACAAAATTATAGTGACGGAGAAGAGATGAGTCATTGCCGGGGGTCAGGGGCGGGGGAAGGAACGAACCATAACATGAGGAATTTCTTTGTGGTGATGCAACACTTCTGCATCCCGACTGTGACCAGGGTCACTCGAACCCACACGTGATAAAATTTCAACGGATAGCGCGTGTGTGCGCGCGCGGACATACACACACACACACACAACCGATGATGTACCAGCATCCACTTCCTGGTTTTAACAGTGTGCTATGGTTATGGGAGATATTATCATCGTGGGAAGCTCGGTGAAGGGTACACAAGAGTTCTTTGTACTATTTTTACAACTTTTTGTGAGCCCTACAGTATTAAAAAATGAACATTTAAAATAATAATTTTTAAAAACCACAAGGGGGCTCATTATATCAAGAAACTCAGTGGCAGATCAGCTTATAATGCAAGTAAGTATGCCCTAATTTCTCTTGACTTGGATAGCGTGGGCACAAATAAGGTACACCTATAGTAGAAAGAGCCAGCCCCTCACCTGTGTCCCCAGTTTGGCACTGGCCTTTACTACTCTGAATAGTACTGTGTCACATGAGTATCTGTTTTGGTAGTCCCCACTGCCTCTGTCTCACCGTCTACCCTGGTCCTCAGGAAACTTCATATACAGCTCTGCACCTGCTCAAGTAACTAATACAAAAATGACTGCACACAGTAAGTGCTTGCTGATTGACTTTCAGAAAGATTTTTGCAGGATAAAGAAAAAACAATTCAGGTAGAGAAGAGCTTCAAATCCAGTGCTTTCCATCTTTTCTTTTTTCAGCTATCAAGGCCCTCTCTTTTCATTTAGGTTTAGAAAACAGATCTTATAACTTTTGAGATATTTCATACACAAAACTGTACTTATTACTACTTACGAGATTCGGAAATGTATTTATCAGCACTTGTCATAATTGTCAATTGGGGCTTTTGGCAGCATGGGGTGACCGGGGGCAGAGTGAGTTGGGTATTCTCCAAAAGCAAGCACACTTGACATTTTAGTTGGTCCTCGTGCCGTCTGGGGTGGAGTAATCATAAGACCTGACAGGTTTTTTGATGTAATGAAGTCAACCCGACGACCCACACTCCTTCTCTTGACCCCGAGGTTGGACCCCTCTGGCCTGCTCAGAGGTCTGGCCTGATCTCTGAGTCAACATCTGACCGTGACTCAGATCTTTGCAAATGAGTATTGACAGAATAACCAACCTCCCACTTAATCCCCAAGCCACACAACTCCCTAAAGGGGAAAACAGAAAGGAGAGGGAAAAAGCCTCACCTACCCTTATAAAAAAAAAAAAAAAAAAGGACCCATTCAAGCTGCTTCAAGACCCAACAAGCAGATTTTTCTTTCATTTATTTCTACATCAACACTCTGAAGGATAAAGATCTTTCTCGTTTCAAGAACTGTCAATTTGCTTTAGTGCCATGTCTTTCATCTGTTTGAGGTAAAGAGGAATTACAAAGCAGGCAAATGAAATAATGCACCGCCATCTAACATATTTTGGCAATTCAATTTGGGACCAGGGTAAGAGGAAATTAAAGATGGACGACAGGCCACACGGCACACCTGTGTTGTACCCCGAGGCCCACCCCTGCCCGCCCTCCATTTGCGAACTCTATGATTTGATGAAGCCTTCAGCTCTTTGCTGAAAACTGTACTAGGTGCTGTACCCTAATTCTTCAAATCATTTATACATGTTGCACAGCGCATACAATATTTTGCTTTCTGAAGCAGAAAAACCTCTTAGCTGCTGGTAAACTGTCAGGTGCTGTTACTTTAAATACCCCTGTGAAATAGCACAGAAGCCGGCAGCGTGTTCCTGGATTTACTACCCTTCCCTTCTCTGTGTAAATTAACAGAGACAAATGCTTGCCACATGCCAAACTGTGAGAAGTCCTCACCCCGTCAAGCCTAAGGGTTCCATTACCATGGAACTTAGTAAGTAAAAGCCAGCCTTAATCTCCTCCTCTCATGGCCTCCTCTGCCAATGACGATGCCCCATGAAGACTGTTGGCTAATTCATTTACATTTCTTTTTGCTTTTAATTAAATCGCTCCTCAACTGCTCAGATCTGTAATTTCTCCCTCTTTAGCTCCGGGGCTGGGGATTTCTGAGAGAATGACAGAAATTTCCAGGGCCAAGATGCCTCAGAAGACTTCAGGTGCTATGTGGCACTCAGGAACCTGCCTTTGACCATCACAGTTGGACTACAAGGAACTGGCCACAGGCTATGAGAGCCCAGGGGGTCAGGCTCCTCTGAGATTAGTTAGAGTTAAGGGATCCTCACCACCACCAATTTGAAATCAAATGGTAAATGTGAGAAGGGACCCGTGGTACTGTCTTTTGCCAAATCCCATCAGCCTGTGGACACCGTCGGAATCTAGCTAGGTTTATAAAAGGCCTCATGGCTCTTCTGCCAGTGATGCATGTGTCTACAAGCAGTGTTTAGTGGGGCACCTGGACCTGGGTCCCAGCTCGGCAGTAACTCTGGAGGCAAACTCCCTGGTCTCCGATTCTGGCTCTACCACTCACTAGCTGTGTGACCTTGGGCAGGTGACTCAACCTTGCTGTGCCTCTGTTACTTCACCTCTAAGTTGGTACCCATCTCACAGTGCTGTTACGAACACTAAGAGAAGTTAACTCGTGTGCAGCATTCTGGCACACGAGGAGGACTAAATGGCCGTCGTCCGTTATTATCACTGCCTCAGTGAGCTGGTCAGGAGAGACATCTAACATTGTTCATTGTCCCTGAGGCCTTTCCTATTTCAACTGATGCTGACGCCAAGTGAAATTAAAACCAGAGGACAGGTTGGCTTTACCTGACCAAGCGGGACCAAGGATGAAACAACCTCCCTGGGCTGGTCACTTTCTCAAACATCTGTCCAGCTCTCCCTGCCACACGCGGGGTGGCTATGCCCTTCCGTGAGGGTTCAGAAGCATGGAAAACCGGCCAAGACAGAGAAACAGGCAGGCGTGTGCGAGCACGAGACAGCTCCTGCTACCTGCTGCCAAGCCTTAACCAAGCAATGCTCTTCTGCTTCTAAGTTCTGTGCTAAAGAAACGAACTCACTGAGGTCACTCACCCGCTGGACCTGAGTCTGAAGCCCAAGGCTAGTCACAATCCCTCTACGCCATCCTGCACCTGAAGGGGTGCTTTAGCCAGATGCCAACAGGTTACAAGCCTTTCAGAGGCCTGTAACCTTCCATCCTAGGCCAGTTATGGCCCTGGCAAGTGGGCAGCCCCGCACTTAGAAAGAAATGAGTTCGTCAGAGGCAAACTACTACCTTTGGAATTCATTCATTCATTGTTCATATTCATTCAATCAACACATATTTACTAAGCGAACCATAAAAGGCACAATGATTTTAAAATGAGGAAGACTTTTGACTCCTGGGGGTCCCGGGGGCAGAGACAATCACTGCACGGTATGTGAGGAGAGCTCTAAGAGAGATGCAGCCCCCTGCAGGGCACGCACAGACATCTGTAGTCTTTAATCATTCATTCCTGCCCTCCAGGGCTCTGAAAACTCAGAGTGAAAACTCACTCACTTGGCCAGAGGAGACAGACAGTTTGTCATGGAAACGGCAGGACTGCATTCCAGGCAAAGAGGCCCCGTGGGCCTGGCACTAGAGCAGCAGGTCTGGGGAGACATCTAAGCCAAGAGAGCAGGGCAGCGGGATCGGTGAGAGCCTGGGCCACGTGAGACACGGAGAGGCTGGGCCTCCATCTGGGCTTTCCTGAAAGGACCCGGAGGGCAGAGTAACATCAGAGGGCCCACCCTCAGTCTTGGCTGAAACCAACCTCCCCCAGTGGCTTGGGAGGAGGTCCCAGAGTGCTGGCTAGGGCTGAGGGGTCAGGGGCTTAAGCCTGCGCCGCCCACGGTTACAGGGTGGGTCAGAGGCATAGCTGGGGGTTAGCGGACCGCATCAGCCCCGGGGAAACGGCATCGCCACGACCGTGAGAACGAGGCAGAAAGGAACCTCCCTCCCCGAGGCACACCAGATATAAGGAGCATCCCTTGTGGAGTAATGACATCGTTCTGAGCTGACAGGCCTGGAGCCCCACGGCCTGGAATGCTGAGGAGCCCCATCTCAGGGCACACAGGAAGGAGAGAGCGATTCCAGCTCAACGAGCCTCCCCCCTGTTTCTGTGCGGGCAGCGGCGGGGAAAGGGGGAAGGGGTGTCAACTCAATATATTTGAGTGAGGGGTTACTGCTCTGCCTTGCGTTATATTCACTTCCTGTTCTGAGGTTGTTAACTCCCATTCCTTGCTCCACGGATCAGCACCCCATTGTCTGCATGACTGGGTGTGCTCCCACTGCGGGGTAAGTTCCCTGAGAGCAGGGCCTGCGTCTTCTCCACCTTCCAGATCGTCCTGTCTGCCGGAGGAGTGGCGGGCACACATCCACCGCACCTGCGGGTGACTGAGATGTTGAGAGGCAGAAGCGGGAGGGGAGGGGGACCCAGGGGCTTTGAACTGACTGCTTCTAATTCCAGTTTATGTGCTGAGAGCTAAAGGCAGAGAAAAGGGCAACGTGCCATAAACCTTTTTTTTTTTTTTTTTTTGCGGTACGCGGGCCTCTCACTGTTGTGGCCTCTCCCGTTGCGGAGCACCGGCTCCGGACGCGCAGGCTCAGAGGCCATGGCTCACGGGCCCAGCCGCTCCGCGGCATGTGGGATCTTCCCGGACCGGGGCACGAACCCGCGTCCCCTGCATCGGCAGGCGGAATCTCAACCGCTGTGCCACCAGGGAAGCCCCATAAACCTATATTTTTAAAGTTATTTGCAGATGCGTGTACCTGCCCCAGCCAGCTCGAGCAGCTTCAGAGCTTGTGTGACTTTTAAAACTAAGAATCCGGTGGGGAGCTCAGTATTATTGAGGACGCCACACCAGGGGAGCCAGGGCTTGTTAGCATCTTGCTAATCAGGGTAGGAAAAAATGGGAGGGCTGTGTGGGGATGGAGCCACCATTCCCAACATCCTCCCCAGGCCTCCTCATCAGAAAGGCCCCAGGAGCTGGGGTATCCTCCCCACCCAGGACCAGCTCCCAAAGAGGCCTACAGAAAACCCTACCACCCAAGAGGCTGCAGCTCCCACTGAATGAGACAGAGGAAGGGGAAGAGAGAGAGGCCGCCAGGGACAGAGCAGCAGTACGACAGCCAAATTTAATAATTAATGGACAATCCAGAAAGAGAAAGACAGATACCATATGATATCACTTATATGTGGCATCTAAAATATGACACAAATGAACCTATCTACGAAACAGAAACAGACTCACAGACATAGAGAACAGACCTGTGGTTGCTGAGGCAGGGTGGCATGCGGGCAGGGGAGGGAAGGATTGGGAGTTTGGGATGAGCAGATGCAAACTATCATATACAGAATGGATACCAACAAGGTCCTACTGCACAGCACAGGGAACTACATTCAATATCCTGTGATAAACCATAATGGAAAAGAATATAAAAAAAGAATGTACATATACGTATAACTGAATCACTTTGCTGTACAGCAGAAACGAACACAACATTGTAAATCAACCCTACTTCAAAAACAACCGATCAGTGGACAATTAGCAAACACACGGCAGGCCCAACACGGGTCACCAAGGCGCCGCTCCTGCCTCCCATGGCCCGGGTGGAGAGGCGAACTGAAACAGACATGTACAACCAAAGGACAAAAACAGCGGCTTATCACAGCAGAAAGAGTTGCAGGAACAGAGGGATGCGGAAATTACCGTTCAACCAAATCTTCAAGCACCGTTTCCCAGCAGAAGATGGAATGAAGCCAGGTCTTGAAGGATGGGAAAGTTTAGAAAAACCAGAGAAGACCTTGGGAAAGTGTTCACGTTGTTGGGGGCAGGGGGCCGGGAGGGGGGGCGGTGCTGAGTTAATATTGGCGGGACTTCATTTGGTTGGGAATGCCTCGGGTCTGGAGTTAAAGGAGCAAAAGAAAGCAGGGCATCCCTAGAGCTTCCCGGCTTCCCCGCGTCACATCCACGTCCGTGACGCCGCATTCTTGCCTCCGTGGGTGGGATAACGCCGGGATGAATGCTCCTGCAGAATCTCTCCCTCGCTCCTCCTTTCCACGTGAGAGAAAAATACTTAAGAGAAATACTCTCTAGACAGCTGAAATTTCTCCCTCGCTGGCCCGATTTAGTTATTTATCAGAACGCTTCAGCGAGGTTATTTTCAGACTTCCACGTGAAATAGTAGTACTGAGCACTTCCAATTCATCTCCCCAGCAGTCTTCAAATGTCAGCTCATTAATCCTCAACCCCCTCGAGGAGCAGCGCTTTGCCCCATCTCTCCGACTGGGAAGACAGAGGCAGGGCTGCGCTGGGATCCCCGTCGACCTCCGCGATGAGTGATGCCTGTCTGACGCAGGCATACGGGCCGCCTCTCCCAGGACACCCGCTGCCATCAACAGGTGCCCCCATCTCCCGGGTTCTATCTCCCCCGCATCCCTGACCCAGTGCCGCTGGGCTCATCGGTATATCTGTTGAGCTGCGCTCTTAGCTCCCACGTCACGTCAATCCCACACATCTGATACCTGATACCATTTAGAACTAAAACATCACTCTCTGGGACAAAATACAGGCTTCAGAGAAGGGGACTTATGTCCCGAGGTGTGGCTTTTCTCCTCTCCCTGAAGGAAATACCCGTGGACTTCTCTGCAGCCGGCATCAAGCCTCCCAAGCCCCACTGAGGACCCCAACCATTAGCCCTCAGATGGACTGTGCGTGCCATCATTTCAAAAGGAGGTTTACGGTTCCTGTCGTTTGAGTCTTCACTTTATTAGTCATTCATGTAGAAAATGGATTGATTTTCCTAGGAGCAGAATGAGGAAGAATGGGCTGTCAGTGTGGATACCTCCATTTCTGTGTACCACGGGGCCGGAAGTCTGAGAAGTCCACGCAGGTGAGGGCAGCAGATGAAGAGGCAGTTGGCCATAGCGTGTGGTCCAGGGGGCGGAATGCAGAACTGCATGCCCAGCCCACCAGGGTGGCCCTTCCTGAGCTGCCCACAGGGGAGGGAGTGGAGAGGATGCGCTCGGGGTGGCTTTTCCTCTTTCCTGGCCCCTGGTGCTCCCCAATACAGCCCCCGCTAACCTGCAGCAGGAGTTACAAAAGGACAATTTCTGCTGATCCCAATGCCCCATGCCAGATCTTCACTAACTCATAATGACCCTGGCCCTGCGTCTCTCATCAGCTGGCTTGGTCTGATGTCTAACGCACAACAAAGATTAAATCAAATGCAATCTCCACCTTGTTGCTTGATAAACAAACACACCAGGATGGACACCAAAATGGTCACTGTCCCCTTCAAAGAACTTACCACAAAAAGCCCTGCTTTTACTCATGAACACTTCAAATATATTTTTGAGATTTGGGGGGTCACGGTGGGTAGGGATTCCCTTCTAGGCATTTCCCAAGTCATGCAAGACAGCTAGTCTTATTATTTTATAGTCCAGCTGCGTTCCGATCCCAAAACAGCCTAATCAATCTTGGCCACAAGTTATTTGGAGCTAAGGCTGGTGATGGTTTCCAAAAATCACATCCACTTTCAAAGGCCAAAGATTTATCACCAGTGAGGATATTCAGAAGAAAATGCCACAGAGTCTGAATATGAGTTCACAGTGAAAGCTCTGAAAATGCTCAGAGCAAAGGCGAGGCCTTTGGAATAAGTACACAGACTCCCACTTTGAAGAGGACACATTGCATTTGTAGGAAAAAGTACTGGTCTTCACGCTGCTAGTCATTGTAGGGGGAGAGGGAGTGGGGGTAAATATAGACAGAGTGAGACAGAAACTGACAGAGACGGACACAAAGAGAGAAACAGAGACAGGAGACAGAGAGAGAGACTGAGAAAGGACAATTCATCATAAAAGAATCTTGGGGATGCGGACTTCCCTGGTGGTGCAGTGAATAAGAATCGGCCTGCCAACGCAAGGGACACGGGTTCGATCCCTGGCCCGGGAAGATCCCACATGCCGCGAAGCAAGTAAACCCGTGCTCCACAACTACTGAGCCTGTGCTCTAGAGCCCGTGAGCCACAACTACTGAGCCCACGTGCCACAACTAGTGAAGCCCACGCACCTAGAGCCCGTGCTTGCAACAAAGAGAAGCCACCACAATGAGAAGCCCGCACACCGCAACAAAGAGTAGCCCCGGCTCGCCACAACTAGAGAAAGCCCGTGCGCGCAGCAATGAAGACCCAACGCAGCCAAAAATAAATTAGAAAAAAAAAAAAAGAATCTTGGGGAGTGAAATAAAAGGAAGAGAAATAAGAAAGGATTCTTCATAGCCTAATACCAAATGAATTACGGATTCAACTGTAAGAAAGCATTTGCCATCTCAAGGCACAACGACATCAGCGTCCTCAGGATGTGTTTCCCGCACCAGGAGGTTGTGAGTCTGGGCTGGACCCACACTTGCTTGAAAATCACTGTACAGACCACCCCCTCCCCCCACTCCAACACACACCATTTCCGTGCATCCCGAGCTGTCAGAAATCTGCCTTCCTGCCCAGCCGCCCAAGCTAACCCTCGTGTACTGTAACCTGTGCACGGAGGAGGGCATCGGAAGGTTTTCCCTCAGCAGGCGTTGACAGCCAAGCTCCAGCTTTGCTCAACTGAAATACAACAGGCTGGACACATCCAGATGTTCAAACAGCTCGATAAAGCCTGGGGGAGGCCCTAGGACCACAAGGCCTCCTCCTGTGGGCAACCTTCTCCCCTCCCCCAACTCCAGGCTCCTAGTGCAAAGGGCTGCTCCTTGGGGAGAGCGCAGTGACCACGCACACCCCAGGGGTGGTGGCATTGCGGAACCACAGGGAGAGGCCGCGGGCAACTACAGAAGCAGCGTTGATCTGTTCCTGAGACATCTACAAAATGAAAGAGGCCACCAGCCAGGTATATCACATCTCTGTGCATACAAATACACCATGGAAAATTACAGACTTCTCACATCTACCAAATGAGCCATAATAACCGCAGGTTTTCCCCAAGTCCTCCGGATGCACCACCCATCACCAGGGAGACAAGTAGGGGGCCTGAGAAACACCTTTCAGAAGGTGGGAACTGGGGCTCGGGACGCAGCTACCTGCCTGTCAGGGTCTCACTCGGGACAGACCCAGGTGGGGACGTATCAAAAAAAAGCATCCAACCTTCCCCGGCTGCAGTGATATCGGAGGTTCGCCACTGTCCGTTTGTAAATGCCTGCTGGGTACATGTGAAGATAAGACGAGTATTACATTATGACGCTTCCGCATGCATGAAAGTCTATTTTAAAGAGAGTGTGGAGGAGGGGAGGGGCCTGAGCAGCAAGGGGGACAGGCCCGCGGAGGGCAGGTTAAAAGGAAGGCTGCTTTACTTAGAAAAGTCTCAGCTACAGAATAAAACTGTGCTTTACCTGCAGAGGAAAAACTCACTAAAGTTTCTCTTTGGTTCCAGAGAAAGAAATCTATAGGCACGGAATTTCAGAGAAACTGATTCTGTTTCCTTGTTGGCTTCCCATTTGTCCCCCACCCCACCCCGACTTATATACTAACTCTTAGATAAATATACAAACACAGACGCCACCCAACCCATACCAAATAGGTATGAACAGTCTTCACCTTCAACTTCATTCTTAAATTTCACCTTCAATTTCATTCCCTCCCATGCAAAGTAGCATACACGCTACAAGTCATACAAATTCCTGCTCCAGGAACTCTGGTGAGGCATTCTTTTGGAAAGCAAGGAGTATCTGCATGTATCAGGGAATGACGGTTAACTTTGCAAATTTGTCCAGACAAATCTGGAAGCCCCCCCCGCCCCCCGCTTTTATTAACAGGAAAGTTCAGCATCTCCCACAATCCTTCACCAGCACACTCTTGCTTCCAGGGTCTCTCAAGGCACCACGGCTTCTGCTCCCTTCTCTGTAACCTTGCCCGACTCCTCTTTTTTTCTCCTGCTCCATAAACCTTCAGGCTGTCATCCACCCTGCACTGTTGCTACCCCCAGCCTCGCCCTCTGAATTCTTCCCCACGAGAGGACGTGGCTTCCACAGTCAGCCACCTCTCTAGAGTCCCCTCCCACGCCTGTCCCCAGAATGCCAGCCTCCCTCCTCTGCCTGCCATTGTTTCCTGCCACGTGGATATTCTGGGACCTCAAAACCCAACCCATCCTAAGGCAGATGGATGTGCCTTCCCCCTAAAACTCCATTTCCACCAGTGGACCACCACCTCCCACGGGCTGAAAGCTTTATGCCCTCGCGGACCCCTCCCTCTCCCAAGCTACCCTGCCCCCTTCTGCCATATCATCCTCTGAGGCAACCTTCGCCCCACCCCTTCTTATCTTTTCCACATCCTCTTAGTTTCAGGACTTTGTCACTGTAAGTCTGGACCTACCACCTACCTCCTCCCTGCGATCACTGACCACCCTTGTTCACCAGTTCCACTCCGTGAGGCCTGGTTATTTTTCCCGAAGGACCACTTTGAGCCACCACGCGTCCTAGTGTAGCTGGCCTCGACCCTGCCTGCCAGCCTCAGGTCTCTCTGTCCCCCACTGATACATGTGCCCCTCGGTCCAGCCACTGGTGGATCACTGTCCCCTGAATTCCCTCCGGCCCTCTTGCTTACGGGGACACACCTTTGTCCAGCCTCTGTGGTGCAGAGAACAGAGGCAGGCCACAACACGAGGACATCCATGAGGACACCAGGGGAGACTGGCCCTGGGAGCCATGTTCTGAAACCACGACAGGACACGGGCTTGGGAGCTTTCAACAAGGAGGCTGGATGTGAGACCAGGGGAGGGGAGGGGATTGCGCAGGAAACAGCACGGCCCAGACGGCAACAACCCGGCCCCGGCTCCCCTTACAGCGTCATGAAGGAGAAACCAAACTCTGGGGAAATGGAGAGGACAGAGTCATGGTCTAGGGAAGAGAAAGTTTGAATAGAAACCTCTCTCCCAAGCCATGAGCACCTCGTGAACAGAAACCACATCTTATGCCTTCTCTGCCCCTCACCCCATGGCAAGGGCTCATGGCTTTCTGACTGACTAACAGATGAAGGGCAGCTCTGGGGACAGAGCAGTTGCTCTGGGACTTTCAAGACCTGGACTCTTGCTGATGTGTGGAGTGACCTTGGGCCAGTGACAAATGTACCGTGCCTAATCTGTTATAAAGGAGGGCTTGCAAAACATTTATTTTTATTTTATTTTTTAAAATTTAATTAATTAACTAATTAATTAATTTCGGCTGTGTTGGGTCTTCGTTTCTGTGCGAGGGCTTTCTCCAGCTGCGGTGAGCGCGGGCCACTCTTCATCGCGGTGCGCGGGCCTCTCACTGTCGTGGCCTCTCTTGTTGCGGAGCACAGGCTCCAGACACGCAGGCTCAGTAGTTGTGACTCATGGGCTCAGTTGCTCCGCGGCATGTGGGATCTTCCCAGAACCAGGGCTCGAACCCGTGTCCCCTGCGTTGGCAGGCAGATTCCCAACCACTGCGCCACCGGGGAAGCCCAACATTTATTTTTCAATACATGCATTACATGTACGTAGCAGAAACTGCCAATGAGTCGGCAAATTTGGCAAAAAAGTTGGCAAACTACAAATCACCATTGTTAACATTTTGGTGTTTACTTTTCCGAGCAAAATGTACCTGTGTCTGTGTGTAACGACATCTTTAATTTAAAAAAAGGAATTAATGGGGAAATAGAGTAAAGCATACGTATTAACGTACTGTGCCAATTCCTCATTGCCCTGAATAGAGATTTCATCCCCAAGTGTGTATCCCTATCTGGTAGCTGAATATAACAAAACTCCCAGTCAGTTCTCTTCCATCCCTTAGACTCACATCAGTCTCTAAGCCACCCCTCAACTGTGATTTATATGACAGCTTGGGAAAAGCCAACTGGGGACAATCAATGGAACAGACGGAGACAGGCCTGGCGAATGTGTGTGAATTAAAAGGGAAACTCCACTGTAACAGGAACAAGATTCTAATCACTACACCTAATTACAAACAGGGGTGAATCACTGAAAACAAAATTAAGTGTCTCCTACAGAACAAACAAAGCAATTAGGCATAAATGGAAGCTCGGGGTGTGGCCAGCAAGTCAGAGCCTGGACCCCAGCTATCAGCTGCACATCTGCCCCCCCAAGGCCACGTCGGGGCGGAGGGTGGGCTGCAAGGTCAGAGCTGGGGAAGGGCGGGAGGCGGGTCCCCATATGCCACGCCTGTACAAACACGCGCACACACACAGCCTCACCTTCTGACCACAGCAGTGACCCCCACATTAGGTGCTGGAAAACCCAAGCCTGGAGCCCCGACTTTCCTGGATGCCAGAATAATGACTGGGGATTCAGCCTATGACAGAGCCACCTCCTTCATTCTCTGTCCCCATCCCCACGTTGCTAATAATAACAACACAGTAACAATAGCAGTTAATTCTTATTACAATCACCGTATACCAACACCAGGCTCCGCGATGCACAGGGTGATCTGGCTTAATCTTCACATTAACCCTTTCAGGGAGCTACTATTATCATCGTCTCCACTTATAAGTGAGGAAACGGGTCTAGAGGGTTGAGCAGTTGGGCAAATCTCACCCTGCTTACGAGGACCAGAACCTTGATTTAAACCCCACCGTGGACTTCAGGGCCCTCGCTCTTAAGCTCTGTACCATGTTGCCCATAAGACGGGAAAAGAGATGGCCACCTCACCAACCTGTAAGAAAGGAGGTGTCAAGTGGGAAACGCCCGGTGGACACGTAACAGTCAATAAATGTTACCTGTTGCTTCTCAGCCCTTTCCCTCTCCGCTGCCTCCCCACCCGTCCTCTTTCCCCTGGGTGTCCCTTCCAGAGGCCCTCGGACCCTCTCAGTCTAGGCTACCTCCTTCCCGTATGCCTTGCATTCTGCAAGGAACCTCCCTGAGAACCCCAGCACGTGCGATGGCTGTGACATAAGGGCAGGGCTTCCCGAAGGGAAGCCTGCAATAAAATTTCCAGGTCCATCTCATCACCAGAACCTGCAATAAAATTTCCAGGTCCATCTCATCACCAGAACCTGCAATAAAATTTCCAGGTCCATCTCATCACCAGAAGCCGACGCGGGCTCGCCCTGACGGTAATGAGGGGAGTGAATCGGCCAACACACGCGCTGTTCACTCGGTCATTCCAGAGAACTTTCCAGAGCACGCTAGGATCTGCTCTAGGCCCTGAGAGAGGGGGAGAACAGCACTGAGGCTGCAGGAAGCAGGTGTGGGGCGGCCTGGAGGCAGGGCCACTACTGGGGCGGAGGCAGCCCTGCATCCCTAAGAGCTGATCGTGGCCCGGCCTGGGCCGGCGGGCGGGACACAGGTGGATGGAGAATGAGCCAGGTCCTCGTGATGGAGCTTCCCCCGTTTCAAGCTGAACTAGATGAAAAGCAAGAGTTTCTGGCTGAGCGTGTGCGGAGTAAACATAGACAAGTGTTTGTTTCTGACAAGTCTGGCAAAGGAGCCCAGTCCGGCCCAGTAAACACCCCGTGGGGTCCTCAGTCCAGCGGGTCCTCTAGACCAAGGCCCAGCAGTGGCCAACTTGGACACTAGCAAAGAGGCCAAGGGCTCAGGACGCAGGGTCACAGAGACTTGGCTTCACATCTAATGCTGAGGGACCACACAGTGACCTTGCGTAAGCAACGAAGCAAGCTACTTAACTCTGAGCCTCAGTGAACAGAATGTCCTTAACCGGGGGATGAAATAAGATTAAATGAGATAGTGCGTTTACACACATGGCAATGCACAGAAAGGGTTAGCTGCTGATGCTATTATTGTTATTATTATTAATAATAATATTAATATTGGTTAGTCTTCTTATTTAAAGGCCACAGGTGAACCTGTCTGTAACTCAACATGCTCAGCATCACAGGAAACAGGACAGAGCCCCTGGGTAAAGCCTGGTCATCACACACACTGTATGTACCAGCTGGCCCTTCTCCACCAAGACTGGCTGTCAAACGCCGGCTGGTCTACCAAGAGGGCACCTGCCCACCCACCTCCTCCCAGCTCCCCCACCTCCTTCTCTTTCTGCACCTGAGAGCCTCAGGCAGAGGAAAAAGGTGCAACGTCAGGCCCTCATATACAGCTGAAAAGAGATCTGAGGTATAGAGCCGCTGAGTCCCACCCTCTCCCAAATGTCACCTGGACGAGCTAACTGGGGATGCCTTCCTTCCCCACAGCCTTCAGGTAACCTGGTGAACGGGAAGAACGCAGGGTTTAGCAGCTCAAGACCCAGGTTCCAATGACTACTCAGTCACCGAGTGACATCAGACAAATCACCTCTCTGGCTTTACTTCTCTGGTTTGTAACATGGTGACAACAACACCTCCTAAGTGTGTCAGAAGGTGACCCCGTGTAGCAGATTGCACTTTCCACAGATGGCCACATACGTCGCCCACCCCACATGCGATATATGACCTTGACATGCTTCTTACCAAGAGGAGAGGTCTGTATCCTCTCCCCTTTGTTCTGGACGAGTTTGTAACTTACTTGTGTTCCGAGATTTTCAAGGCTAGGTCAGAAAAAGTGAGGTCACCTCTGTCTCACGTGCTGGAACACTCGTGCTGAAGCCCTAAGCCGCTCCCTAAGGAGTTTGACGGCCCTGAGGCCGCCATGATGTGAGGAAGCACAGACCAGTTCACAAGAGAGAAACCACATGGAGAAGTGCTGAGACCACAGGAAGACAAGAGAGAGATGCTCAGTCAGCCCTCTGCTGTACTAGCCACTGTCTGACTGCAACCTCATGAGAGGCCTCCAGCCAGAACTACCCAGCCCAGGCCCTCCCAAATTCCTGATCCACAGAAACCATGAGAGATAATTGTTGTTTTAAGCCAGTGAGCTTTGGGATGATTTGTTCTGCATCAATAGATAACTGGAACACTAAGCATATGAAAACATGCTGTAAACTGATGGGTAAATATTACGGACTACTAATGCTATAATAAGTTTTAGGATCATTTCCTCTTCAAGTCTGCCCTTGATTTTGTCTTTGGAAAAATACGTGTGTTGGGGATGGGGTGAGGAGAATGCATACAGAAAAAAAAGCTGCTGAGAAAAAAAGCCCAATTAGCTTTAGCTGCTGAGAAAAAAAGCCCAAATGTCACCAAATGAATGGTGTCAATATGCAGAATGACATCTCAATTCACCTGGAGGCATTGATAGCAATAAAACAATCTATGAACTCATTAAATAGTGACTTGCGGCGAGAGGATGTCCCCCAGCAAAGCCAAGCTAATTCTCTGCAGAGATCCTCAAAACCCTAACGTCCCACGTTGTGTAGAGGAGCTGGGTTCCCTGAGCCGCACACGAAGAACCCATCTTCTCTGCCCACAGGAGGAGAGGAGGATCCTTGCAAGACCGAGAACGCAGAGCTGGAGTCTGGCTTCCACCCCACAGCTCGGTGATGGGCTCAGGGAGCTGTTCCCCACCAACCACAAAACAAGTGTGCCCGGGGAGGTGGGCGTCTTGCTTTTCAAAACCACAGCTTTCGCGTTCTCATCACGGCAGTTCCTGGGAGCAAATTGAGATGGTAAGGCTGTCAGCAGCCTAGGCACTCATCATCTTGACAGATACTTAGCTATTCATTTAAAAACAAGTGAGAGAACAGGCACCGGGTGAATTTTTTAATTACTCCTGGATAGGACTGGGAATGCTTTGGCATAATTGGGTACTGAGGTTTTTTTTCCCTTTGAAGGCCTTGTTGTAGCAAGAAAAATACTGTGTTTATTCGAATTAAAACCAACCCTTCTTTTAAATCATCTTAGCAATGGCAAGGCAAAGGACAACAGACGTTTATTCTGTATCAGGCAGTGGAGTGACAGTCACCAGGGCTGGATCTGCTGAACGTGTGCCTTTCGCCATGGACCTCTCTTACTTCCAGTCTCAGCTCTCGTTTATAAAACGGCTCTAATGTAACACGAGGTCATCACTCCACTCGCTGTCTCCACAGCCCGCTGAGGTATAACACACCATGGACCAGCTCTCCTGGAACGGAGAGTATTTCAGGGCACGTGGTGCCCAAACTCATCACTGGCCTCCATGCGATGCCAGGGCTGGAGCGATGAGCTGACCATCTGACACCGCACTGGTTCCCAACCACCTGCACGGACGTGGATCACCCGGTGACCTTGTTCCGTGCACAGTCCCAGGCCACTCCCCCGGAGAGCATGATTCAGTAGCTCTGGGGCGGGGCCCAGGAATCTGTGTTTTGGATAAATACAAGTCTAGGTGAAAAACACGGCCTGCAGACTCAGAAAGTCCTACTCTCAAATCCCGACCTCCTGATCTTGCAGCCGTGTAAACCTGAGTAAGGCACTCCACGCCCCTGCCCCTCAACGTCCCCAGGAAGCACCAGGAGCCTCCCGGCCCTGCCAGGGCCAAGGCCGCCAAGTCCCCGTCCCCTTCCTGCCACACGCGGCTGCCTAACCAAGACCTGTTCCCTTCTCGCTCTGAAAGCGGGACGCTGCAGAGCGGCTTTTCAGGATCCTGAGAACAACACGCTCTCAGAAGACGGGTTGGGCAGGAAAAGCTGCACCGCAGAGGGCCAACGGCAGCTCTTGGACCATCGAAAATAGCCACGTGGCTCAGTTAATAGTAAAGGTGAGGGTGACAGCCAAATTTAGCCCCCAACAGAAGTTGTAATCCTACATGTGGCAGCTGCAGAATACAAAACAAGAGGATTATGGTCCAAATAAAGAGTATTTCTAAAGCCTTTTGGTGCCCCGCCCTGTTCAGTGCAGAGCTGTCCTTTTCCCACCCCTCACGTCTCTCAACCTCCAGAGGAACACGGATGCCCAGCTGCCCCAGGCTTGTCTTCCGGGGGCAGGCGGGGAGGCGGCTTACCTGAGCACGCCCGCGTGCAGCCACACACCTGGGCCGGCCACCAGATGGTTATGAGCTCGCCTCCTCCACTGGGCAAAACAATTACACGCTGGAAGGTGGCAGTGGCACTGCAGCCGAGAAACTGCCATCTCGGTATCAGCAGATGTACCGACTGGGCGGTGTATCAGCCCATTCATTAGCCTCAAGGATGGCTCGACAGGCCGGGTGGGCAGGGGATCTGTAAGTGGGGGGGACAAGGGAAGGGGCTGTCCACCATGGGACAGAGGAGTCATTAAGACCACCTGGCAGAAACAGTATAAAACCTGCAAGCACCACATGGCCACGGAGGACCAGAGGTCTCAATCTCCGTGGATCTGTTGGATAAGTGGCCAGGGCTGTGCTCAGAAGAAGGGGCAGGAGTCCTGGCACCCACCAGGTGATTGACAAGCTGGCCCTCCTGCACTTCTACTCTGCTCCAGTAACTACCCGTACTTGTGTCATGCCGAAATGATACAAGTGACAATAATTAAGCCCAGATCTCTGTGGATCGTTCACAGTGATAATTCCACCTTTGTAATTCAGCTTCAGATAAACCCCTTTTGTTCTGCCTTATAACACAGATTCTAGTATCATTCAAGTATATTAACTGTAGCCTATTACTGTCACAAAAAATGCTCCCTGAGCCATAGCAAAAGACTCCCCAGACAAAACTTTATGTCATGTTAATCCAAGCTTTAATAACTACGAGGATATATAACTGTATTCTAATTGTGCTCTGCGTTCCCGCATACAAAAACAGAAGATATCAAAAATGACAGTGGCAGATCTCTTCAAATAAAAAAGCATGAATTCCCCACTCAGGGTGCTGGGATGCTAGGGTGAAGAGATAGATGCGTGTTTATACGGGGAAAGAAGCAACATGGGGCTTCCGAGGAGAGGGAAGGCTTTGGGGCTGGCGTGGGACCACCAGAAATCAATGCCACCCAATGCCGGAGGCTGGGTCATGGAAGATGGTGGGAAGTAGCCATGGCGATGGGATGAGACGAGAACAAAGTCAAGAGAGCCACGTCAGACACACGCAGGGGAAATAAGGAGGCTGAGTGGGGCTTTCCAAGGCAGTTATACAAATCTCCGGGTTCATGACCTGGCTTGAACACTAAGTGTTGTGGTGGTGACCTTAGCCAAGTCATTCCCACTCCCCGGGCCTCCCTTTCTGAAAAGAGGGCATTACGTCAGACCCATATGACTCATCTCCTTGAAGCCCTCTCCTGGGGGCTCGCCAGGACCAACTGATGTAAAACTGCCCCCCGGGCCAGGTGCTCCCAACCTCCTTTACTCTGCTCTACTGTTGCTCCTTTCACATGGTCCTCATCTTCTAACACGTTATGTGATTTACTTAGTTACCATACTTGTCGACCATATGTCTCCCTCCACTTGAATTCCAATCTATAAGGACCAAGATTTATGTGTCCGTTCTGTTTGTCGATGGATCCCTGCTGACCTGGACGGTACTCAGCACACAGCATGAGCTCCACAGATGTCTGCTGAATGACTGAGTGGCACCACCACCAACCAGGTGTGTGACCTGGGGACAAGATTTTTCAATTCATGGAGACTCAGTTTCCTTAACTGCTTAAAGAAAATAACAACTACTTCCTAGCATTGCTGAGAAGATCAAAGAGCAGATGCGAAAGCACCTAGCACAGTAATTGGCACAACAGAGGCACTCAGAGCATGCTATTTTCTAGAGGAAAACAAGACCCTTTGAGGCTAAAGATGCAATTTTCACTGCTCAGACCAAAGGCAGTGGTTTCATTCAGTCACTGGTCTCAAGACCATCACAATATACCCTTCCTTCTTCTAGAACCTTCACCTCCTCTACTTCTCCAGCCCCCAATCCCATCCAGGTCCACAGTCTGGCACCTTTTCGACCACCAGAATAGGGCCGAAACAGCACCAGGCTCTTGCAGGGCACTGCTGCACCATGGACTTCTGGGCACAGGAGTCCAGGAGGCCAGAAAGAATCTGGGCAACACATAAAATCGGGATGCTGTATTCTAATGGGTCTCCCTTACTGTAGGTGGTGAGGATGAAACATAACAAAATGAACATACTCTGAAAGGAAGAATTATTACTCTCTGTTACTTAACCTCTCTGAGCCCTGGTTTCCTTATCTGTGAAAAGGTGGATTATAATAACCCTCACGACCGCATCTCGTGGGGTGATTGTGAAAAACCGAAAGTGCTGGGGCGGCTTCTGCTACTTAGAGAGTGACCAGAGGCAGACGGCAAGCGGCCAAGCACGTGCTGTTTGTGGCAGGAGACGTGGCGTGGAGCGCCAGCTCCACGGCACACGCAAACCACTTACCTTCTCCAGAGGGCCACTTTCTTCTCTGTACCTTCCCTGTTCCATCTGCCTCACGACGCTGAGTGATGCAGGGGGCAGGTCCCTCACAGCCTGCCAATCACTTTCACACCCACAGGTCCGGGGCATGAAATGCCCCCGGGGCCTACCTGCTCCCCGCGGTTTGGACAGCTGACAAAGGTTTTTACTAATAACAACAGGCAGATTGGAAGACCCGATAGCTAATATTTCTTCCCTCCGAGGACACAGATCTTCAGCCAGTTCAAGACTAGATCCCGCCTAATGCGGGATCCTGAATGCCTTCATCAGGTAGAAGGGACGGGGGAAGAGAAATTTTGTCAAACATGTCATGACTCAAAACGCAGGCCAAGCGCCGGTGCCCATCTGGACCAGAGCTCCGCTGGGAAAGGACTGTCCCCAGCAAGCCTTCCGTGACTGAGATCTGAACAGACAGCCTCTTTATTGATATTTGTGCTGCACTTAACAAGCAAAGAATAAAAGAGTCAGGAGGTGGTAAGTGATGACAGTGACCTCATTCATCCCTTTCTTCTTTTCTTCTGTAGAGCAACTATGCAACCAGATTTTATCACGAGGCAAAATCAGGAATCCCCAGTGTAACAGCAACCATCCCTTTCACCTATCTTCTGACAGAGGCAAATGACAAAACCACCCAAAACTCCCACTTCCAAAAACTCCGGAAAGGCGACAGACAGAGTACGGAGGGAAAACGGTTGCTCTCCAAGTGTCCATGGCACCCACTTGATCTTGAGCGCCCATCAGCTGGTGCTCGGAATTCTGGGAGCCTGGGTGGGACGAGAATCCAGAATCCAACCTTTGGTACAGGAGCCTGAGTCTCTTTGGCGCCAACAAGGACTAACTACAGTGGGCTTCATTTTTCAACCCATTCCATGCTGGCTCATCCCAGTCGAACAAATTTTCAGCTCCCCAACCTGGAAAACCGATGGAAATGGAAGCAGGACAAAGATATGCCACAGAAGAATCCCAAGGGACCAGCCCCTCCCACCCAGAGACTGGCCTGGGCATGTCAAACGCAGGGGAAAGAGGTGCTGTATCCACAGCTGTTCTTGTGACAACTTCAATGCCATCTGCCCATCCGCACTGGCTGCCAAAGACTTAGGTATCTGTTTGAGAAGCCTCCGTATTGATTAGGTCAAATGTTACAAGGTTTTTCTTTCCTGATTTCTTGACCTTAGAGGGTCCCAGAGGGCTTACCTAATACAGCAACTGCTGCAGTGAAAATAGCTGTGGGGAAGAAAGACACTTGGTAATTTACATTGTCCTGATTTTACTTGTCCAATCACCTCCAACGCTCCCGGAATCTCACAAATCCTTCCTCCGTTTTGCACGGGGATTACTGAGTCCCTGACAACAGGACGGATGTCTCGCTTTACTCGAGAAATACTGCTGAGAAATACAAATGAAAGACTGAAGCAATTCAGAACATTATAAATCAGAAACGATCTTTTTCATCTCCGTTAATATATGAACTCCAGGCGGCAAACCTGGTTTAAAAAAAAAAAAAGAAAGAAAAAGAAAAAGCTTTAATCACAACTGGTGGTATCAAGAGCAAATTACAACACTAATACAGTTCTCAGAGAAAGAAAAATAAGTTTTAAAAGAGCAAAATGATGGCTTTCGGGGCAATGTTTATCTTCCTTATGGCCAACATTACGAATTCGTCATCCATTCAGGGAGAAAAACTGAGGCAGAGGCTGCCAGGCTAGAAGGGCTGAATGAATGGCAGGAAGGAGGCAAACTGTGGCCCCATACTCCTATCGTTAGTTGAGTTGTGAAAACTTTGAAAAACATCATCATCATCATTATCATTACGGTGCCGGCCTTCCGAATCTGCCAGAAAGCTCGGTGATTCCTGAGGACCGGCAGGCAGTTCCTCCTCCCCCCGCCTCGTGAGAGCAAGAACCGTCATGATCAAAGCCCCTCCCTTCCCCAAACACACACCTTCTCTGATGAACTCACGCTCGTGTACACCCCCAGCTGACCTCCACGCTCTCCCAAAGAGCCCCCAGATGGCCAAGACCCTCTGGCTGCCAGAGTTCTGCCTCAGGAGCTATGCCGCGCCTACATTCAATGTATCCAGGGTCCACGATCGGCCACAACCGTTTAACCCAAGGCTGGCTGCCTCTCTGCCCCAAGTGTTCTCCTGGGCTGCTTTCCAGCACCTCAACTAGTCTGAAAGTTACTTTCGATGCCAAGGTCAATGTTCGCCGAATTGCAGCTACAGAGGATGTGGTTTTTCTAAGAGCTAACTTCCTAGAATCTCAGGGGTCCTTCACTCGCTCACTCCATGACCCCTCTTCTCCAACTCAGCTCTGTGCCCGGGCGCGATCTGAGAGAGGCCTCCAGTCAGGTCTGCTGATAAGTGAACTAGGAAGAAGCAGGTTAGTCCCCTTCGTGGTAGAATCAAAATTAACTGACCAATGTGGGCGCTTGGCAGAAACACTCCCGAGGTCAGAGGGTAAGCCCTTTATCCTGGTGCCAGGGCCACCACGAGCTGTGAGCAAAAGGCCCACGAGGGGCAGCGCGGCCCCTCCCACCCCGGAACCCCGGCCAGGTGCTCGATGGACGCCGCACGCACCTTGGCGCCAAGGAGTCTGAGCCACTCGAAGTTACTGGTTCCAAGCGTTAAGCTGCTGCCGCTGGCAAGGCGAGAACAAAACCGAGGGGAAAGGGGGTGGAGTGGGGATAAGAATAAGCAAAGAACGAAACCATCCCCCCAGAAGGCATTTCAGACACTCAGAACAATCTGGAAGACCAAAGTGCTTACTCAAAGTTCTTTTAGGATGTGCCCCCACTTTTACTCTATGGAAACGAAATATCGGTGCATCTCACCAAGACCATGGTCACTTCTGGGCCTTGGTATCGTGAAACAAGAGCCATGACATTTTATTCCAAATGCATCCCCTTTGGCAAGGATAATCTATTTGCTTTGGAATCAGGACATGCATGTGAATCCAGCCCAACCGCTGCCCCCTTCTGTGCTCACTGGCCTGTACTAAAGGCAACCACAAGCCCTTCCGGGATGACTGAGGGTGGCTTTCAGAGGCAGAGGGCTACCTGCAGTGTGAGAAAAAATTTCAATAGCCCCCAATTCTCCAGGCTCTAATTAGAAGGTGTCTGCAGAACTCCTGCCAAAGGAGATCTAAGAAACGGACAATATGGCACGTGCCAAGGACAAGCATTTTGGCATGACGGCCACCCCAAGACACTTGGCAAACTTCATCAAGTTTCAACAATAGATCTAAACATATCAGGCTTATTAGCACAGCAGAGCTCTCGAGAGGTCCCCTGGGTACCTAAAGGAAAGCCTGTTGCTAAACCTTCTAAGTAAGCAAAGGAAAGAACTAGAGTTTATTGAGTGCTACACGTTTCATGTACATTATTTCGTTCACATCTCCGCTATGACCATTCACCATTTTGCAGATGAGGAAACTGAGGCTCCGGAAGATTAAGTGGCTCGCCCCAGGAGAGCTCCAAGATCCATGATCTTTCTGCCAAAGGTTGCTCCCCTTAGGAATATTCTTGTTTGCTGGAAGTGGAAGCTAAGAGGGCTTTTCCGAAGAAGTTTTTATGTCTCCGAGTCTCCCATTCGATAAACTCAGGTGAATCTGGAGCGAATACAATTTGTTTCTAAGGTTCTATCACCTGGACACCCCAAACACCCTTTCTTCACCCTCCTGTTGACCCCAATTCTTCATCCTTCGGATAACATACAGCGGTACAGGCTGCAGTACCCACCTGGAGATACTGAGATTTATAAGCGGATCAATTTGCCGCTTCTGTCCTTCTTTCTCAAGTCCTTCTTAGCAAAGGTTTTACCATCAGGAGAATGGGTGGTAACCATCTGTCCCAGGGCAGAGGTCAGCAGCCTTTGGGTGCCCATTCCAGCTGGGTGAATGGCCACCCCTTCCCCAGGTGCCCAAAGGTAAACACAGAATCAGGACGGCAGGTGTGCGTAGTAACCAGGATAAGGAAGGCACACAGTGGGCTCTTTATTGATGCTGCTGCTGATAGATAACTGAGAGGGAGCTGCACATGCTAGGGAGGAGTTACAGGAAAGAAGCTTCAGAGGATGCAAGAAGAGGGGCCACAGCTAACGGGGTCTTGCCAGGCACTCAAACCACGGTGGTCCTGGGAAAGCTGCTGAGTGGTACGAGCTGGCCACCCGGACGGGTGCGTACAGGGGCTCTGTCCACTGAGAGCTGGGCTGTGCAGTAGCCTCCCTGGCCAATTTGGAATTCCGAAGCTCGCGCTCAGAACCCCAGAGCCATCTGGCTCCAGTTCAAGGGCTGCTTCTTCCCTACAGAGCAGACCTGCTCGTCTCTCCCACAGCTCTCCCCCTTCCTCTCCTTGCACACGCGCTAGAGAGCATCTCTTCCGGCCCCCCGCAGCCCCTCCCATCCTTCCCCTGGCTGCTGCTCGCCTCTCCTGGTGCTACATTCTCCCTCAAGAAGTTTCATCAGGCCCCACGGACAATCCCACACCCTGGGTTTTTCACAAATGCATGGGACTGGGAAGCTGGAAAGCCCTCCGAGATCTCGTCCAACTCTCTCCTTTAACAGACGACGGCTACCTGGGCTCCAGACGCCATGTGGCTTGCCCAAGGCCACTCAGCCAGTTGGCAGCGGAGCTGGGACACAAACCCAAAGCTCTTAATGACCCTTAATGACTCTGATGACACATAAATGAGCAGGAAGGGGCTGCATCTCTGGGCAGGAATTGAGAGTGAAGGCCTCGGGCCACTGCCTGACTCCCGGACGCCTGTTCCTTCTCAGACAGAGGGCCCGCGTGGAGCCCTCTGCCAGCACATCTGATTTCCTCTCCTGCCCTGTCTGCACCGCCAGCTCTAACGTGCCGTCATTTTGCAGGATCTGAGCACATTCCAAAGCTGCATTTCTGGCTCCGAAAAGTGCGCGGTACACAGCACTGCATCCCAAAAGAACTAAAGGGAAGAACAAGCCGGCCCCTAGTCCAGAAACATAAGCTCCAAAGGCCCCAAGGGGTAGGTGGAAGAGTTAAATATGATAGTAGGAGAAGACGATCTGCCCAAGGAGAGGAAATGTCAGCCCATTGCTTATGATCTTGCATTATTCCACTGAGCTTCCGCAGATGCTGGAAGGGGGCGGATGTTTAGGATGCAAGGAAATATCATTTCCTCCCGAGACAAGGAGGAGGGAGGTGGTGTCGTTATATACGAATGAGTTTTCCCCCGGTCGTTTTCTCCAGAAATCTCGCTACCACCCTCAGGAGGAATGAGGCAAAGTGGGTCCGGCAAGGTTGTCGGGAGAAATGAAGGTGGGTTGGCTGCTGCCCTGGGATCCATATGGGTCTTCCTCTGTCTCCCTCTCTCCGGCGCACGTTCCAAGGGGGCCCAGCACAGGGCGAGCCACTGGGAGGGGCTCCGAGTCTGGTGACCCATGGACATGCCACAGAATAACGACTGAACACTGGGCCGTGTGCACAGAAGGGGTACAAAGTGCTACGGGAACGGGGCTGGCGGGGAGCGGGCCGGGGCGGGCAGGGGGGCTGCCACGGCCTCCAGCTGTCTGCCGGCTGAAGGATGGAGAAAGTGGGGGGCACAAAAGGAAGAGAGCTCCAAGCAGAGGGCACAGCCCCATCAAAGAGACAGAGGAGAGGGGACATCCAGTTTGGGGCTGGAGCTGAGAGGTGAGAAGGCAGAGGCAGAGAGGGCCCGCCTTGAAGGCCCTGAAGGGCTCCCCTGCCATGCAGGGAGCTGGCTCTCCTTGCGGGGTGACGGGGGCCACTGGAGGGTGTCGAGCAGGGGAATGACGCGGCCAGACCAGCCCTTCAGAACTTTCCTCCGGCAGCACGTGAAGGATGGAGCAGAGGACCAAGCTGAAGGTCAAGAGAAGAGTTGTGGCACTTGAGGAATCGCACAGGTGAGTGATGAGGGAGCAGGGGCCAAGGGCAGAGTAGCTGAAGAGAGACGAGAGTTCAGCAGGATTTTCAGGGATGGAAGGAATGATGAGTGTAGATGGGATGCACAGGAACGGGATCTGATCATGGTCCTCGCCTGCGGGGACACCCTCATGGTTCCGAACAGGGCAAGTGGAACTCCCACCTGGGCACCAAAGCCCACCACTGTCTGGCTCTGCCGTCTCAGGAGCGGAGGCCTATTCTTCCCTCTCATCGCACCTCCTCACAGAGCCTGTGAGCCAGCCCTTGCCAGGCATCCTGCACTTCCCACACCCGTACCTCAGGCCACGTCCCCGCCACGCACCTGCAGACACTCAACCTATCCTTGGAGTCTAGCTCATGCTGGGTTTCTCCGCCTCCCCCTCCACTTTGCACACAGCCAGTACCCTCCTCGTAGAATGGAGTTGCCACTGTTTCCCCTCCAGACTCGAAGTTCCCTGCAGGTATCTTGGCAGCCCTCGTGGAGTCTGGACACACCAAGTGCTCCACAAGTCCAGCAATACACCGAAATATCAGCAGACAATGGAAACCCCAGGTGGCGGAGATAAGGGAGCTCTTTCAAACTGATTCTCACTTCCACACTCACGATGCGTCGCCACTTGTATCCTCCCAAATCTAAAAGAACCACAGAGCTCGGAATGTATTGCCTAAAAGACAGCCTACCCAGAGGAAACACAAGACACCCTGTCACCAGCGAATATGTTTTCTGAACACTCACATGTGGTGGGTGAGTTTGACAAAAGTGGGTGCTCAGAATCCCATATGTTATTTGCATATCCTGTAAGGAAGCCACCATCAGGTGCCCTGCAAGAGGGAGGATACAGAAACACCATTTCTTTCATGATTCTAACGACCCAGACTATTTTCAGAGCCCAATTTTGGCAGCAAGAAAAGCCTTGTTTTGGACTTCCCTGGTGGCGCAGTGGTCAAGAATCCGCCTGCCAATGCAGGGGACACGGGTTCGAGCCCTGGTCTGGGATGATCCCACATGCCGCGGAGCAACTAAGCTCATGCGCCACAACTACTGAGCCCGCGTGTCACAACTACTGAAGCCCGCGCGCCTAGAGCCCGTGCTCCGCAACGAGAGAGGCCACCGCAATGAGAAGCCCGCACACCGCAATGAAGAAGAGTAGCCCCTGCTCGCCGCAACTAGAGAAAGCCTGCGCGCAGCAACAAAGACCCAACGCAGCCAAAAGTAAATAAATAAAAATAAATAAATTTGTTAAAAAGAAGAAAGCCTTGTTCTTTTGCTGGGTTGCGTTTTGTTTGGTTTTGCCCTTCCCCATAGAAAGGAGACTCCGCTCACTCAGATGAACTGAAGGGAAAAGAACGCAATACCTCCGCTCTAATTCCACAAGGCTAGGAGAGCACCTTATAAACTCATTTCTGGTTCTCAAATGCTCGTTGATCAGAGGAAGGGTATTATGTGCACTTTCCATGAGGAAAAACTATCGCTGTGATGTTCCTCCCTCCACACCTGGGCAGTGAGGACACTGTGGGCAGACATGTGAGTGCTTAAGTCAGAGAGTAATCTGCATGAGGGGAGAAACCCCATTTCAGAGGCAGCGGAAAGCTGTTACTCTGGCACTGCACCCTTGGGAGGTGACAGAGGGAGTGAGTCCGGTCAGAGAAACAGACCCCTAAAGGCCTCCCAGAGCTCTGACTGAGGGAAGCCGCGTCCGGGGCATTCGTGTAACACAGGAGTCTTGGCCTGCAAGTGTGGACCGGGCTTAGAACATGGGTGTCCGCTTTGCTGCCAGGTTCCCCGATAGCCTCCTCCACCCTATGATCCCTTCCCTTCCATGGCCGGAGCAGGTGGCATGAGAACTGGGTCTTCAGGCAAGGATGAGAGCTCTGATGGGGCAGAAATGGTGCTGTTTCTGACACTGGAGTGGCAAGAACAACCCCGGCAATCCGGAAGAGACCGGAACAAGTCAGGAGAACCATATTAGTAGCCCACGGGGGCTGGAGAAGTTGGGAGGATGACAGGGAAAGGAGACAGGGTCCTACCACCAAGCAGTAGGGACACACTGCCCTCTGAGAGGCCCAGGCTTTGTTCAGGAGGCCGTGGGGAAGCAGCAAGCATTTTCAAGCAGGGAAATGACATGGATGAAGTTGTTTTGCAAGCACATTTCTCCAATCACAGCTTATTGGATCAACTGGGTAGAGGGGAAGCACAGAAAGAAGGCACTAAGTAGGCTACTGAGCCAGGCTAAGTAGAAAATGTACATAGAATCTGAAACAATCAGGAAAGAGAGCTTCTGAAGCTGATGGCGCCACAGTCAGGGAGAGAAGTAGACTGCAGAGGTAATCGCATTTTAAAAATTAATTGGGGGAGGAGGGTGATAGAAAAAGGAGGGAAATATTTGAGGTGTCCAAGCTTGGCTTAGTCCGGGGTAGAGGTACAGATGTGGGCCCATTCACGTAATGGTGATGCTGGAGATGGGGCCGCAGGGAGAAGATGCAGGGGATGGAGCCGTAAGGACATCGACTCTGGGGTCAGGAAAAGAGAAGCAACCACCAATGGAGGTCAAGGACAGCCAGAGAGAGGAAGGAGGACAGCCAGAGAGACCAGTATCCTGACAGACAGACTGCTGGAGGGATAAGAGCAGCCTCTGGAGCCAGACTCAAGTCCCAGCCCTGCCACCTACCAGCCGGGAGACCTTGGGAACGTTTGTCAATGTCTCCTTGCCTCGGTTTCCCCAGCTGTACAATGGGGTCTCAGCTCCAAACCCACATGTTTATTATACTCGGTACTGTGGCTAGAGCTGGGACCCTGCAAACCTCAAACATCTCTGCTTTGCCACCGGCTCCCTGTTAGGCTCTGCCAGTGGGGGGCGCTAGAGAGAGACCCTAAGGCTGGAGGAAGAGACTTGCCCCTTCCCATCTGCTTCCTGTGAGCATCACCCCAGCAACACTTCATCCTGGCAGAGACGTGCCTTCCTGTACTAGTTGCTGAACCCGGTTTGCAGCTCCTCCCAACGCCCGCAGAACTGGGGACACGGCGCCCATCCCCCTCCTTCAGAGACACCAGTACCAGGGGCAGAGACTCCCTCCTCAGACGTCTGGGGCCCTCCTTCTCCAAACATCGGGGTTTTAATAATTCCAACCTCGTCAGTCCCAGGGTGGTGGCTGCTTCCTGCAGCGGTCCTCAAAGCGTGGCCCCAAATCAGCACTGGTTACCACTTAAAAACTTACTAGAAAGGTGAATCTGGAGGCCCTTCTCCAGACCCACTGAAGCAGAAACTCTGTAGCAGGGACCGGTAATCTGTGTTTTAATAAGCCCTGCAGATGTCGGATGCACCCTAACGTTTGAGAACCTATGCCTCAGAACTTTCTTTTTACCTTCACAGTTACCTAGTTAACTTTATATCCCAAGTCTTTATTTCAACTCGCTGCACAAATACCTGGTGTGGTTTCTGTCCCCTAAATAGACCCCAATTCATGTAATAGGGATAAGAGTATCTACCTCGTAATACTACTACTACTTGTCATTAGCATAGAAGCCAAAGGCAGAATTAAGAGATGTTATGGTCAGTAGAATCAAATATAAAAGGCTATTGGATTGGGTTATTATTATTGCCTTTTAGAACAAAATTGGGGTGGGGGAACCTAACATAAGCACAGAGCCAGACTCTCTCTTAGAAAAGACTTCCTTCTCAGTCAGTTCCTTCATGGATGCCATGCAAAACCACCCCATCGATCAAGCTGTCAGAATGAACTGCAAAATTCTTAACAGTCTCTCTCACACAAAATGTCCACATAATCCAATGCATCTGGGGGGCCTGGCCCTAACTTTCTAAAATGCAGGCACATTCAGATGGCCTTCAGAAATCCTCACAGCAGCACTGCTGTTCACAAACAGGGAACCTATATAAGTAACAGGCACAGAGTCTCAGATGTTAGAGGAGAGGGGACCCACCCAGAATCGTCCAGCCCAAACCCCTCACGCCTCAGGTAAGGATGCCGAGACCCCAGAGGTGAAGGGACTTGTCCAAGGTCAAAGGGTTACCAACATCCCAGCCAACACCAGTACCAAGTTTCCCAACTCCCCTCGCGCCCAAACACCCTTCCACTCTGTCGAACGTGAGTGACAGGCTTGGCCATGGCACTCTTATTTCCGAAGTACAATAATTCATCAATAACAAGCAACAAGAAACCCAATTGTAAATGGGGAGAGGAGGACTATAAAAGTAAAGCTGGGAATTGCTTAGGAGGGGGCATGGCTGTCGGTAGGCAGTTTTCTCTGCCCATCAAAATAATAAATGAAGTCAGGCTTTACTGTAGCATGGACACCAAAGCAACTGTGAGCCCACGGTGTTTTCAATTTCTTGGGAGACGGGCAAGTCACTCCAAGACAACGCATTCTTAATACGTTCTTAAACAGATTCTGACTCAAACCCTGAGACAGTTGGGCCTCTTCCAAGAAATGTTAGTCAGTGTGAGATATCTCTTTCAGTTCTCTCCAGCAGATCTCCTTGGAATTTGCCAGATAAAAAGGCATTTCATCATGTGGCCGAAGGTTATAGGTAATACATTATCTGCCTTCCCCCAGGATTTGCGCATACCGTGTGAGACCTCTGGTTGGGCCTCCATCTTGAGGCCTCCTCTCAACAAGGAGAGGACTGTTAAATGAATCATTTACGGATTTCATAAGAACCTGTCTTGCAATTTATAGTTCTATCATCTTTCCTACCCGTGTCTTAACTCCTTTGTATAAGAGCTGCAATCAGACTGAGTAACATTCTGTCACTCAGCTTCAACGTAAAAGCCGTTTATGAAGAAAATACAATGAAAGCAGACTTACTTGCTGACTTATTTGTTTGGGTGGAATAGGTTACGGGTTATTTTGGCTCTGTGCTTTTCAGCAGGACGGATGTATGCTTTGGAAACACACTACCTGCTTCTCTGTAGTCTTCTCAGGAAAATCAACCCGAGAAAAGACCACCAACTACGGGGAGATGCAGACTTTTAATGGTTACAGCCTTGGGGAGGTCACTGTAGAAGTGCACAACGACCAAGAACCTAGAGGAAATGGGTCTCCCCTTCTCCAGTGCCCTGTGCACACTTTCCTACCCTTCCTGGACAGCCACTGGAATCCTGAAATGCCATCCATTTCCCTATCGAGGTCATTTCCTGCCTCCAAAGCCCAATGGCCACTAGCAATACAAACCCACCCCTTTTTCTCATTTTTTAAATTTTTTAATTTTTAAAAAATTTTATTGACGTAGAGTTGATTTCCGATGTTAATTTCTGCTGCTTATAGCAAAGTGACTCAGTTATACGTATATATCCCGTTTCATATTCTTTTCCATTTACGGTTTATCACAGGATATTGAATATAGTTCCCTGTGCTGTACAGCAGGACCTTGTTGTTTATCCACTCGATATGTAATAGTTTGCATCTGCTAATCCCAGACTCCCAACCCTTCCCTCCCCCACCCCACCCCTTTCTCTTAGCTGGTTAGCAAGAAGTGCTGTGCCGTCTTCAGGACACTGAGGGTCACGGCTGAGGTCACCTCCTTGCTGACGCTCACCTCCTATTAAGTGACTGCAGCGTGGGCTGGCATGAAAACAAACTCACGCGAGTTACTTTGCAAACTTCACGTCTCCAAGACTGGGACGGCTTGGCCCCAAAGGTAGAATGTGGCAGTTCTGAGAACACAGGATTTTTGTGCTAAATGTCTTCCCCTCGTCTATTTATAGTGTCTCGTCTCTACAGCTGAGGTCTGAAACCCAGCCAAGCACAGGCAGAGGTAGGCCTGTTAAGTCCTGCCCACATGATTCAATGTCAAAATTCTGAATATATGACTCAAGGGCTTAGGGTAAGGCAGGTGCTCTGATGAAGGCGACGAGAAATCTCCTCTCCAGCTTCAAAGACTCTCACGCTTCTGGCTGGAGCCTGAACCTCGGCTAACATCAATGTGGGCTGTGTTTACTGGCTTTGAAACACTAAGGAAGTTATACTCCTGTTTGGTTTTATTTTGTTTTTTTGCTCTCACTAGTTACATTGACAGATGCCTTTACAGGCTGACATTTAAAGAGCTCTTTCTCCTGACGATTGGACCCTAGTGAATCGCTAACGTGCCGTGGAAGGATTATTGGCATTTCAGTGGCTCTGACCTGGGCGTGGCTGCCAGCAGGACCCTGCACACATTACTTGCCCTCTACAAGCCTCAGTTCCCATGTGTAAAAATTAGATTCTCACTCCTCAAACCTGTCATCAAGGATTAAATGGGTCATGTTTGTAACAGGCTAGGGAAAGTACCTGCCAGCACGTAGTAGGGCTCAGAATGGCTGCTCAAATGTGGCCCTGGAGGACCCTGCTGTCCCCACCACAAAGAACAAACACAAATCCAAAGTCCACTGGCTCCGATCAGCACAGACATGCCTGAACCTTTTACCACTGCTTTGCCCTCACTTGAGAACCAAAGATTCTAATCTTGATACTTCTGACTTGTCTTTCCTGCTCTTTTCTTGGAGGAGATGATGAATTACCCGTTATTAAATACAATGCTGTTTGAGATTAAACCATTCATGTAAAAATGGAACACCGAGGAGGTTTTACACAGAGCACGGATGAGAAAACAAATCCCATTCCAGCAAAGGACAACGCAGTCAGGATCAGTGAGTCCAGAGAAGAGGGCTGAGACCAAAAAAGCCAGGCTTTAGAGGCCTGGGAGGAGCCTGTGCTCTGGGTGACACTTTCTTTCCCCATCTGTGTATCCCCAACGCAGGAGTGAAGAGGGGCTACCACTCCCTATGCCCCATTCCCACTCAACGGCTTCAGGCTGCAAGACTAACCTCAGAGAGCCTCTATCCCTGCTGCCGTCAGTCTCCCCAAGCCCCCAGCAGCCCAGGACTCGCAGGTCACCTACAGGGCTCCATGGGCCAGGAGGTCCCCCCGCGCCTTCCCTGTGGCGCCTGCCCCCATATCCCTCGCCCCCATCGGGCACCACTGTCTTCTACTTGTTTGGCTGGAAGCACCATGAGGGCTAAGGTTTCACCTGTTTCGTTTGGTGCTGCATCCCCAGTGCCTAGGACATGGGCCCGGAGCAGGCACGCAACGGCTACTTGAGAAAACAAATGGACAAAAGCAGTAACAACGAGACCAAGTAGCCATTCTCCCAAAGGATTAAAGTTAAGTCCTTGCTTGTTTTCTAAAGAGAAGAAATCCATACTTTAGCGGTGGGAAGACGGAACAAATAGCTTGGCCTCCTACCCAAGGACAGAAACAGGACTGGCTCGCGCCAGAACCTAGCAAGGGATCCCTGAACTCCTTCCGACTCAGAGTGCTCCTCCCAGGACTGCCTGGGGCCTCATGGTGGCCTTCCTCACATCTCTGGCTCAATAACATGAGAATTCAGAAACCCAGTGACATAAGTGCTGGCCTTGAACGTAACAGAGAGACGTCGGTAGAACTCTATCTATCGGACTTGGATCTGGGGGGCAGATAATACTATAATACATACTTCAGAGGCCTGCGGCCTTTTCTTTCTTGAGAAAAGAAACTAAGATATTTGGCAGTGCATCCTAAAAGCTTCCAGTCCTGTAATTTAAAACAAAACACAAGAAGTAAGTAACAAACCGAGGCTTCTCCATCAGATTGAACCTGTGCTTCTGAACCGGGAAAACATCTCAAAGGATATAAGTAGGAGGCAACAGGGTGCTGAATATTCTAGAATCTGGGGCCCATTGGGCACTGTCAGTTCTGACTGGCTGATTCTGATCAATGGGTCCTTCTCTTCGCTAGAGGCCAACCTCCCCAGAGCTCAAGAGGGGCTGTATGATTGGACCTTTTGCTGGCTTCTGGCCTGCAGCCCAGGCATGGCCCATCACGAACATGCCCAGGCATGGGGTTCACCCTGCTAGGAGGCTGCAGAGCCAGTGAGGAGATGCCAGTAAAAGCCCCTCTGGGTGGGCGGGTCCTCACAGGACCGGTCTCAGGCCCCATGCTCTCTACACGCTAAACTTCCCCCTCGAGCCGCAGCCAGCGTCCTTGCAGCGAGGACAGGGCGGGGAGTTGGAGAGCTTAGCTGTGGCTCCCTCTATGCTCCAGGCTAGGTGAGGGCTGGTCAGATGGACTAAACCAGGGCTGTGACAGCCTCTCGCTTTCAAGCTTTTCCAGTGCCTCCCACTTACGAAGGCCACATGTTCCTGACCAGGAGTCACCCAGGACACCACGTCCCCCATATGGAAGGAGAGCAGGCCTTCTGCAAAAAAGCTCTAGGGTCTGCAGGGGCTGTTCTCTGACCAACCCCACCTACCCTCCAGCCCCCGGCACACAGCATGGAACCTCCTCCCGGCAGCCTCCCTGGCTAAGTACACTCCCCTCAGGTGGATTCACATCGGTGCACAAGCAGAAGCCACATTCAGAGGCATTCGGGAGGCTCTGCAGGAACGTGTGAAGCCTCGCAGGGCGGGGGGCCGGGGATCCTAGGAGCTGCCCAGGGATGGGCTGCGGTTAACCACTTCTCTGTTTGAGAAAGCCTCCGCAGCAGCGCAGGGCTCAAAAGGAAACCTATTTCGGATCAGCAGCGTCAGGCATCTGGAGCAGCCCGGCTCATTGGCAGTCGGCTCTCCTCGGAACTGCCAAACTCTGAATCCATTATAGGCAGCTGTGTCAGGAGACAGCCCAGCTTGTCAACAGAAACTCCTTCCATGGAGGCCACACGCTGTGTTTACCTCTCCAAAGTTGAAATAAACAGCTGCCCTTCTCCACCCCCCGAACACACACGCACATCTGAGGCCGTGTGGGGCTGAACCCTGCACCAGAACTCGGGAACAGTCGGGAGTCCCCTCCCCACCCCACCCTGCCTTTCCAAAGTTTGGTGGGATGCCTCCGTCCCTCCCCTCTGAGCAAAGCCCCCAAACCAAAGATCTGTTCGACCAGTCAAGAGAGCATGGGACAGCTGGCCACGTGGGGATGAGGCTTTGTAAAAAGAAGAACTTGGTTTTCAAGTTTTCAGTGGCAAAGGGTGAAGATAGATAGGTCTACCCAAGTGCCTTGTGTCGGGGGGTGGACGAGGGGGAACCAGGTTTCTCCTTACTTGGCTCCAGAGCACCTATGATGCTCCCGTGTGAGCCCGGAAAAATGACCTAACCCTTTTGAACCCCAGTGTTCTCATCTGTAAAATGAGAACACTGCTATCTTCCAAGAGCCGTTGTGAGGATTAAATGATAGAGCCTCGGTACTTAGCTTCTTGCCGCAGAGACCCTGAGGCCCTCGGCGATGACAAAGCCACAGGATGGAACCTGGATCCCTGAATCACTGCATGGATGAAAGGCCAACCAGGAACTTCCAAACAGAACTGTTAGATGAGCAAGAAATACGCCTCCATTGGGTTAAGCCTTGAAATTCCGGGGGGTTAGTTATTTCAGCAGCCAGCATTACCCTAATGCAGGGAGCCATAAGGACAGCTTTCTGTTCAGGATTTGAACCCAGGCAGGCAATTGTGAATTCCTTGCTCTCAACTCCTACAAAATACTCAAGTAGCTGAAGGCTTCCACCTACACAAGAGACCCGTTCTGCACCTCCTCTTGCCCTCTGATGAGCTCGGAGGAAGGTGCCCGGAGGTGCAGGATGCCTGGAATGCAGTGTGGATGCAAAGGAGGGGAGCCTCATCTTCCCGCGGCTTCTGCTCAGGCTCGCCAGGACACATACAAGGCTATTAAGCAGAGGGAGCTGCTGACGCAAATCAGATTGGAGAGCCCTATATGTTGTGAGTGGCAGGCGCTAACCGTTTGCACGACAAACCTCCTACAAGAAGCCGGTTAAACTGCCCTTTTGTGCCAATTAAAGATTCTCCAGAACACAAAGATTACACACCATTCTGCAGCGCTGACAACAATGAAACAATTTTAAAGGCTATTCAGATCTTCAGTTCGCAGCTGACACTGTTGGGAGGGGGAGATGGGCTGTGGCTTTGTTCTTTGTTGTTGTTGAGTCTTAAGACTTAACCGGAGGATATGGGGGGGGCGGTGGAGGGGAGACTGGCAGACAGCAAGAGTTTGAAATGCATTCTTGGGAGTTTTTATAGGAGAAAAATGATGTTCTTTTCTTGCTTGTGGGTGGGTGTGTACACAACCTTGCGTACACACACACACACACACACACACACACACACACACACTCACTCTTTCTTACTAGCTCCTCTCCTGGGGTCTTCAGAAATAATTCCCGAGGAATCCTTGTCTCTCTGGGGCTCTGACCTACCCAGAGATATGGGGTTATGGGTGGTACTAACAGATATGTTTGGTACCAATTAATTGAAACTACAAAGGGCAAAGGCCCAGGAGCTCTTCCTGATGTGTTTGTTTTAAAGGCACATTTCCAAAACAGTGAGAGATTTTTTTTTTTTTTTAAAGGTCTTTGGTTTTCAGAAATGAAAAATGGAGGCTTTATCCTCAGATAAAGCAAAGGGGGAAGCTTCTTTTAAGTAACAGTATATTGCCTATTAGATCCTGATGAGGGATGACTAGGAGCCCCAAAGATGTCACATGAGTTTTGTTCTTTCCACCCCTGTGTGTACACGTGTCTTGGGGGCATCCCCAGTAGTCACCCACAGTCCTCACCATCCAAGAATGGGAAGTGAGCATCTGTTACCCAATAAGCCCATGAGTGTCCACTCAACTGGACCCTCAGTGAGGACAGGCAGCCCCTCCTAGTTCTTTTGTCCATCCTTTAGCTTCTGGACATAGTCAGAAGCTCCTGTCTATGGTTTCACTCTCAGCCCCAATACCTCACAGTGCCTTGAACACAGTAGATGCTCAGTAAAAGTTACTGTATTGGACACGTGTAGATACGTTTGCATCAGGCACCTCAGAGGTCCACAGGTCACCTCAGAATTCAAAAGTCCATAGAGTCCTTCCTATTCCCACACAGGGCACTGGGTAGGCACTGGGTAGAAGAAGGAGCATAGGTTCCAAGGGATGATCCTCAGTCAGAAGCGATTTGGTTTCCCAGGGGACTCTGCGATGTCTGGAGGCATTTTTGATTGTTATGACTCGGGGGGGCGGGGGGCGGGGGGGAGAGGGGTGCTACAGGCATCTAGTGGGGAGAGACCAGGGAAGCCACTAAACAATCCCACAGCAAAGAATCATCTGGCCCAAAATGTCAGAAGTGCCGAGACTGAGAAACCCTAACTTAGAAGCTGAGCTGACTTACCGCTTACCAGCTTTGTCACTTTGGGCGGGATAACGGACCCCACTGAGACCTGGCTCTCAGACACGTATAACACGGATAGTTACAGCTACCCTACGGAAGGATTGAGGAAGATGCTGAAAGTCTAGCGCCAAATAACTGTCTATCGCCAAAAAGCCAACTGCTACTACCGTTAATACATGTCTAGAGGCCTCGGGAAGCACTATTCCTGGCCCATTTTCAAGGGGTAGAAAGGAGGGAACTGTCACCCTGGATACTACCGATCAGCAAATACCCCCAACTTCGCGCGAGAGCTCTTGTATCCCACCTTCTGCCTCCATCCTGACCTCTGTCTCCTGAAGCAAATTCATTCATAAGAGAAACATCTTCCCCATAAAGAGGAGAGAGAAGGAAAAAAACAAAACCAAAAAACAGTCAAATGGTAATAAGTCTGGGTCAGCTCCCATCAGCTGGTTGTGATCAAAACAACTTTCATAGTCTGTCTGCTGGGGCTAAACGGAAGGCTTCAGACCATCTCAGGAATCTGAGCTCCCAGCGCCATTCCTACCCCAAAGTTTTACAAAGAGTGGCTTGCAGAAGGCCAGGGAGAAAGAGCTCTCCCGGCCTTGCCACCCTGGGGCGCCTGCACAGACGCGAGGGTAGAAGCTGGATTCTGGCAGCACCAGCCCTGCCCCATGTCAAGCAGCCCCTTCCTCCCCTGCGTCAGTGGCGAGAGGAAGGTTCTGGAAGAGAGGCCAGCACACAGCTTCTGCCCATGCCCTCCCCACAGAAACAATTAAGGAGCTCAGGCCATGGCTGCCAAGTTCCTCCGTCCAATTTGGTGGCTATTTTAACAGAGGAGAGAATTCCCAGAGGCCCCCCAGCGGAAATGCCCCTTGTCAGGGAACGTTTGTTTTCATTTCCTTTTGCCGTCAATGAATTCTACTCATGGCAACAGCTTGGGGCTGGATCGCATCCACACAGAAGCTAACCAGAAGCATTTTGTTCCCTGAAATAAATCTCTCTTTGGGGAATGAGTTATATATACATCTGTGCGGGGGGGTCTACGTATGCATACTCACACACACACATATATTATGCATCACAGACAAAATGCGTGGGGCGAAGCCCCCGCCAGGCAGCCCTGAGCCTCTGGGAAGAGAAGTCAATGTGCTGGCTGGCGTCAAAGGGCATTCAGAGAAAAGTGGCTTGATGAGAAAACCCAATGATGGGCAGTGCCCTGGGAGTGGGGAAAAGGTCATGGAAGCAGAATCCCGTTTGGTCCAAGAGGACAAACAACACAGCAAGAGCCACGGCCACAGATTGTGTATACTGCACCGAGAGCCCGCTGAGTGCTCAGTCACTGCCTCGTTTCAGCCTCACAGCAACCCAAGGAGAGTCGATATTATTATCATTACTGTTATCATCTTCATTTTACAGACGAGCAAAGTAAGGCTCAGAAAAGTTCAGGGGCGTGCACAAGGTCCCAAGGCTAGTAGGCGGCAGAGCTAGGATGCGGCTCAGCCCAAAGCCAGTCCCCAGCCTCTGAGACACAGGGACCCTCTCCCCACCCCCTTCGGTTAGAGGTCAGAAGGCCCGCCCTGCCCCTCTCCCTGTCTACTGTGGCCAGGCCATTTGAATTTTGGGCCCCCAATCGCCGCTCCCTCACTAATGGGACCTGTAGGTTTCTCCCTAGGACAGCTATCAAGGACAGCCAGTGTCACCTGTGCTCTTCCGACAGCCCTCCGAGGAGGTCCGTCCCCAAGGGAACACAGGTATGCCTGCCGACCTGCGTGTGAACCTAATCTCAACTTTGGAGACTTGTGGTTATGTTTAAAAGACTTCTTCCGTGGAATGGATAAAGAAGATGTGGTACAGATGCACAATATACAGTGGAATATTACAGATATACAATGGAATATTACTCAGCCATTAAAAAGAAGGAAATAATGCCATTTGAAGCAACACGGATAGACTTAAGAGCTCGTCATACTGGGTGAATTAAGTCAGACAGAGAAAGAGAAATATCGTGTGATATCACTTATATGCAAATTTTTTTGTGTGTGGTACACGGGCCTCTCACTGCTGATACATAAGACTTCTGTGAGATGAAGATCCCCACCTCATCTGTCTTTTGTGGGGCTCTATCCTTTCTGCTCTCGAGCTTGCTGGGAGCAAGGTCCACTCACAGGCAGGAACGAGAGGCCCTCACTGCCCCACGCTGGCTCTCCCAGGCACCTGGCCGCCTGGCAGTGAGGGCAGCCCCACGCAAAAGGAGAGAAGCCACTTCACGCTCCTGTTCTCGATCCCTCTGTTTCTCCTCAAATCCAGAGGACAAGCCCCGGGGGAGCTGTGAGAAGGGGACCAGGCATTTTCCCCCTTCCCCTCTCCTCCCTTCCTCCCCTCTTCTCCTCCTCTGCTCTCCTCCCCTCTGGATGCTTTCCGGGAAGCCCGTGCTCTTGGGTACAAGTGAGCCCGCTGCAGGGTCAAGGGCTGAGAGGGTCTCTGTCCATCTGCACTGGATAAGCCAAAATGCTCAAAGGCAGACCTGGAGGCGGGAAGAGGGGTGGGGGTGGGGGGGCGGTCCACAGCTGCATCGCCTTGAGCTACTCCCTGGCTCAATTTCTTCATCTGGAAAAAGCAAGATGAATACCAGCCTGGCCGACCTCGCGGGATTAGGGAGCAGATCAGATGTGCTCTGCAAGGCATCTATGCCAAACAGGTCATCTGTGAGTATAGCTTGTACACAGAAGGTGCTCCATAAATGCCTCAGATGGACTGGCTGAGTCTGCCAGGAGAGCTAGCTCGATTCAAGAAGCCTTGACTGGGCTAAAGGTCAATACAGCGGTCACACACTCCAGCGCCCAGCGGCCAGGCAGGTGGCAGGTGTCCTAAGTGAGAGAGCAGGGTGGTGGGGTCTGGGGCCACCTGCTGGAAGGGGCAGCCTCCACCCAGAGGGTCAGCAGTGTGGTCCACGCCACGTGCAAAAGCACATTTCACGTGAGGACCCCGACTTCTGCTCCAAGCAAGGCCCTCAGAAGCCTGAAGGCGGCTGGGGCAGAACCACCGGAGCAGAAGCCCCAAGAACAGCAGCGGCCACCCTGCTCTGCTCACCCTGTTCCAGGCACTGTGCTGGGTGCTCCATGTACCGGGAGTGTGTTCAGCCTTCGTAACGGCCCTATGACCTCAGCACGGCGATCGGTCCCATTCTGCAGATAAGGGAACTGAGGCCCAGAGAGTTGAAGTGACTGGCCCAAGTCACAGTGGCGGGGCCGGAACCTGAACCCAGGCAGCCTGGCTCCAGTGCCCTTGTTCTTCACCACGTTGCTCTATCGCCTTCCACCCAGGGGAGCTGCTGGCTGCCAGGAACACCACCCTGCCCACCCTTGCTGTGGCCCTCAAGGTGCTTGCACCCTCTTTCCCAGCCTGGTCTGGGGACTCATTCGTTCATTCTACAAATACTCACTGAGAAGGTACCACCTGTCAACAGCCGTGCTGGGGCACTGGGATACAAGGAGCTTGCACCTGACTGGAGAAGACAGACCAGGCGTTACCATACAGAGTCTGGGGGCTAGAAGAGATCAGACCCCAGGCAGCACGGGACAGGCGTGCACTCAGGTTTGGAGTGAAGGCAGGCTTCCTGGGGGAGGCAGCGTCTGAGCTGGGTCCTGGAGGATAAAAGGGCCTGAGGCCAGAGGAAGTGGAGAGGTAGGAAGAAAGTTCTGGGCAGAGGGCAGGATGCAGCACGGCATGGTCAGGGGGTCGGGGTAGGAGGAGTAAAGAGGTCCAGGTGGGCACTGCGGGGCAGGGGCCCGAGGGCCACACAGGCTGTCTGGATTTTATCCCAGAGATGCAGGCAACGGGATGCAAAATCAGATGTGCACTACAGAAAGATCCACCAGCAGAACCGCCTGGAAGAAGGGAGGAGCTGGGGACAGGGGAGCCTGGAAACGCACCAAGTCCAAACTTTGGGCTCTCGGCCCCTCACTTCAGCGCTAGCGTCCCATCAACTCTTCCCTATTCCCCAGCCTCTCTCCCAGCTCTGGATACACCAGGTTCACAAGCCAGGGCCTAAAGATTAATACAGCTGAGAAGCCAAAGACTGGAGCCCTGGGTAAAATCGAAATTCCCCTGTAGGCCTTAACCCTCTCCTCACCTCTGACCACGGTCACGCACTCCCCATCAACTAAAACCTGCTGGGGAGACACTGACCGGGCTGATCGTCACTGCGTCCAAGTGTAATGGAAAAAATTGACTGTTTGCTTGGTGCAATAGGGCATGACACTGTTTACACGGAAATAATAGCCCACCTGTGATGGATTCTGAATCTCCATCACAGTGCAAGATTTGAAGAAGTAAAGCAGTTAGAAAAATAACTGGTTTTCTTGTTTAGTTTAAAAATCCTTTATGCTTACAGACCATGGTCTTCATACCTCCCTTCTTAAGGGCTGTAAATAGTAAAGAGCGACAGCAAGGGGTGGAAACAGAAAGCGCAGAACTTCAGCTTTTCTGGGAGGCTCCCTGGTCGCTTTGGGATTGGGAGCACAGTGGGGCCCTGACTGGAAGCGGCCACTGTCTTCCTGAGGCTGCCACGGACCTGAAAGCAGCCTCCCTCCAGGGCAGATACGGAGGCGAGAGCTGGTCCCGGGCAGCCCGTGTCTGGGGCCCAACCCCAGTGAGAGGCCGCTAGGGAAGAGTTCAGGGCTTCTGCTTTCAAGGGAGGCGAAACAGTCAGAGAGGGTCATTTAAAAGAACAGAAGGAAAAGGGAAAGACCACGGACTCAAGGAGGGAGTCCAAGAGAACCGCCTTCTTAGGGGTCAGTCAGTAGTGGCCTCTATGAGTATGAAAGGACAGGCTGTTGTAAGGGTCCCCTGGCACCAGAGTTCTAGGTCACCTCTCCCCAGCTTCTAGAAGCAGGCCGCAGGAATGCCGTCTGGTTGAAAATAGCATGAGAGAACAAATACTAACAGGGGAACCAAACACCCACCATCCCTCTCTCCTTCCCTCCATCCATTCTACACATGCACCCTCCACACGCCCTGCTACCCATCATCTGTCCTTCCTTCCCTCCATCCATCTGCGCATCCACCCTTCATCTGCCCTTCTACCCATCATCTGTCTCCTTCCTTGTTCTCCTTCCTTCCATTCACCCATCCATTCATTCTTCTTCATCCCTTCCTTACTGATTATCAAGAGGTACAGTAATCTCCCAGGTACAGTCATTTCCACCTGGCCAGCCCGACTCCTGGCCCTAGGACTTCTAAGAGACCCAGAAATGCACACCTATTTGAGAGCCCTTCCAAGAAGGGCTCTGCCTGTCTTCAGGGGGTGAGGATTGGGTGGATTTGAGGGCTTTCCAACCTGTACACCCTCGTCCTGGTCTAAGCCCCTGGCTAGCTGGAGGCCTGACCACCTCCCTCCGTCCTCACAGTGAGAAGGACTAAACGTCCAGTCCTGACTAAGTCTCTGGAAGAAGACAGGTAGTGATCCCACATATGAGACATCATTCCCTTCTGCTCACAAGATAAGGGACCCTTTTGAAAAGAGTTAATAGGATGAAAAATCACAGCAGCTAAGATTCACTCCACCTTCTCGTTAAACTGAAGAGAGGGGACACAGAACTCAGATGAACGAAAACTTCGGTTGGTCTGACTTAAGGCCAGTATCTCAAATATGATTTTCATTTGAAAGCTGGACCTAAATGTTGCCAGCAGCTACCTTTAAAAAAATTCAATAAAGAAAAGAGGAAATGAGAGTATAGGGAGAAAAATGCAGACATTTATGAGTTCAAGACCCTGTGGGACACTCCTGAATATTTTAAATATCTTGGGAAAAAAAAAACGGAAAACAGTTTCTCCCAACTTAAACCAGAGAAAGGTGTCTCTTTCTAGTCTGAAAATCCTTTGAGGTAATTATTTAAATTATTTACTAGCTTTTTGATTATACTTTATGGTGGGGTAGGTGGCAGGAGAGGAGGAGAGGAAAAAGAGAGCCTTGCTGGGCAAGAAGGAAGTGGGAGAACCCTGCTGCTGACATTTTCAATATGTCTGGAATATTTTAAAAGCCGTGTGTCTGTTTGAAATCGCACCGTCTCAGGCAACAATGGGCCGCTACCTCCGGACTTCTTTAGGTCATATTTGCATACAAAACACCGGCTGCTGAGCAGCTATTATGCTGCAAAGCGCCAGGGAGAGGCGAGCTTACCAGCAAGTGTAAAGAACCCACAGAGACCCCATTAATTTTTCAAGAATTCTCAGGCCCTGGCCTTTTAAAGGCCGGTGGGGAGAAATTCCAGCCAGAAGTCTCCCACGGTCACCACCACTATACGTGGGGTCCCAGTTGAAAAATGAAGAGTGACAGGGCCTCTCCCCTCATTAGGGAGACCCCACTCTATTGATTTATTTGTTTGTTTGTTTGTTTGCGGTACGCGGGCCTCTCACTGTTTGTTGCGGCCTCTCCGGACGCGCAGGCTCAGCGGCCATGGCTCACGGGCCCAGCCGCTCCGCGGCATGTGGGATCCTCCCGGACCGGGGCACGAACCCGCGTCCCCTGCATCGGCAGGCAGACGCTCAACCACTGCGCCACCAGGGAAGCCCGAGACCCCACTCTTGATGGCCGTGGTGAGCAGAGCCGGGGAGAGGCCACCGTGCGCACCCACGTCCCCCTCCCAGGTCCAGTTTCACAAACTGTATTCCAGCTGTTAAGCCACTAGGTGCCAATTTTCCAAATCAACCTTATGATTCCAAAGCCATGAAAGCGTCTGCCGCCTGATCGACTTTAGAAACCTTCGACAGGGCTCAGAGCCGAGCAACAAAGACGCGCGTTCTTCCGGTCTTAAAAGGAGCGGTTGCACTGCAAGGACAGCTTGGGTTTCTGGGCTGCTCCAACCCCACAACGTAGATAGGAGGGGGCGGAGAAGAGGCTGGAATTTAGGAAAGGATGGTCACTCAGGCTGAGAAGAGCTGGGCGCAGCCCCATCTGCACCCCCCACAGGACATAGGACGTTCCCTGTCCCCCAGCCTAGAAGCCCCTGTACAAGGGGACAGACAACACCCGCCACCCGTGGGCTCCGGACCAGGTTTAAACGACGCACGTGGAGGCCTCAGGAATGCCTGGCCCAGACCCTACCACACACCGGCTCCTGCCTCCCTTGCCCCGCCCTCCACCCACCCCAGGACCCCAAAGTCCGACAGTCCTTTGAATTAAGAGCAACTTATTTTGTGGGAAAGCAACAAAGCAGTTTTTGATGAAACCCAGGCAGGGATCTACCTCATTTTCCCTGCTTAGGATAAGGAGCCCAGGACAAACAGATGCGTGTGAAGTGACTCTCGTCTAAAAATGACTCCTCCACGCTTTCCTTTAGGTTTTCGAAACAAGTCACCAAATTATGTTAAACAGAAATATGATGGTAATGAAAAGGATAATCATAATATCACATGCTTAAAGTGATTCTAGGCGGTTACGTCAAAAAAATGTATTTTTCTTCCTATGAGAAACGTTCCCATGGTCCAAGATGGGGGTGTTTCCCAAGTAGGTCAGGAAGCAAAGAACCCACACCACTTAAAAGGGAGGCTGCAACCAGGTTTCACACAGAACCTCATGCCAGGCAGGCAGGGTTCACGGGCCTCTGTCCTATCTGATGATGGAGAGGGACTGTTTTCAGCTCAGAATCCAGGACCTTTCAACAAGGTCAAGGCGTCTTCCTGCGTCTTCCGGCCAAGCTGAAACAGGAGGCTCTGCAGGACGCCTGCTGGACCAATCTCAGGGAAAGAGGAAGGGGTGGAAATCCACCAGGGCTCCTTCTTCACTCAATGTCCCACCCCATCCCCAATATCAACGAAAGAGTTGATAGAAAATACTTATGGACCACTGTATGTTTGTTAAACTGAACCAAACTTAGGCCAGGAGACAAGGTGGAGACACTGTGAGGGTGACAAAAACAGAAGACATTCAGGGCGAAATCTATTCAGTACAGAATATTCCATTCTAAGAAGTGTCCAATAAAGGACAGAGAAGAAGGGCTTCCTGTTTGGGTAATATGGCAGGTGAGTGAACAGAACTGGCTTTGAAGGATGGGCCTAGTTTGCCTAGATGGAGGTGGGGGACCGCTCCGAACTGGGCACATCAGACATGCTGTCTGGGACCCGGGGCAGACCAGGGGGCTGGAGCAGAGTTCACACTATAAAACCGATGGAGAAGGGGCTGGAAAAGTAGTGTGACTGGACTGGTTTCCCTTTCGGGCTGGAAGGACAGGTAAGAGAATACACTGGAACATGGTGAAGGCAGGGTTCGTGGAGAAGCAGAGTATCTGCAGGGGGAGGAGACCAAACCAGCTGGAAGTCTGGGGCAAAAGCCCTGGGGGGATGGGTGATCAGGGTCTGGACTAGAGACAGCCTCAGGAGGAACCAGAAGACCTGGGCTGACGGGATAGATTTTTCAGACAGAAACTGGTGGCTTTCTCAAAACTTTGAGAATCTTCTAGGTTTTACTCACGACGGAAATTCCCCAAGATCAAATTTTATCAAGTCATTTCAAAACTACAGGTGCTATTCAGACAAAGCTTCTCCCCACTCTGCCCGCTACCCTCCACCCTTCCATCCACAATGCTGGGGGATCTAGCCCGGCCCCATCCCTTCTCAGCGCGGGCTTGGCACTCCAGACAGAAAACGACCTGTCGGGGGAACTGAGCAGACCAGGGCTCCAGCAGGAGGGAGAAAGCAGGCAGATCCAGGTGTCCCTCTGCATCCCTCCCAGAGCTCAGGTCCGGGGTCCACCAAAATGCAAGTAGGAGAGGGTGTTCACAGCTGGAAAAAAAAACCCTGCATCTCCTTAATCCCCAGACCCGATGGCCTCCACTGAGATGCAGTTAGAGAAAGACCCAAGGTGGAGTCACCTGGCTACTCTCCAAACTCCTTTATCAACACAGGTACACAGGAAGGGAGCACGACCAGGAACACGTGTCTGTGTGTTAGTGGTTATGACACTGAGTGTAACGGGACGAGAGCAAGGTATTCCCGCGATTAGCAAGGAAAGAAGGAACCCCAGCTACCCAGAGGCCTCTGCTACATTACAGACTTAATGGCCCATAATGCTTTAGGGGCCAACATGCCCCTCTGGCTGAATTTCAACGCTGCGGCTAGCTCTGCATTTGGCCTAAATTGATTGCCTTGGAGGAGGAAATGCTTTAAATGATAAGGCTGTGCCAGGGGATGTCCCTGCCCTGTGATGGAATACTTCTGATCAACAGAAGGAAATTCTCTCTTGATATAGAGGCTCACATAGACACCTTGCTTTCCTGTCCCCACCTACATAAGCCCCTGCCTAGAAGTGAACGCTGGATAGGGGACTTCTTAGCTTCCAGGAAGAAAAGCTGTGTCTGAGAAGGGCGGGGGAATCTGGTGGCTGCACGGCGAGACGTCCCAGGCTCACGTGGGTACAACAGCCACTCGGCAGAGGGCCAGGGAGGAAGTCCTGGTGGGGCTGGCACACCGCAAGGCACCCATCCATCTGCTGGGTGGCCCAAACAGCAAGGAGGATCATGAGGGCTAAGGCAGCAGAGGGGGCAACAGAGAAATGCAGAGCAAGGTCAAGGGAACAGAGGGTGGAGAGAACGAGAGGGTACTGGGGGAGGAAGAAGAAGGGAAAGAGGGGAGAGGAAAAGAAAGTGGCTGAGTCGTGTCCCCTCAAATTGGTATGTGAAAGTCCCAACCCCCAGCACCTCAGAATGTGACCTAATTTGGAAACAGGGTCATTGCAGAAGTAATATAGTTAAGTTGAAGTCATACTGGTAGGGTGGACCCCTAATCTAAGTATGACCGGTGTCCTTGTAAAAAGGGGAGATTTGGACACAGACCTGCACACAGGGAGAAAGCCATGTGAACATGAAGTCAGAGATGGGGTGATGGGCCGACAAGCCAAGGAACGCCAAAGGTTGCCAGCAAACCACCAGGAGCCAGGAGGAGGCGTCGAAAAGGCTCCTTCACAGCCCTCAGAAGGGACCGAGCCTGCTGACACCCTGATCTGGGACCTCCGGCCTCTGGAACCATGAGACAGTAAATGTGTGCTGTTGGAGCCTCCCCGTTTGTGGCTGTTACAGCAGCCCTAGGACACTAGTACAGAGGGGAAGGGAAGGAGGAGGGAGGGTAAAAGGAGACATCCGTGCAGCGCTGCCATCTCCTTCCTAAAATCCAGCCGTGCCTGGGAGGGGGGCTCAGCGCTGCGCCCTGCTGTTCCCGCATCCCTGGGCCCACCTCCCTGCACGTCCCCTCCAAACCCCCGCCGGCCTTCCAAGTCCTCCCAGTGCGGCGGCTCCTCTGCGTTCCCTTGGCCAGAGCTACCTCTTAGGAGGATTAATTTTTAATAAATCAGCACTCTGTTTTTCTGTACTTATTAAAATTTAAGACAATGAGTCATGGAACCCATAAGGATTGGGTTGACTAATTACCGCCGAACAGCTGCCTGGTATGACTGTGTGGCCCTCAGGGAGCGGGCAGGGGCTGCTGGTGCGCAGGTCTGAGAGAGGCTGGGTGATGGCTCTGTAGCCGTGTGATCTGCGTCCGAGTCAAGGGCAGGGAGCCGCCAGTGGGCCCCGGGGTCACATGCTCAGGCATCTCGGGAGCATCGCCAATCCCAACACTCCAGAGGAAACAGGGCCCTGAGAGGAGGGGAGACCAGCCCTGCCACTGGCCCATGGGGTGTTCAAATCTAACTCTCCACTGAAGTGCTCAAAAAGAGCGGTGCAGGGTCTTCCCTGGAGGTGCAGTGGATCAGACTCCGCACTCCCAGTGCAGGGGGCCCAGGTCAGGGAACTAGATCCCAACATGCATGTCGCATCTAAGAGTTTGCATGCCACAACTAAGGAGCCCACGTGCCGCAACCAAGGAGCCCACGAGCCGCAACTAAGGAGCCCTGAAGCTGTAACTAAGGAGGCTGCCTGCCTCAACTAAGACCCGGTGCAACCAAATAAATAAATAAATATTTTAAAAAAAAAAGAGAGAGAGAGAGAGAGAGAGGGGTGAGGCCTCTGCAGAGTCTCAGCCCTGGTGAGTGAGCTGGGTACACGGGACACGCAGCCACCCCCTCCTCTGCCACTCAGCCAAGCACGTGGCCTGCACTGGCCAGACTGTCACCCTCCCTGGAAGACACTCAGCCCAAATGCCCTTCTCTCTTTGCAGCTCAGTGGTGCTCTCTCCTCCCCTCTCCTTGTTAGCTCCCCTCCCATCCCGGATGAAGGGCACGTTTCAGCCTGCGACAGCAACAGGGCCGTCACTTCCCACCTTCCTTTTGTAGGTTCAGGCACTGCCTGTAGTTCTGCAAACTCCTCTGTCACCCCTTAAGGCCTTGGCAGCTCCTTCCCTCTGGACACCTCACCACCCCGCCTGTACCTGCTGAATCAGGTTTGTCCTTCCAACCTCTGCTGAGGTCTCACGTCCCTGCAGGGCTCTCCCCGGATGAGCCCTCCTCCTGCGTCTGAATTCTCTGCCTCCCAGACGCTTTTTTTTTTTTTTTTTTTTTTTTTCCGGTACGTGGGCCTCTCACTGTTGTGGCCTCTCCCATTGCGGAGCACAGGCTCCGGACGCGCAGGCTCAGCGGCCATGGCTCACGGGCCCAGCCGCTCCGCGGCATGTGGGATCTTCCCGGACCGGAGCACGAACCCGTGTCCCCTGCATCGGCAGGCGGACTCTCAACCACTGCGCCACCAGGGAAGCCCCTCCCAGACGCTTTTATCACGGCACACCCCACACCGTACTTTAATGACTTGCTCTGCACAAGTCTAGCTTACCTGAGGTTCCCGGGGACTGTGTCCCCCTCTCCGGTACCTAGCGCTATGTCTGACCCCTGGTCAGACTTGACCAGATGCATGAACACACACACACACACACACACACACACACACACAGTGGTGTTCACTAGAGCTCCTCTAATCAAGCCTTAGGGTTCCAGCCTAACAAGCGTGGGAACCACGGGAGATTTACAGACCTGGAGCCAGAGGCCAAAGGTTCAGGGCCTCTAACATTCTGACGTCAGAGGAGCCGGAGTCACAGCGGATGATTCAAATCTCTCCCTTCCCATCTCTAGGCACTTGATGCCTTTTCCAGAAAAGTCTGAGCACGGACATTGGCCCTGCATTGTGGCCATGTCCTGCCTCACCTTCTTTCACCTCACTCCTTTCCCACTCCTGGCCCCCGAAATAAAGCAGGGGGCACTTCAAAAGAAAGTTGACAAAGACCCAAGTTTAACACAAAGGCAGTCTTTAAAATGTCAGAAGGATGTCTGTCAGAAACATTTAGCCCAAGTCCCAAAACACTGTGAACAGTTTAATTCTGTGCCTCGTAAGGACGCTGAAACTCAAGTTTTACCACAGCCTCGTTAAATGGGAAGAAAACATGAGGCAGTGCAGGCCTGTCTCTGCTGTGCTCCTACCCAGCTCTTACAGAAAGGGTGGCATTCTCCTGAGTGACGCAGCAAAAGAACCCGTGTGAGACCAGGCTGAGGTCACTTGGCGGCAATTAAAAGGAGCTGCCACATCTTCCCAAAGCAAACAACCAACACACTCACCAGGCGCCTGGCAACCGCCAAGCAAGGGATAGGCAAGGGAATTCTCGAATCATCCTCCCCTGGCCTGCCAGGGTGCCCTCCCCACACACCAAGCCTGGTTCAAGACATGGGATTGGGAGCAACTAAAGGCCTGGTTATTTTCTGGAGTTATGCAGTGGCCCATCTGAGTGATGCGTGGGCTGCCAGGCTTCCTGCTGACCACTCAGAGGCAAGGAACACAGAGAGTATCAGGGCTGGAGTGAGGCTCCCCACCCACTGATCCAGGGGGTTCCCAATCAGACTCCTTGTGTTTCTAGAGACGATACCAACAATGAAGCTTTGCGGCTTCCCAGAGTCAATCAGAAATTACACAATGACTCAAAGTGCTTTGACCTTGCTTCGACTAAAGCATGGTTAACAGTAGTTGACCTGACCTCCGATGGCCTTTGAGAGATTATATTTATATGAGTATATATATTTACGTGTTTATATTTGTCATATTTATAACATTATGAATAACTTTCAATATTATATATTATGTAGTATTATCATATAGTATATGTATTATATTGTATATTACAAAATTATATGCTTATATGTGTATGTATGGACATATGCACATAAATATGTATGTATATGAAAATTATATAAATTTGATATATTCTTATTTAAGTATACATTTATATATGCAATATGATATCAGATAGATATATCTATATCAACTTGATATAGATATATCTGATTTGAAGCTGTCAAGTCAAAATTCATCTGACTCCCTAATATTTATTAATTGATTTTTAAGAGAGAAAAGTAATTTAAAAAGAAGTAAAGATGTTACAGAACACTCTAATAACGCCTATCATTTCACAGCTGATGAATCTGAAGACCTAGAAGGGGTAGTGTCTTTAGAAAGTTTCTCAAGGAATACTCCAATAGACATTAGTCCCCTTAAAATAAGTTCAGTGGCCAAATAATTCCAGGAAACAGTGTCTACCTGAACCTGATCTTAGAAAATCAGAACACCTGTTAGCAGAGTAAAGGCTCTGAGAAGTCCTGCATTTTGGGAATTCAGCAGTTGCTAAATTTATTTATAAATAAATTTATTTGGCCATAGAGTCCTCGTGTCTCTCAACATTTCGCACTGCCTCTGGGAAAACGTAGCCCTAGGGAGAATGTCCAGTCTTCCAGTCTAATTCTGCTCCCAAGAAATGGTGAACTTGGCAGGAGTGGTCAATCTGACCACACACTAAAACTCGGGGCCTTGGAACACGACACTGACAAACTTCCCATTCCCCTCCCCTCCCAATAGCTAGGAACTTTCCAAATGAGATGCCAATAAAAACATAGGGCCCAGGGTGCATGGAGATCGGGTGGGGGAAATATCATGCCTTGTTCCCTTCTCAAGGAGCCTTGGAAGGTTCAGGTAAGTCTCCTGCCAAGGATACTGAGATGGTTGAGAATGACCTAGAAGGCAATCATCTGCCCAGAATAAACTACGAGATGATGCAGCCCTGAGAACTGTATCAAGGTTCTGCAGTGAAGATTTGCTGACCCACAGGCAGCAGGCCTGAGATTCAGCCCTAACCACGCTCCTGACCACGGTCCTTGCCCAAGACCATAACTCTGCACACCCAGCTCCAAGACAGGGGAGTCAGCTCTGGCGCCCCTCACTCCCTCTCCCAGACATTATGAGGCTGAGAGGAGATACAGATATAAAAGTGCCCTGCCCTCGTCCCATCCTGTCTGTGTCTGTCTCCCCCGCCTCCCACCCCGGCACCACGAGCTCTCTGCCAAAAGCAGGAACCACTCTTCAACCTCCTCGTATTCCCAGGGACCAGCTCAGAAATGGCGAGGACGGCTCCTGTTAAATGGTGGCTGTTTGATGGTTTGAGTCGACTGCCTGGAAATCCCTCACTCTGCCGCGGCTGCTTCAGGTGACAGCTCATGAGGGTCGCCTCCGTGCGGCAGCTGGTCCATCTTCACACGTGATGACAAGGCATGCAATAAAAAGCTTCCTGGTGATGTTTCTACCACCTCTCTGCCCCAATTAATCTTTAAAGCTTTGTCCAGAGAGCCCAAAGCCTTTTCAGACATCAGCCTGCACAAAATACCTGCACACGGGCAAACACCGCGATGGGACTGTGTGTGTGCGGGGGGGATGCCTGCATGTGGAGGGGAGGGGAGAAGCTGAAGTTTCCCCAACGTCAGGCAGCAAATCAGCCCGGGGCAGGGTCTACTGAGCTCCCGGTGTCCTATGTCTCAGAATACAAACAGGAGGCCGACGACGCAACCTGGGACCCCCACCCCGGACCCCAGATCCCTGCACTGGCCCAGTTCTCCTGCTGTGTTGGGTTCCAGCTCACCACATCTCTCAAGGCATCTCTGTTTGTTTTGGACTCACTCTACACAAAAGCTTAAACACTCAGGGGGCATGAGGAGTGAAAATGGTGCTGGTTTACAGTTGATCTCTTTTTAACGGCTGTAATCTTTAATTCATAACAGTCTCATGAACCAGGCAGGCAGCGGACAAGGGCTGAGGGCCACCCCCTTCCTTGGGGGGCAGTTTAAACACAAGTGGCTGTACAGGAAGTTGGTTTTCACAAAAGCGAAAAAGAGAAAAACATGCTCATTTACAAGCAATGGCTTCAAGCTCCCCAGTCTTGTTATTGTTGCCAAGGGGTCCGACCGACAGTGACCGTGTGACCACAGCTCCCTGCGCATGAGGTGAGAGGCAGGGGTGTCACTGCATTATTCAGGGGTGATGACAAAACCATCTCTTCTGCAAAGTTACCACAGAGAGACAGTTTCATATACGAAGAGCAAGAGACAGCTGTCTGTACTCGAAAAGAAAAAGAAGTTCTTTTCACACACGGGCCCAGAGCCATATGAAGAGGTACGGGGAGGGAACTCACAGTCACTGGGCGGCTCTCACGCACCTGAGCACGTGCTAGGTGCTTTAAGGGACTTTCTAAGGTAAGCGGGGAAACCCAGGCTCTCAGAAAGTTACTTAACAGTGTCAAGGTCATGAAACTGACAACGGCGGGAGTAGGGTTCCAGCCAGGCCCTCTGATCCCACCGCAGGAGCAGCCACAGGCAGGGCCAGTACGGAGGATGGGTTGGGACCCCCAAACGGAGCCATGCCGGCACCCCTGCTTCCCGGGCCGGGGGCTGGACTACTAACACTGCTGGTTTTAACCTGGTCAAGAGTTCAAGTGCCACGTGAGCTACCTGGCTGTGAACAACTGTTCCATTCTGTGGCCACAGCCCAAAGCGCAGACCTAGGCTGAAGTGAGTCTCAAAACAATACGCCATTGGCAGCTACAAGGAGAGGGAGAGGGGGGCTGGAACCACTCGTGATCACCCTTGAGAACAGTCAGTGGGTGCACATGGCCACCCGCACACCCGCAGCAGCGTCTGGACCCCTGAAGGAAGCGGTCCTGGCTCTCTGTGGTTCCTGGTCTCAGGGGCCGGCAAACACGTCGTAATCGTCGCTCAGCCTGAGGCTCCTTCAGGTCAATGACACACTTAGGGAACGTGCCCAAGACCCACACAGAACTCCTAAAGGGGTGCAGTCCTCTCCGCTCAGCCTTTCGGTGGCCGTTTATTTCATTGAGGGTTATGCCCTAGGAATGAGGGCTCCCCTCTAGGTGTTGGTCTAGGCAGCCAACTAGATACCAGAACACGGGGCCATGCAGCCCGTTCTGCCCAGCACAGCAACTCATCCAACCAGCGGTGTTTGATGAGGAAGATAAAGATGGGAGCCCCGGGGTCAGACGGTTTGGACCCGGGCCCTGACAATTCCCAGCTGTGTGACCTTGAACAAGTCACTCAACCTCTCTGTGCCTCCACCTCCTCCTGTGTAAAGTGAGAAATAATAATAGTACCAACCCCGAAGACCGTGTGAGGACTAGAGGAGTGGATACAGAAGAGTACACAGCATAGGAGACGTGCTCGACACGGGCAGATGTGTTTGCTCTTGCTGAAATTTTCTTTTTTTTTAAATAAACTTATTTTTGGCCGCGTTGGGCCTTTGTTGCTGCGTCTGGGGTTTCTCTAGTTGCCGAGAGTGACGGCTACTCTTCGTTGCAGTGCACGGGCTTCTTACTGTGGTGGCTTCTCTTGTTGCAGAGCACGGGCTCTAGGCACGTGGGCTCCAGTAGTTGCAGCACGTGGGCTCTAGAGCGCAGGCTCGGTAGTTGTGGCGCACGAGGTTTAGTTGCTCCGCGGCATGTGGGATCTTCCCGGACCAGGGCTCGAACCCGTGTCCCCTGCATTGGCGGGCAGATTCTCAACCACTGCACCACCAGGGAAACCTTCTGGCTGCTATTCCGATGCTGGAGTTGAGCTTCTTGCTTTGTCCCCCTACCGCACTGGGAAGAGCAAATGAAATCAAGTATCCCATGATACCACTGAATCCTCACCACGCAGTCATTTTAGGGATACGGCTCAACCCCAAATTATCAGGTCACAGATGGGACCTGTGGTGCCCATTGCCGGGGCAGCAGGCCTCATGAGCTGTCACAAGTTGCCCCCAAAACCAGGAAGGTGGCACCACAGTGATTATGTGCACGGGTGAGAAGCCCCTTGGTCAGGACTGGCCAGGAGGTCTGGTGCACATTTGCCGTGCAGAAGCCCCCTCCTCTCTGAGGTTAAACCCTGTGTCCAAATCCCACTTCCCCACGTCTCAGCTGTGTCAGCTGGGGGCAGGACGTGAACCTCCCCCCAGGTCCTTATCAGTGAAACAGGGATGAGGACAGTACCAGCCTCATGGGGGCGGGTAGGAGAAATGGGTAAGATGATGCCCAAGTAGTGTGTGGCTCAGTGCCTGGCATGTTGTGGGCACTGAGTAAAAGGATAGCTGTTCCAACTGCAAAAACGAGAGAAAGCAGGCCTTCTCTCTACAGATCAGAACCCTCTCAGAGAACAGCCTTTTCAAGAACAACACCCCCCTTTGCTCTTTCAACCTAAGTCCAGAAAAGACAGTCCACGTTTAATGATCCTAATCTGTAGAGAATGAAAGTGAGCAGATGATCACGACAAGAACTTGTCTGCCCCTCAAGAGTCCGGGACACACAGGTCGGGGGTCTCTGGCCTACGGTGGGGCACACATAGCCAGGAGGCAGAGGTCTGGTTTCTAGACTTGACTCTCTCACCGGCAGGCAAGGCAGTCCTGGGCAAGTCATTTTCCGTCTGGTAGGATGGACACAGGCCCCTGGGGCCCCTTCCAGCTAAAAGTGTGCACCTGACCCCCATGTGGAGGAGAGGGTCCCTCTGTCCCAGTGGAGATGGCCGGAATCTCCCAGCCGGACCCCAGCTGGACAAACCTCCGCTGAGCGTCTAGGGAAGTTGCTAAGCGGGTTTGCAAGGTGCTGACCATGGAAGCCCTTACCATGCCCTCTACCTGGAGCCTGATGAACGGGGTGTGGTCCGAGGGGCCCACCTCCAGGTCAGGTGGATGTGCGCACACAGGAGAGCTACTCTCCAGGCAAGGAGGAAAGGGCATCACCGTTGGTCACGGTCAACAAAGCTTGGAGGGGTCCAGGCTTCTCATTTTCACAACCCCCAGACCCCTCAGCTCTCTTCTTCCCCCTGGGAAGCTGGGACCAGAGAGCCAGCTAATAGAAGGGACAGATCGCACTTGTTCCTTCCCTCTTTCTGAAGGGCCCAAGTGCCCCTGCTGGGCAGCAGTTGTGAAGAGTCTTGAAGACTGTATGCACCCCTGTAAGGAGGCAGGAGGAGGAAAGTGGGCCAGGCCAGACAGCTGTGCCAATTTCACTGTAATTCCCGAATCACACATCTGCCTTCCTAAGGCTCTGCATCTTCAACATCCCACCTTAAATCGCAGAGAGAAGCAAAACACCAAAGCAATTTTCCCTGCTGGCTCCGGCAGAGGTACAAGCAGGAGAGAAAGAGACGAGGGACCCGTCCTCTGCGAAGATCCAGCAACGGCTACAGGATCTCTGCTCTTGGAAAAAGGGCAAAGTGTCTACTGTTCAGAGACATGAGGCCCTGACTGCTGCCGCCGCAGAGATGTCACAGGACAGGCGGCATGGATGCGACCGCTTGCAGAAGGTCCTTGGGCGTCCACTACGGGCAGATCCGCCCACTACTTCAGAAATAGCAACCAGCTCTTTGAAGGAGGCTTCCTCAGGCACCATCATTCATGTCTGAGGACTGACTTCCCCAGCTAAGGATCTCATTTGTGCACTCCAGGACAAGACTGTCTGCCAAGGAGATGGAGCCTTCTCCATAAAATCCCTACCCTAAGTGTGTACCCACATATGCACGCACACACCCACACTCTCACACATTTACACACTCAAAACCAGGCCATGGACACTACTGTCTGGCAGACAGTTTTGGGCCCTCCCGGTTCAAAAGACTGTCAGGGTCTTAAGCAAAGGAAGCTTAAGTCTAAATACCTGGCCCTCAATTAACTCCCCAACACTTTGCTACTTCTGGACACTTACCTGCATCGTACAACCACCCATCTCCCCAATCTTTTTTTTTTTTTTAATAAATTTATTTACTTATTTATTTTTGGCTGCATTGGGTCTTCGTTGCTGCACACGGGCTTTCTCTAGCTGCGGCGAGCGGGGGCCACTCCTCGTTGCGGTGCGCGGGATTCTCACTGCACTGGCCTCTCCTGCTGCGGAGCACGGGCTCCAGGCACGTGGGCTTCAGCAGTTGTGGCACACGGGCTTCAGTAGTTGTGGCTCGCGGGCTGTAGAGCACAGGCTCAGTAGCTGTGGTGCATGGGCTCAGTTGCTCCGCAGCATGTGGGATCTTCCCGGACCAGGGCTTGAACCCGGGTCCCCTGCACTGGCAGGTGGATTCCCAACCACTGCGCCACCAGGGAAGCCCCTCCCCAATCTTCTTAACCATCCATCTTCCCGGATTCGTAACAGTGAGGAAGCTTCATGGAGCCCAAGGAGAACTAAGAGGGTAGAAACAGCACCACCACCTGCCAGGTCACCCAGTCCCTACACTGGTCCATCCAAGCTCCCTCTTCTCCCAGCTAAGTCTCAGGAAAGGAAAGAAGAAAAAGTGAAGGTTTGGGGGAAAGTGGAAAGCCTACCGCAACAAAACAATACTGTATTATTTCCTCTGAGTATATAGAAAAGTACATAAATGCACAGAAAAAGCTCTCTATGAATATTCACCAAAATGATAAAAGCAAGCTCGGGGCGTACGGATGAGGCAGAGAAAGAAGAGCAAACTGTCCAAAGGGAATTCACCTTTTCTACAGGTCTTCATTTTTCCCAAGGAGACTGTCTCCCTGTATTACTTTATGTAATTTAACAAAGCTTTTTTTTCCTTTCTTTAAGCTGGGGGTGCCATTTCCAGTTGTTGCTCTAGCCCCAGAAGGAAATAAATCTTTTTCCTCCCTCTCATTTTTCCTCTTGAAGAGGGAAAAGGAAACCCTGTTCCCTCTAATGTTGAATTTGCTGAAGGTCAAACTCTAGTGCCTATAAACTTTGATAATGTCTCCATAATTTACTATTTTTTACAGGCTCTATAGCTTTTAATAGCAAAAGTGAGTAATTCTTCACTGTTCATTTGCAGCATGGGAAGGGAAAAAATCTGCCATGTCTGCTGTGTCTGCGCTAAAACACTTCATATTCTTCTCTAGTCAGTAAGTGAACTAGAAATTACTTCTTGCAAACAGATGCAAAGGCCTATAATGGACACACAAAGTATGTGTCTGTGATCAAGCCTGGGCAAAGACGAGGAAAACGAAGGCAGCCACCCAGGGGGCAGTTAGCACCCTCCAGCAGCCGAGGTACACTTTACGAAATGTATCTCTGCTGGTCTACAGAGTCACAGATTTCTTTGGTCATCAACCAGTTAAAACAAAACCAGCAACCCCAGTCTTTCATAGATGTGAAAACAATTCCAAAGCGGGGGAGACCTGTTACTCTGGGGCTATAGACCAGGACGTGGGTGAGAAGGGATGGAGGTGGAGATGAGACAGGGAGAAAGCATGGCAGCCTCACCCCTCCCAAGAGGGGCCTCACCCCAAGCAGGAGTAGGCTGAGTGAGTGCACCTGGCACCCACACGGGTACTACGTGTGCATTCCTGTAAATCAGGAGGTGTGACGGGGGCGCACAGGATGGGTGTGTGGTATCGGCATTGGCGCATCACGAAAAGGGCATCGGCCGGGGAGTCAGATATCTGCGTTTCCACCCTAGCTTGGCTTTCAGTCAACAACCCAATAATGAAGCCTTTAATGATGCCAAAGGCTATTTAACATTTACTGAGCACTTACTTCCTGGGTGCCAGACTCCACACGCATGATCTCGGTTGACCCTCTCTCCAATTCTCACTCATTCCTAACCGTGACCCCCCAGTTTGCGGAAGAGGAAGCTGAGGCTCAGTGCAGCTATGCAGAGGCCGGCCCAACGTCCAAGCCAGTGAACGGCTGCTGACACCGCGACCGTGCCACCTCAGCCTCTCTAGGCTTCCTTTTCTGTTCCTCACCGGGTTTTGAGGCTCTCAGAGCCACACAAAGTCAAGTCCTTATAGAGACAGCCAAGTATGACCGTTCCTCGAGCCATGAGAACCTTGGAGCAAGCACGCCTCTGCCCCAAAGACGTGAACGCCGAACAGGCTGTCCTGGACCTCACAGATCCATTCTTCACCCCTCCCCAAGCTACCCCCCCACCCCGGCTTGCTGCAACAGGGAAGCAGCGTGAGATTTTTGTTATTAACCGTTCCGATAGCAGAAATCTATGTTCCCCGCCACTGTGTCGTTCTACCGGGGGTGAGGGGGACCCGCTCCACAAACCCACGGGCAGGGTCCCTGCCAAAATCCACCACACACTGTCTTCCTGTTCATTTTGCCCCACGGATGATCTTTAAAGCTTTTTAATTGTCCTTAATAAATTACCTACACGTGCACGATTGTTACAATAGTTTCATTAATTTTTCTCGGTGCATCTAAGCTGTTTATCACAGAAGTGTTAATGGAAAAGAAAAACATGCCAGGCAGGCTCTCTCTCACACACTCTGGGCTTAGGCAAATTAATGCTTGTGGGACTGCTTTCCCGCACCACAAACAATTAGGGACATATCTTACTTCACCGCAGCAAATCGGCTTTCAGCAAGGCCAGGAAGAGCGTGCCCACCAGAGAGGAGCCCTGGGACCGCCCGCTCTGGACCCGGCACACAAATGCCTGCCTCGTGTTCCGTAACTTGTAACTTTACCTCTGCCCTCAGTCGGCTGAAACCTACACTGAGGGCTAGTAGTTCACTGCTTGCCCCACACCAGCCAGGAGAGGCGTGTCAGATGACGCGCTTCTTGGCTCTCGACCAGAAGTAAATGATCAGGGGGGACGGGTAAGAGCATCCTGGTGGCCAGAACTGACGTTCTGGAGGCTAAGCAGCAAGAAGCAGAGGACGTGGGCCCTGGGGTCGGGCAATCAACAGGGGACCGATTGTCTGGCCTCCCAGGGGCTGGAGGAAAAGGGCACAGAGGCTGCTGGGAGCATAGCTATAAAACCTGAGATGGCCTATGTCATTCCACACACTCACCATCTGACTGAGAGCTCGGCGGGACAGCTGGGTCAGCTGGGCCTTACTCATGTGACAGCAGGCTCGGACAAAACATGGACCAGCCCTCCACAAGCAATCCATCTGTCCAGGGGTCCCCCTTCCCGAGCAGGGGGCTTTACAATTTAGAACAAACTACCGCAGCTGGCTTCAGAGTTGTTAAGGGTGACGGTCAACCTCCTTGGAGCCAGTGGATTTGTTGGATTCGGGGTTTATGAGTCAACGTGGCCTCAAAGCATACGTGAGTGCAGCTAAACAGTCAAGTCCAAAGCTCAAGGCGTGGCCCACTCTGATCCTGGCGCTTCTTCCCAAAAGGCTCATTTCTTGCCCCACCAGATTACTTGGTGTTCCCCTAAGACACTTTTGCCCGAGTGGGTTTCTCCTTGCCAGAAAAGTTCTTCCCATTTTCATCTGTCCTGTCAAGCTCTGATCTGCCCTTCAGATCCCAGATGGAGTCATTCAGAATCAGTGATGCTCCCAGAGCACGTGGAGCCATCTCTTTTACAGCCTAGTGGGCACCTGAAGAATATTCCCTGAGTTGAATGGATGCTCACCCTTTCCTCTAACTGGTGTTCCTCACAGTGCCTCCGCTCCCGTAACTGACTAGATCCTCAAGGAGGAGCCCCAACTGAGAGCACCTCTCCAGGGCCTAAGAGGCTCACCTCCAGGGAAAAACACCTACTCTGTGTGCTTGGCACCGCTGACGTGGAAGCCCACGTGGCGGAGAGCACCAAGGGGGGCCATGTGGGCAGAACCAGAATGGCTCCCCAGCGCACTGAGAATAAATCCACACTCCTGACGATGCCCTGCCCACCTCTCCAACTTCACCTCCCAGCCCTTGCTCCCTTGCTTACTCTGCTCCAGCTCCAACATCCTTCCTCCTGTTCCCTGAACTCACAAAGCTTGGGCACTACACAGGCCGGCCATCTGCCTGGAAACCCCAGTCCTCAGATGGTCCATGAGGCCTCTGCCCGCTCTGCCTAAATGAACATCCTCACACCCCCAGCCCGGCCCTCAGTCCCTCTTCAACCTAACACTCTACTCCATTTCCTCTTTACCCGGATCAGTATCAGTAAGTAGCACGTTCATTTATCTTTCTTGTCTACAGTCTGACTCTCCTTTAGATTACAAACTTCATGAGAGCAAAGAGCCGGCTGTCTCATCCACATCTACACCCGCAACGCCCGGGACCATGCCTGGTACGAGGGAGACACCCTTAAACAGCTGTTTCACGAATGAGGGAAACATGCTGTCGTAGAACAAAGTTTGGTCTCCTAGATCCCTAGAGAAAGGCTCCGTATTCTAAGAAAGTGGCGTGGTTCGGCTGAAGGCAGCCCAGGCAGCGCCGAGAGACTGGGAAGACTTGGGAATTTGGGGAGATACCTCCGGGGAGCGCTGGGAAACACTCGGCGTGAATGAACCACAACTAGTTGCGTGTTAGTATATACTGCCTCTGCCTTATGGACACTGTAATTTTCTTCACTAAAACACTAACAGAACCAACTCCCCTAATTACAGACGTTTGTATGCATTATAATCTTTATACAATTAAACCTACTTAAAAGAATAAATGATTAAATGCCCCCCTTGCCCTGTCACCAACCCATCCCTCCTCTACCCACCGCCACCACCAAACAAACAAGAACAACAACAAAACAGGGTGCTAAATTACAACGCCGAGCTGAGTTGTAGACACACAGAAATCCCAGGAAATTGAAATTCGGGCTGACGCAGAACATTGTAGCTACAGGGGGGAAAGTCAACTTTCAACTTCAAACCCAGCATCTGACAGCTCAGCATCTGACTGCGATGTCAAATGAAAGGCTTGCATGGATCGCACAAAATGTCTTATTCCGGGAGCGAGCATCTTCCCTTGCGCGATTCATCTCCAGACACAGTTTGGTGACCAGCGGAGGCTCTTCCGGCATCATCCCCAGGAACAGATCACAAAAGCATCCCTGGCCCGCGGGTGTTCACCGGGAAGTCAGTGGGGACACCTCTGAAGGCAGGCAGGCTTAAAGGATAAATCTCCCTTTGGGACCCTGGCTGTGCATCCTGGGGAAAACATCCATCACGGAATTTCTATGACAAAGGCCCCGATGTCAGCTACCCATCTGATGCTAACACCCCGCTTTTTAAAAATTCAGCCTCAGGGAGAGAAAAGGGGGGCACCCCAGACCAGACCCATGTCCTCCTGTTTCAAGTACTGAAAGGGCCCTGTGTACAAAGCTGTGCTATCTGAACCCCTGAAGAGCTGGTGCTTGAAAAGGAGACCAGGCAGGGAGGTTTAATTACAGCCACAGAGGGGACCCGCCCCCACAGGGCCTTCTCTCATCACTCTAGATGTGCCATGAAAAGCCCTCTTTTCTGCCTGGGCCTCGTTCAGTGCCAGGCTAACCGGATGTGGTATGTGGAGGGCAAGCCAGGCCCGGGAGGTCTTCAGACAGCCGGAATCATCTTCCCGCTCTTCTGGGGAACAAAGTTCCCAGCACAGAAGGAGGACGGCTTCGTGGAAGGATCTGGGTCACGTCGCGGCCCTGCAGTGACCACCGTTGGGCAAGGTGCACCGTGCACGCTGAGCCTCTGCGCTCTGGTCCATAAGCTGGAGGTGATAGCGGAATCTGCCTCGTAAGGCTGTTGATGGTGTGAGTTCCGTGCGTCGTAGCTGTGATCATCAGGCAGAGTGCCTGGCCATTCTTCGGGAATTCTGTAAATGTGGCAGGAATTCGGGCCCCTCGCTTGAGTCCCTTCTACGACTTGAAAGCAGAGAGGTTTGGGGAGCGGGTAAAAGGGCAGGAATCAGCAAGCACTTAGTTTCTCCTGTTTCCTTTCCCATCTCCTTCCCTGGCTCTGCGCCTTGCCCGTCTGCCCCCCAGGGCTAAGCAGACGGCAGCTGCAGTTCCTCAGATGGTCCACGAGGGCACCGTTGGATTTATGGGGAGACAGGCATCCAGCCCAGTTTTTCAGTGAGAACGAAAGGAAAGTGGCTGTGCTGGGCACATCCCCTTTGGCCTCTGAGGAAACTGAGGCTCAGAGAGGTGAAGTGCTTTGTCCGAGGACACACAGCCAGTGAGCGATGGTGTGCAGCCTGGGACATCAAATGAGACCAAACCCATGACAGGCCTGCCTCACCGAGAGGGAACGGCTTAACACGGAGGGCTGAGAGCACACACAGCTTTAAGTGTCAGCTCAGCCCCTAACCTGCCCTTTGACCTCAGAGTCTCTCCTAGGCACAACGGAGGCGGGCCCTCCCACCGTTCTGTGGATCCCTGGGTCACCGAGCTCCTGGGCTTCCCCACACGACAGCCTCTGTCTGCACTCGGCCTGCAGGCACCTTCCTCGGGCGCTCCGGGTAGGGTGGGAGGTGGAGAGAGGCCGCCGGAGCCAAGTGTGCCCAACGCAGCTGCCAGGAAGTCTCATTAGTCAGTACCAACAGCTGCTGCCACGGAACACGTGGGACTGATGGGGACGCGCCCGAGACGCCGCTAAACCTTGGGGGTGGCTGCACCGCAGGCGCAGCCAAGCTAGAGCAGGTTCCAGAACCTCCACGGCCTCCGTGAGGCCCCCCAGCGCATGCTTCCCTCTGCCGCGGCACGGAGCCTGGCTCCGGAGGGGGCCCGGGCATCGTCAGCCAGGTGGACAGACAGGCTGCCAGAGTCCCGAAGTGCCTCCAGGGGCCCTGTTTCCCAGGGCTGGGAAGGAGCCAGTCAGGTGGGCAGCGGCTCCTGCCTCTCTCCGGTTGGTTTGAAAGAATATGAGTGTCCCCGCTCGTCGCCTTTCCTCGCCCCCTCACGTTTTGACAAGGGCAATTTCTGTAAGCACTCTGGTGCTCTCCGGTCCTCCAAAGAGTCTGAGCGTCCGATTTCCTGTCCTGTCTGCCAGACACAGCCCAGCCCCCACGGAGGCCGGCAGGAGATGCCATGCTACACACCTGCCAGAGAGAAAGGAAGGGGAACGTGGCCCCAAGCCGGCGCCACCTCGTGCGTGCCCACCTCCGCCCAGGCTCCCAGCCTCCTGCGGCTCTTCAGCATCCTCTCTCCATTCTCATCCACTCTCATCTCGGGCAACTGAACCCAGCCTGAAGAAGAGAGGACAGGAGAGGCCAGTGGAGGACAAAGCGCCCAGTTCCTCCAGGGAGACAGCAAGGTGGCTAACTGGACAGGCTGCATAAAGCCCTACAGAAGCCAACGAGCCCTGTGCTGTTTAAGAAAAATAAATCCCCAAACAAAGACCTCTCCAAGTTCTGAAACTTACAGCCACTCCCCTTTAGGGAAGCGAGGTTATTCATGCTTGAAAACCAAGAAGGTAAACATCTCCAGAAGGTTCGTTGAAATTGGCAGTGAACGTGACACGGAGCCGAGTTTAAAAGTGGAGCCTTCAAGGGGGCCACGTTGAGGCAGATGGAGGGGATGCTTCACGTAGATCCCTCTGCCCTAGAATCCTCCCCCTGAAGCCACCAAGCTGCTTTTCACCAAATGAAATAAGAGTAATAAAAGAGACCCTGCAGGTGTCCCTTTTACCCAAAGAGACAACTATAGATACAATGACTACTGTTGCTTGTGGACCTACTGTGTGCCAGGCAACCTGCTAAGTGCTTCCCATATCCCAGTTAACCGGCGTAATGCCCCTGATAACACTGAACTTACATGAATACGTTTAAATAAGGACACCGTTAAGGAAAAGAAAGACTAGAATCAGGCTTAGAAAAGGAAAACGAGAGCAACCCTGATAGGACATGCCTTCTGTGCACCATGCAGGGGCTCTGTCTCACAGGATCCCCTTTTACTTGAGACGAAACAGACTCCAAGAAGCTCACAGATGTACAAAATAGCGTCCTGAAGCTGAGGTTCAAAGCCAGGTCCACCTGCAGAGGTGTGTCTGCATGTTGATGTTTATACTTCTCTTAAAACAAACAAACAAACAAAACCCACCAAAACCCGACTTCCCTGCAGTTACAACCAGGGGCAGGCTGCAGGGCGAGTGAGCGACAGGAGGCTTCTACAGCACGGAGACACTTCCCAGGGGGCTTGGACTCTAGCAGAGGCAGACAGGAAGGCCAGACTTCAGAGATACGCGAGAGCCTCAGGGCTGAAAGTCAGCGCCAAATGTCTTAAGAAGCATCAGCTTTGGGCCTTGGGGGGGGGGGGGGGGGGGCAAATCTCTTTTAACGCAGACCCACTGGGTGACAGGCTTACGCCTGCACACCATCCTCTCTGAGTGGCAGGAGGCCTCCCAGGGCTGCGGGACCCCCTCCCACTCCCCGGTCAGCCATCTCGTGCACATGTATCACCGGGACCAGGCAGGAGTGTGAGTGTCTCTGCAAACCCATCCTGGTCGGTGGAAACAAAATACAAAGACCCCATCCTCCCATCAGTGGACTGCTGGCGTCACTGCCTCCTACAAAGGGCCTGAAGATGGGGCCTGCACACACTCTTGTCTTCAGGGCGGTGAGGTCCCCGCAGCCCCGGCAGAACAGCAGGGGGCAGTGTTGTCAGGAACAAGCAGGCCGGGCCACAGCCCCCCTGACCCAGGGGACCTCTGGCCTGAGTCTGCTTCTGTTTCCCCAGCAGTAAAAAGAGAGGTCCAGGCCCACCGCCTCACTGGTTTCTCCAGAGATGCCAGCTCTTCCCCGCACAGCCTGCGCCCCCAGCCCCTCACTCCTCACCCTGGGCGGCTGGGAAATCAGGTCCACTCCCAGGGCAGAGACACATAAAGGAACAAACACACTGAGATCCAGCACCTGCACAGACTGCCATTCATCAAGGGCCCCTGGCAGCAGCCCAATTAGAAACAGACCAGCTCATCTTGAAGATGACCAGCCCTTCAGCAGAGTTCTCTGGCCTTTAGCGGTGGTATGAGTCTGCCTCCTCTTAACCTCTTTTAGCTCAATGCCCCACAGACAGTGCCAACCCAGCCAAGCGCAGAGAACGGTCGTGCGTGTGTACACACACACACACAACAAACCCGGGTAAGACCTGATAAACAGGAGCTGATTGACGTGAAGCCCAGAGAAATGGGGTCCAAAGAGGTCTCCAAGTCCCAGGGATGACAAACACAAAGCTGTTTCAAAAGGAATGAGGGGGGCTTCCCTGGTGGCACAGTGGTTGAGAGTCCGCCTGCCAATGCAGGGGACACGGGTTCGTGCCCCGGTCCGCGAAGATCCCACATGCCGCGGAGCGGCTGGGCCCGTGAGCCGTGGCTGCTGAGCTTGCGTGTCCGGAGCCTGTGCTCCGCAACGGGAGAGGCCACAACAGTGAGAGGCCCGTGTACCGCTAAAAAAAAAAAAAAAAAAAAAAAGGAATGAGGGGCATGGCTTCTTGCACCCCGGCCGGCTGCTGAGCAGAGGGACCCAGCAGGCGATCCGGCCGGCTCCGAGGACCTTCATCCGCACACGGCATACCCACGGCCGCCGCTTCGGCTCACAGCTCAGAGCAAGCCCTGCCTTGTTTCCGAGCACGGTGCAAACCTCCTCGCATGGCTTCCAGGACAAGAAGAGAGGTGATCCAAGGCTGACATAACCACCTAACTCTGGAGAGACCGGACAGGGCAGAGGGCTCACTCGGATCACCATCCACAGCCAAGGACAGCCTGCTGGTATTGCGTCTGAGCCAGAATAGACCCCCTACCCTCCCCGCCCCACCCCAAGCATCACAGGTACGAGTTTTACAATGTGCATCTAATTACAGGAGAACGGCATACACACTTCCACCCAGCTATCTTCATTCGAACACATCTATGGTATCAGAGACACACGCTCAACATTTATATTCCAGGGAACCAGGCATGCTAGGATCCCTTCACCTGTGGGGTTATTAGTATGGATTGAACACGTGCCCCCTCAAAATCATATGTTGAAGCCTCAACCCCTAATGTGATGGTACTTGGACGTGGGGCCTTTGGGAGGTGATTAGATTTAGATGAGGTCACGAGGGTGGAGTTCTTGGGATGGGACCGGTGTCCTTATAAGAATAGGAAGATTCTGGAGCTGGAGCTCTCTCTCTGTACCATGTGAGGACGCACTGAGAACACGGCTGTCTGCAAGCCAGAAAGAGGTTCCTCACCACAGCCCAAAGACACACCCTCATCTCAAACTTCCAGTCACCTTCAGAACTGTGAGGAATAAGTTTCTGTTGTTGAAGGCGCCAGTCTACGCGGTATTTTGTTACGGCACCTAAGCTAAGACGGTTACAGACCTCCAACTTCTCTTCATTGCTCCAACTTCCCTCTCTGGCCCTCAAACACTAACCCAGGCTTCGGCCCATCCCGTAAGAATCCTGGAAGTTTATTCACTCATCGGATTCTTAGGAAATGCCCCAAATCTGGGCCACCTTCTACGCTGTGAGCTCCTTCAAGACAAAGGCCATTTTGCCAGTGCCGAGCACATAACCTGCAACAGCCACCATCCGTTTATAAATGCAAGTCACCTCAGGACACATCTTTGTGGTCCTGATGAGGAAGACTTGGGTTGGCCCAAATCTTTGCCCCCAAAATGTCCACTCTCTATCGAGTCAGCCTAAGGAGAGTCTTCTGCAGGGCCCTCCCACACCCTCTGAGTCAGGCTAGGCCACAGATTGACTAGAAAATTCCACATATTTCTGGATGTGAATCTCACCTGTCAGCCTGTACCCTGTAGAATCCCATAAAATCACACAGGCTTGATCAGATCAACCATAAATCTCCAGATAAGCCAGGACCTCTGCAGCGTCACCAGCAAGACAGAGGACGGGTCCTCCGATCTTGTGTCAGGAGACTGACACCGAACATCAGCTAATTGACAGTGACAACTAATAGACACCTAAGGTCTACTCAGCAAGTCTCAAATACCCCAACCGCACGAACATACAATCCAATCCTCTCTGATGGAAAAGCTGAAATTCTCAGGCCCCGGTTCCAGATTGGTCTGGGCTTTCCACAGCCGTGACCTGCTCTATCTCCACGATCCTCTGATTAAACCCCTCACCTCAATTCACTTCCATTATTTCCCCTCATATATTGTAATTTTTAATTCCTTAGGGGGAGTGTTTTGTTTCTGTAACTGAACTGCGGCTTTCAAACTACTCTCGACCTTCCGGCTCCCCGCCCCCTGCCCAGTTGCAGAGCAACAGAAATTAAATGGATTCCGCTATCAGTGCTCTGCATCTCGATGATTACGCCCAGCCACCAGGAGTCAGCTTTCTGCTCCATCCCAAGAACAGGAACCCGGTTGCTAAATCCAACCCCACAGGCTCAGGAAGGAGGTGATGGAGGAAAGAGGGGGTAACCGAAGGGCACAGGTAACAATTTATGGCCCCCTTGTCACTGCGGTCTTATCTCCGTGGCCAGCCCCTTCTAAGAAATGGTGCCCGTTACTGAACCCCCGGGAGGGCTGCCCCCTGGGACCCAGCCGTTTGGGGACAGGTGGCCCAGCCAGGGTGCGGAAAGATTGCTGTGGAGAGCCCGCCTCGCCCTAGGCTAAATCCTCCTCTTCTCAGCGTGTCACCCACCAGGCGCCCTAGCTCAGACGGCCTCTAACGGTGAACAAGCAGGGAAGGGAAAGGAGGCAGTGAAGAAAGAATGAAGGCTAAACATCCTCGGAGAGACCCTTCCGTGACCACCCAACCCAGACTAGGCCTCCTCTCCCACTCAGAGAGCACACTGGGCTTTCCCTGCAAAGCACCCACGGCAATTTAACTGCATGTGTGTGTCTGTCTGATGTCAGTCTCCCCCACTAGACTAGACCCCCTGAGAGCAGACCCTGACTGCCTTCTTCCCCACGGTATCAAGCACGCGAGAAATATTTATTGAATAAATAAGTATAAAGAAGAGACACTTTACCGCAGGCTACTAGAAACAGGATAATAACTTATTTTTGGCTGGGCCTCTTTGGGAATCGTTTGGTCCACGCTGCGATGCAGGGAACAGACTATATGAACTTACAGAGTTCTCTTTTTTCCTTCCCTCGTACCTCTCCTTATTTTCGACGAGGTAACATGCCAGAAAAATGTAACCCTGCCCCACACTTAAGAAAAGACAGTGACAAGCGTTTCAAAGCTTCATCGCAGCAAACACTGGAGTTCTACCTGGAGACACGAAAACATCCTTTCCTTCTCCCCAGACCTTTGTGCATGTTTCCCCCAATTCAACCCCCAATTCATTGCACTCCGTGCCAGGATCACAAGGAACGGCACACCCACTGTCGAACCCTTCCCTGAGCTGGAATTCGAGTTTTGACCTGACCCAAGCTCGTTACTGGCATCTAACAGGTGTGACTCAGGGAGTCATCCTTCTGATGACCCAGGAGCAAAAGCCAAGAAACTTCATTTATTTATTTACTTCTACCTCATTTTGTTCCAAAAGGGATTGGAGGTGTCAGAAAAATGCCTACAGCATGATAAATGGAGATGAGGAAATGAGTGAGGATGGGAAATAAAATAAATCCAAAAGCAAGGTTACTGCCCAAAAGTATACATCATAATTGATAAAGGCATTCCCGAGACATGAGATCCACAAGGCTCCCTTCCCAGATTCCACCCTCAACAGGAAGATGGGAAATATTTCCACTGATATTCCACAGACACTCTACCCACCCTACGAGTGTCTGGGCTTGGCCTTGGAGATTCATCCACAGGGCACACACCGGGCTCCAGGCTGCAGGTGTCTCTGATGCCCTTGAATCCCATGTCCAACACTCGCAGTTGGGGTGGGGGGAGAGGCAAGTTGTTGGAGTCAACCCAGGAGAAGGGATAGAAAGGGTAGGGGAAACGTTTTCTTCTAAAACCTGGGCATGTCAGCACTCAGCTCTGTCTGCAAAATAAACCCTGTCTGACCTTGGGCAGGACTGGATGCTCTCCTCAGTCCTCCCAATTCTAAAACTTTTATGACTTTCTGATTCACGGTTGTCATATTCAGAGGAGCGGTTTTATTGGAACACCCATGGCAGTCAGTAGGCTTTCACTTCCACATTCAAGCTCAGCTCTGCACGCTATCACTCCTCTGCCTCCTGTTAGGATGGGCTGCCCACACCCAGCGGCTCCTCCATCCCAGTCTCCTGACTCTCTAAACTTCCATTCCCACGTCTGCCAACCCGCATCTTAGCGGAGCCAGGCCCAGGCTGGATGTCTCTCCCTGCATCCCGCAACGTGACCTCAGTTTTCTTTTGTCCAGAGTTTGCAGAACACCCAATACACCCAGGACACAAGTACAACAGTTTATCCCAGAAAATCTGTGAATGTCCGTTCCTCCCTCTTCTATAATCTGTTGCTAGTCCGTGTCATAACTTACTGAGCACGTATTCTGTGCTACACGCTATCCTGAGCCCCTTTCATGAATGCTCTCGTTTAATCCTCACCACATCCCAGTAAGGTAGTTACTTAACTAGCATTCTTCTCATCTTACAGATCCGTATACTGAGACTCAGTGAGGTCAGGTCACTTGCTCAAGGCCAAGCCAGGATTCCACCCCATGTTATTTCAAAGCTCTTAACCGCTGCATAGTGGTGCCTGCTTCTACAGTCCATTAGGAAATGTCCCAGTTTTAATTCTTCATCACTCAGTCACAGGTTTTTCAGACATGCACTCATTCCAAGAGCTAAGCCTCCACTTGCAGCACTGGGGTGCAGATGTGGGCTTCGGGGTAGAGCAGACCTGAGCTCTAATCCTTATTCAGGGCCCCACAACCTCTCAGAGTTTCAGTTTCCCATGTGTAGAGCAGAGCTAATAAGCCCCCAGGTCTCAAGTCTCAACCCTGTTATCACACGAGTCCGGCATTTCTTGGACAGATAAACAATTTTCCAACAGAGATCAGCATACTCCCTACGCTTTGGGAAACTCCACATAAAACATGAATCTGTCACTCAGTCCCATCTGAAGAGCAATGACTCCATCACCAATGCCACAGGGCATTCCAGAGGAGCCATATGTGCAACGGCACAGCCCTTAGGCCCTCCTGGCTGGGGAGGCCCCTTTAACACAGGGAAACGATTTTCTAATTAAGTGGTGTATTGACTTTATGTGTAAGAGTAGCTCGGGGGAGGATTAGAGACCCACAAAAAAGAACCCTGCTGGGGCACTAAGGCCGGATCCCCTTTGGTGGTCCAGCTCCCCGCTATCCAGACTCTGCAGAACAGTCCGAGTCATGTTTCAAAATGCTATCATGTCATTTGTCACTTAAAACCTTGCAGAGAACTTCCTGGCACTTAGAACACAATTCAGACTTCTTTCCATGGCTCACAGGGCTCCGTGTCACCTTCTGCCTCCGCTCCCACTCTCAGGCTCCGTCACGCTTGCCTTCAGTCCTGTCACAGGGCCTTTGCACTGCTGGTTCCCTTTGCCAGGAGGATCATTCCCCAGATCTGCACACATCTGGCCCCTTTCTTCATTCGGGTCTTAGCTTCAAAGCCAGCTTCTGAGAGAGCCAGCTTCAAAAGTGGCCCCAAGAACTCGCTCTTACATTATCCGATATTATTTTATGCATAGTGATTGTTTATTTGCTGGTCATCTCAATGCCTTCCCCTCAACCCTCCATGAAAGCAAGAACCTTGACCATCTTTTATCCCCCAGGGCCTAACACAGCACCTGGCATATCGCAGACGCTCAATAAAAATTTGTTGGGAGAGAAGGAGGAGGGGGCCGCGGGCATGAACAACAGTATGTGCAAAGGACAGGAGGTCCAGATGGGCACAACACGTGGAGAAGATGCACTCCTTTGGGGCTGATCAACTCCAAAGACAAATACTAAAGAATCACTGCCATTAAGACTTCACGGGGAGGGTTTGCGTTAGGGAGGACCATGAAACCAGGCCGGCGGTGGGCGGGGGGGGGGGGGGGGGGGTGGGGGGGGGGGGTGGGGGGGGGGGATTGGCTGTGTGCAGTAAAAAGATCCCTGGACTCAGAACTGGGGGACCTGGCTTTAAAACACAGCTTTCCCACTGTATTAGTTTCCTAGGGTGGCCACGACAAAGTACTGCCAACTGGGTGGCTAAAAGCAGGAGGAATTTATTCCCTTACAGTGTGGAAGTTCCTTCTGGAGGCTCTGAGGGAGAATCTGTCCTGCCTCTTGCCCAGCTTCTGGGGGCCCCACAATCCTTGGTGTTCCTTGGCTTGTAGACGCATCACTCCAACGTCTACCTCCGGCTTCACCTGGAGTTCTCCCTATGTGTGTCCTCTACGTCTACGTTTCCCTCTTCTTATAAAGCCACCAGACATTGCCTTATAGGGCCCACCCTAACCCAGTACAACCTCACGTTAACTAATTCTACCTGCAAAGACACTACTTCCAAATAATGTTGCATTCTGAGGTTCCAGGTGCACATGACTGCCCACCCAACCCAGAGCACAATCTCACCTACAGCATCTGAGCCTTCCTTTCCCCATCATTCCACCACCGGTCTCAGATCCCTCCCCTAAAGAGAGGGGGCGGTACCGATCTGATGCCTGTGCCATGGGAAGGCTCGTCTACGTGAGCTGAGCTGGGGAGACTGCAGCTTTGCTGTGGCAGGAAGCAGAGGGCCACCACAAGTTGGGGAGCAGAGGACGGTCCAGTAAAAACAAGGTTTAAGGGAGGTGAGTGGGAGACAGATTAGAGCAGGAAGGAATGTGGCGAGGAGAAGCAGCAGTGAATCAGCCCGGCTTGGGCGAGCACAGAGCCACTTAGCAGATAAACATCAGAAGTGAGTCAGGAAGAGCCCTCAGTACCGCCACTGTTCTCCCAGACAGGAATCCGGGCAGGAGAGACCAGATGGGAGTGCGCGAGGTCAGTCGGAGGGGGTTGGAGGGACGAGAACATTCAGATGGAAATGGCCGGTGGTCAGGAGTGTTCGGAGGTCAGGTGGGGAGAAGCCTAGGATGCAGCTGCAGGTAGACAGCGTGGAGGGGGAGGGATGGTGGCTGAGGCTGAGCACTTCTAGCAAAGGGCCAAGGGCAAAAAAAAGAGGCCCTGAAGCATCTCCTCCCACGGGCAGACTGCCTGATTCCAGACAGGAGCATGAGAGCTCCAAATGATGGATGGGGCTGTCTCCACCTAAACCCAACTCTAATGCTGGGAACAACTAGAAAAACACAAACGGCAGAGACCTGAGAAGGGCTATGCCCCGGGGAACAGAACAGGAAACAGGGCAAGCCAGGGGAAGAGAGGCCACCGACCTGAAGCAGCCTGTCGCCGGCCCCGCTGGAGCCCACACACCCTCTAAGTCACAGAGGAGGAAACTAAGATCCTTTCCGATGCTGGAACTCCTGTGTTTCGCATCCACCAGAGCCACCTTAAGTGCCTGGTAATTCAATAATTCAATTAAGAAAGGTCGATTTTTTTAAAAAAGCTTAATATTTAATGGAAGGGTTAGGAATTGCTACACGACTCGGGGTGATTAATAGTTACAATTAAAGGCCGAACGTGTTGAGGGGAGAAAGGCAAGGCTTCACAGAAACACATGTGTGCTGCAAGGGACACAGCAAGTCACACCCACAGACTAGGGGAAGCCGCTCTCCACATTCCACGCCCCAACCAGGTGCCCAGCAGACTCTGTGCTCCAGGGGAGAGCCCTGTGGACAGAACTACCTGGCAGATTCACCCAGGTACAGCAGGACACTCCTGGGGGCAGAGTGCCAAGTAGGGCTTCTCCCAGCCTCCCCAACAAATCAGAGCTTATTGGCTGCAGAGCTGGCATGAGGCCCACTCTGACCTGTGGTCCCATCTTCTTTCCAGTGCAATCAAGTCTTCCAGGAGGTCGTATAAGTCAGAGAAGAACTACGATGGGTCAGAAGGGAGAGGGGATGGGCTGAGCTCTGGCAAACCGCTCCAGGGGCAGCAGGGAGTTGTTTGGGCATCTCTGTCTTCTCATGTCAGGGAGACCCTCACCCCTAGACCTCCAGTGTCGATGCCGAGGGTGTGTGAGAGGACAGCCACACTACACCTGGCCTCCTGCCCCCATGGCTGCTTCTACCCGTCAATTCAATGGAAGATGCGACACCCACAGTGCAGTGCTCAGGGCCTGAGTCCGTCTGTGATGCACTTCACATCTCAAGGGCTGACCTGGCCAGGCTGCCACATGGCCCCACGTAGCAGGGGCCACGCCACATCCTACATGGTGGCCATTTCGAACCACAGGGCTCTGACTTCTGTGCTCAGGGGAGGCCTGGTTCTGATCCCCAAAAAGCAGCCTGGCCTCCCCGGCTGTGAGTCTGTGTGGGTGACAGCAAAGCCAGGCCTTGGAGGGACTGATTGTTCGAGGCAGGAGGGTCACAGGAAGGAATGGCTCGGACACCCAAAGCAATCGATAAGGAACAGCTTACGTTCGGTGTCAGCATGAAAACACCTTCCCCTTCCGGAGTGACTGCAGAAGGCCACACCTGTCCTTTGGTGCACCCAGCTCGGGCCCACACGGGACAACCTGTTGATCAGAAACTGAAGCTCTGCAGCTACGAGATGCCCAGAGGCAGGACCGAGGTCCAGGGCAAGACAGGGTGGGCAAGGGTAACGTCCCTGGAGCTGCGGGCTCACCGACTTCAATCTCTTGCCCTTCCGTTAACCAAGAGTGGTTAGTTAACTTCATAGTATCAGGGAGAGCAATCTTAATGGGCAAGAGAACGAAGTCTCCACTCCCCAGTTGAACCAAGGTGAGCTGGAACTTTCCACGAAGGCAGTAGGTATCAGGCATGCTATAATACCCCCGTCCTCATACGGGTATTTGATGAGAAACCAACACGTACTGAGCATCTACTGTGAAGCAAGAGCTGTGACGGGGATTCTGTTTAAGTTCTCTCTCCTGAGCCTGACACGCACCAGGGGAGGGAGGGGACTATTGTCTTCGCTTTTCAAAGGGAGGTGACGGAGTTCAAGGAACTCACCCAAGGTCCCACGTCCCACAAGTGCTGGCTCCCAGCCCAGGTCTGTTGACCTCAGAGTGTGAGTTCCAACAGGGGTGAGGTGTCCAGGCCCAGGACAGCGGAAGTGCCGTGCCAGGGTTGCCATGCCTCCCACCTGCTTGGTGGTGGCACTTCTACTGGCCTTCCATCTTACCATCCTCCAGCTGACCAACAGGGAAGGGGGCTGCTCTCAGTTACCACTGGATGTCGACTGGGTCTCAGCAACAGGGGGGCCTTTTATCTCTAAGAGTGGAATAAAGAACATGGTTTCCAGCTAAAGGCTTTGCAGACAAGGGCCCAGCAAATGGAGTTTCCTTTGGTTTGTGGTCCTTGGAGGACCTTCTGCATGCCCCCGAGATGATAACCAGGGCCAGATTCAGGAAGAGGAGGCAAGCAGAACAGCCAACCCTCCTGACCTTCTGAACAGCTAAAGCCCTTTGACTTTCGTGACCAGAGAACTAGAGCCGCCTCCTGCCCTCACTCTGACCAGTCCACCAGCGCCCCACCGTGGCCTGGCCCCGCTTCTTCTAATCGCCCCAACGAGGCACAGGCACCCATGTGTGAGACAATGGGCCACAGTCTCAACCCTCAGGCAAGGCGCTGCCAGGAAGGGCGATGAGTGGGTGCTCAGAGACCTTCAGCCTTGAGGAGCAGACAGACAGATGGACTCTGTTGAGGGCAGCCCCAGAGTCTCTCGCATGGCCAGGTGAGGGGCGAAGAGCTGGAATAAGAAAAATAAGTCCAATGGAAACAGCACGCTGCTGTTAGGGGTCTAAGTGTTAGGTGAAGACCTGTGAGTGAATGATGAACAAACGGACCGCTGTCCTGGATCACTCACATGTCTTGAACCCCGACGTGCCAGACCGTCAGGGTACAAAGAAGAAACCACCATTCCTGCCCTTGAGACACGTGCCCACAAGGGCGGCAGCCACACCGTCATTACTGATACTGTGGGGAACCACATGAGAAGAGAAAGTGCGCTTGGATTTGGCTGCAAAAATATTTTAAAGCAATGCTAATTAATTATAATCACTGACGTGAACTGTTTGCCATTCATGCCTAATTACCGTGCAGCAAAATGATGGTGTTTACCATTAAAACGCATCACGCTGTCACTCTGGGGCGAGTTTTCTTTGGTGGCAACAGAATTTCCAGTGAATGGGCAAACGTGTAGATGCTTTTATTCACGGTCATCTGCTAACAAAACCTCCAGGCTTTGGAGGGAGTCCCGATCTTATAAATAATAATGCACATAAGATTTAAATTAACACGGTCCTGAGCACTCACTGTGTGTGACGTCCTCTGCTAAGTGCATATGCAGCCATCTCCTTTAAGGCTCCTCATCCTGTGAAGTACGTTCTACCAAACAGCAGCATTTTATGGAGAAATTAACTTGCCCGAGGTCGCACAGCTGGGAAGTAATGGGGCCAAGAACTGGCAGCCAGCATAAAAAGAAACGAAATTGGGTTATTTGTAATGAGGTGGATGGACCTAGAGTCTATCATACAGAGTGAAGTAAGTCAGAAAGAGAAAGACAAATACCGTATGCTAACACATATATATGGAATCTAAGAAAAAAAAATGTCATGAAGAACCTAGGGGTAAGACAGGAATAAAGGCACAGACCTACTAGAGAATGGACTTGAGGATACGGGGAGGGGGAAGGGTGAGCTGGGATAAAGCGAGAGAGAGGCATGGACATATATACACTACCAAACGTAAGGCAGATAGCTAGTGGGAAGCAGCCGCATAGCACAGGGAGATCAGCTCGGTGCTTTGTGACCGCCTAGAGGGGTGGGATAGGGAGGGTGGCAGGGAGGGAGACACAAGAGGGAAGAGATATGGGAAAATATGTATATGTATAACTGATTCACATTGTTATAAAGCAGAAACTAACACACCATTGTAAAACAATTAAACTCCAATAAAGATGTAAAAAAAAAAAAAGAACTGCCAGCCAGGCCCGCTGCAGAGAGAACGTGCAGAAAGCAAGTGGGGAAGGGCGCACACCAACATGCTAATGGGGGCTACCTCTCAGTGAAGAGACTGTAATTCTTCCTTTTGTTGAGCTATATGTACATCATTTTAAAATTCTACAGTATAATGAATATGAATTACAGGGGTGGGTGGGTGGGTGCTGGGGGGTTACCGTTGGGGTGGTTTGTTATTAAGGACCACAGCCACACTAGCCATGACGCTCCCTGTCCAGAAGCCAACTCAGTGGCGGGGAGGTGGCAGTCCAGGCACGCAGGGCATGAAAAATCCTTGCTGGCCATCTAGACCAACCTTCAGTGTGTGCAGACGTCCTTGCTATCTGGCCCTAACAGACGGTCCTCACTTCATCACAGCCTCCCCAGATGCTGCATGAGTGGATGGAAGCTCCAAAAACATCTAGCCGGGCAGGGCAGCAGCAGCGGGGGCCACTGGACGATCAGTGCAAAGATCGCCTTTTACAAAAACGCCTTTCCAAGAGTCTGCCAACACACGATCAGCGTCCCTTCCTCTTATTAGAAGGACACGACTACGGAGGTCAATCTCTTAGACACAAAAAAGCAAAAAGCTTCCAGAATCAGGGCCAGCCTCTTTCCCCAGTGATCTTAGAGCAATGCTGTGTATTTGGTGGCTGAGTAGAATAAGGCTGAAATTCACACAGGGCTAACTTGGAACGGCCCAGGTACCACTAGACGGTCCTATCCACCTGCAGCCAGGTCTGCCGGGGTCTGCCCTGGCTAGACTGAGGACACTTCTCAGATCCAGGAAGGACTGCTCCCCACTTTAGGAACAGCCGAGTATGCTAGGAGAGGTCTACATGACCCCACAGACAAGGGCTCTCGCTAAGTCGCTGTGTGTGGGTTGGGAGATTTCTTTTCTGGACACTCTGAATCTCCAATGCCCAGCCCTGCATCCGGCCCACAGAATGCATCACGACTGACTCACAAATATACACTAAGTGGCAAACAACATGTTCTTACCCAGGAGAATGGAGGGCACTCAAAATCATAGCAGAAGAACTCAAGTCACTGGGGCTATTTACCTTAGAAAACAGGTGATGTGACAGAGGTGGGAGACAAAGGGGAACTCATAATTGTGCTTACAGAGTTAAGCTTCATGATAAAGCGGCCAAAACATGGTTTGAGACCCAGCTTTTTGCTACTGAATTAATTTTTGTACGCCCCCAGAAGAGTTATTCTAAATATGGAAACAGGTAATCAGTGGTTCCCCACCCTAGCTGCATACTGAGACTTTTAAAAATAGATGCCCAGGCCTCACCCGGTCCTACCACTTAATCCCCAGAGACAAGTCCATGAGTTTGTATTTCTTAAAAGTTCTTTAGGTAATTCTGGTCCACAGCCAAATTTGAGATCCACCGTCATATATATAGCAAACCACTGAGATATATATATATATATATATATATATATATATATATATATATATATACACACATACATACATACAATGTATTACCTATATATATACATACTTATATATGTAAATATGGCTATATTTATAGCTATATCTATACATATCAGAACACTGTTCATAATACATTAAATACAGAGTTTTTCCACTGCAAACCTCAGAAAGCCAAAATAAGGAACTATGTGCTCGTCAAAAGAGGGAAGCAGGGTTTTTCCTGGAAAGTTCTTCCTTAAACCATTAAAAGGAGTCAAAAATGGAAGCGAATGCCGTGGGAGGTTGAAAGAGACACCTAACAAACCAAACGCGGGAACACTGTGAGTGCTGCAGAAGAGATTCCCATATGGATTGGATGAACAGGGTGGACTAAATAACTTTTCACTTTAATGTAGTGACAATGACACCGTAACATTTATTGACCCCCACTTCCCACCTGGCACCTTACCTAGGCTGCCTTGTTTAATCCTCAGAGCCATTCGATGCAGAACGTGGTTCTACACCTTTCACCCATCAGCTGGAGAGAAGTTGGGTCCCCATCACACCTTCTACCCCAGCCAGGCTGCTTTCCTCACATCCGAAGAGGTCCCTACACACCTTCTCGCCTTTGCTCATAGTAGTCTCGCCCCGGAGAAATTCGGAGTTTCTCTCAATCAGAATCTTGCAATCACGGTACCTTTCCTGGATCCCCAGCTCAGCCCCAGTTCAGCTGTGGAAGCAGAGATTTTAGAATTCAGGAGCCCTGGGCCCTGAGGGCATCTGGCACTGCTTGCTTTCGGCTTGGATGAAAGGAGTCGGCTTCCTCTTAACCCCTTCCCCAAACACTCCTCCACCAGGCCCTACTTAACTAAACCTTCACTCTGTTGAAATAAAGGTTCTGTGGACTCTGAACCTTTATCTGCAAAGGTTTTTTTAATCAAATGTAGGCGTAAAAACTAAGGAGATGAGGAAGGTGGTGTGCGCCCAGGGCGGTGCGCTGCATGCCAGGCCTGGCTTTCTGCCCCCTCACGGCACTTTTGGCCATCCTGAAGCCCCTTCTGCTCTGTCTGTAGCTCCCATGAAGGTGGAGACCCTGTCACAGCACGGTCCCCTCCGCGCCTGGTACACTGAAAGCACTCCACAACCATTTATCGAATAAAAGAGATAAATTAAAATGGGCAAAGGATGAAAAAACTTTGTGATTGATTGGACGAAAGTCACAAAATGGACCCTGGGCTCTACTGAGTGTGGGGCACCGTACCAGGGCCTTGGGGACACACACAAAAGCAGAGGTCTGTAGTCCCCACTGAGCTGGAAGGAAAAGATAAAACAGGTAACAAGCTGAATCTTTATCTTAAAAGAGCAATGCAAAATTTAAATAACAATAGTAATGCATTCACAAGGCAGGACGGAATTGCCAGATGTATTATAAGAAGGAAATAAAGTCACCATTTGTCTTCAGTTATATCCTTTCTAGGACAAAACGGGTCGAAGCTAGGAACAATGATCAAAAATCCACTAAAAAAATCACAACTGCTCCCTCTTGCATCTCCCTCCCTCCCACCCTCCCTATCCCACCCCTCTAGGTGATCACAAAGCACCGAGCTGATGTATATGTATAGCTGATTCACTTTGTTATAAAGCAGAAATAACACACCACCGTAAAGCAATTATGCTCCAATAAAGATGTTTAAAAAATAAATAAATAAAATAAAATGAAAAAAAAAATCACAACTGAACATTCCCACTTGAAAACATTTTATCTGCCGCCATTTTTGTTTCAAGATGATGGCCTGAAACACACACTCAACTCTGGGTGGATCCTGAAACCCTCCCGATAATTCACGACTTCAAGGGTCAGCAGCGTAAAGCATTTAAAAGTCACAGGGAAACAGACGCCTCACTCTTCGATATACTTTTTTCGATGTTTCAAATGACAAATTTCAGAGAAATGTAAATTTTAGGAAAACTTGGGTACAAAATTTGGAGCACCAAAGCTCAGAATCGCACTTTTACCACCAGTCACTGGTAGAAAGGTAAATCAGTACCACCTCCCTGGCGGACAGTTTGACACCAAACAGCAAACCGTACACTGTATTATTATCTGCTTATTGTCAATTCCTAGAAGTGGAACTGCTGGGTCAAATGTATAGCACAAGCAGGAGAGAAATGCATTCACAAGGGCAGTCCTGACAGCACTGGTTATGAGACCAAATAATGATAACGATACAGAAAACAACCTAAACGTTCCTAACTAAGGGTTTGAGTAAGTCAGTCACAGTACGTGGGTATCACAGAAACAATACAAGCGTCCAGTATGGTGATACAGAGTACACCGACACGGGAAGATGTCTCCGACATATCACTGGACAGAACAAGCAGTCTGGCAAGCAACACAGAGGATCCCATTTCTCTAAACGTGTACACAACCATTTATATAAACATACGTATGTTTACGTACGTGCAGACTGACCTGGAAAGCCACACCAAAACGTCACTACGGGTTATCTCGGGGCAATGAAATACGAGGGGAAACGGTTTTTAGTTCTTTGCTTACTTCTGTATTTAATTTTTTCCAGTACGCCTTTTGTTTTTAAACAAAATCATAACAGTGTTAAAAAAGAAACTTCCTTCACGTACAGATCACCCAGTGCAGTGCGAAGTGTTGCACTTGCCTCATTCCTGATCCCAGCGGCTGATTTCCAGCTCTCGTTTTGGCACATTCCGGGACACCTCCTCGTGACCCAACCACAACCACGGCCCTCCCCTCTTCGGGAAGCTGAGCGGGATTGAAAGTGAGGGTAACGCAACTCTGCCGCCTGGGAAGAGATGCTCGCAGGAGCCAACCGGGATTTTCAAACCACTGCAAGTGCTTCCCGAATCCCTCGGGGCCGGATCTTGCAGGATGACTAACCCTGCCCCAGGAAGGAAAAGGGGCCTAAAGATCAAGAGTTGGGCCTCATCAAATCGCAAAGATCAGGGGTCAGTTCCCAGGCACAGCCTCCGACGTGGCCCAGAAGCTCTGCTGGGCCCGGCCCCGCAGGCAAGGGAGGCAGCCGTCTCCCACTGTGCCCCACGGAGGCACTTCCAAGCACGTGGCAGGTGTAGCCCTTAAAACACAACACAGAAGCCCCCGCCTCCGGAGACCACAGGACACGCAAACCCCACAGCTCCAAGCCTCACGCCACATGCACCCTGGGAGGCTAGGAGGCAGCTCTTCCTCCAACTTCTGGAGCTAGGAGAATGCTTTCAAGGGAAGGACAGAGGGTGGGAGAGGGGGGAACCCGTCAGTCAAGCCCCAAGATGCACGGAACTACCGTCCCTCAGCTAGGAAACAAATGCTCAGAGAAGCTAAGAGACTAATCCAAGAGCACAGAGCCACTGGGTAGAACTTCAAAGGTACGGCTGTTTTTGATCTTCACCCCCCAAGGCAACCTGGCAGGATGGAGAGACAGCATTCCTCTCTTCCTGAATCATTCAGTCCTTCGTTCTTTGGTTTGAAGAGTTTTAACAGAAGACGGCTACCATACATGGCTCTTTCTTTCCACGTAAAAAACGAGCTCTGAGAACACCCCAGATAGTTCAGGGTTCACGCCGCCCCAAAGGATCTGTGAGAAGAACTGGCCCTCGACACAACCAGCTGGAACATCACAGCGTGAACTTCATACATACTTGTCCTCTTGGTTTATTCATCAGAAATAATTATCTGTGCTTGCTTTCGCAAGAGCACATATTTTATAGGGTACATTAAAATTTAATGGATTTTTAATAATATCGTAACCACCACAAGAGAAAAAAGTGGAAAAAGCCACACCACGTGTTTTTGCCGCGTTTGGGTGGTTTGGCTCTAGCGCTGCAAAGAAAGAACTGATTTGGCGTGGAGCGGCAGGCAGGAGAGGATGAAGGGCCCTGAGGAGAGCACGAGAGGACGGAGGCATGAAAAGTTATACAGCTGACCACTGGCATGGGAGGCCTGTGCCGAGGGCAGGAAATTGAGGAAGACAAGATGCCAAGTTAACAGACTACCCTCCACGGTCAATTCTGCTTGATTTGACCTGACTCTGGGCCACGTGGGATCTAGTTCAGACCCAGAAGGAAGCAACGGTCATGCATAAAACAGACACTTCAATCGTGTCCCAGCCAACAGAATACAATTCTAGGTCCAGAACAGATTCAAACTGTCATTTAGCCCGACTTTATAGAAGGGAGAGCCGAAACCCAGAGAAGATAGATAAATGCTGCCCAAGATCACAAAAGGGGCACTTCCCTGGTGGCACAGTGGTTAAGAATCCGGCTGCCAATGCAGGGGACGTGGCTTCGAGCCCTGGCCTGGGAAGATCCCACATGCCGCGGAGCAACTAAGCCCGTGCGCCACAACTACTGAGCCTGCGCTCTAGAGCCCGTGAGCCACAACTACTGAGCCTGTGCTCTAGAGCCTGTGAGCCAAAACTACTGAGCCCACGTGCCACAACTACTGAAGCCCGCGCACCTAGAGCCCGTGCTCTGAAACAAGAAAAGCCACTGCAATGAGAAGCCTGCACACCGCAACGAAGAGTAGTCCCCACTCGCCGCAACTAGAGCGCACAGCAACGAAGACCGAATGCAGCCAAAAATAAAATTAAAAAAAAAAAAAACAACATTTATTTAAAGAAAACAAAAAAAGACCACAAAAGGAACTAGCAGGTAAGTCTTCAAATTTCTGCTGGGGATTTTTCTATGACCTCTGTATGGCCCAAGTTAAAAGCATATACTTAAAAGCTAACTCTGACGGCAAAGATCATGCCAAGTCTGGATTTCAAGTTTCACATTTTTAGCCATTTCTGAGAACTGTTATTTTTCATGAGTCCCCCCAATGGTTTTTAAATTTGACTTGCAACACCAAAAAACTACTCTATTTTAACTTTCAGGGAAAAATGTTTTCTCTCTCCCTACTGGACTCAAACCCGCACATGTGAGGAACTCTTTACAGAACAGCATCCTGTCCCGAGGACAGGATGAGCTGCTTCCCTTTGTGCTCGCGGAAAAGCTCCTACACGAGTGCCCGGTGCCGCGGTCCAGGGCTCCTGATGTGTCACCAGCACAGACACCGACATCTAATTCTGACCGAGGAAAGAAACATGTGGTATCCGGCCACCAATGATACATCCACTGCCAGGCTGACTCACCCATTCGTGAGCCTGCTGCCAAAAATAACACCTTGCCAAATTTGCGTTTCCTAATCATTGACAGAGAAACGTCCAAATTAAAATGAAAAAGCCTTAGATGTCAAGTGAGGATGGTGATTTATCCTGTCCTTATTTACATAATGCACCATGTCTCGGATAGGCACATTTTTCCATGACATCAATTCAGGCAGCAAGTGGGCTTAACGATGACAATGAAGACTCCAGAACGAGCGTGGGATTGGAGTTCGCTGGCCCTCGACTAAGAGCTTCCTCTATCCCTGGGCAGCTCGGGCTACTACGCGTGTACCTTCATGCCCCGGGGCCTCCTCTTCCTCATCTATGACAAGGGATGTAAGAACAGGCACCTGGCACGGGCACTATATGAAGAATTATATTTTTAAAATTATAGAAAATGAATTATACTAAAAAATTATGTAAAATAGAAGCCATCAGCGCAGTGCCTGGTACACAGCAAAGACCCAATTAATGACAGTTGCTATTAAAAATACTCAGCATCTACTATCACTAAACAGGATTTGAATGGGTTGATAGTTCCTTCCAACTTTCCTATCTCGAACTATAATAGAAAAACTAGTAAACCACTGTGTAATATTAAAGCCTCAAATATCGAACGTTGCGGCAGTAACTCCTGCCGGGCCTCCCGATGCCACTTTGCCGACTTGTGATTTTGATTTATTTTGCTTTATTTATTTACTTTGGTAGCAGAAGAATGCATTGGGGAAGAGGGAGAGAGGGAAAGAAGGAGAGAGGAAGGCCAACGACAGTCCAGAAGGTTCTACATGTCCAGGCCTGCCTCTCACTGCTACCTCCAGGGAAAACCCCTCTTCCCATCCTCTCCCTTCCTGCACCGGCACCAAGCCGCCCCCGTGACACCGTGCACTCCCCCCATGTGCACAGGAGCCATTAACTGTCTACAGCTGGAGATAGCAAGTCAAAGCAATCACGTGACCTTGCGGTGCCCACAGGCGCTTCAACTGAGGGTGAGAAGGACGGCCACGGGGCCATTAAGTGAGGACATTAAAAGCATCGATGTAGCTAAAACACATTAACCTGCAGAGGAAGCGAGGCTACAAGCTGCAGCTCCAGCGACATCATAAAATGAGGCCTCCGTAATGGAACCAATATTACAGCCATTGATACAAATTATACCTCAGAACAGGGGAGAAGGGGGTGGGATGTAAAAATGGAACAAGTTCAAACTTCTTTTATTGTAATAGTCTCCAGTTGAGCATAATCACCAAAGCTATAGTGCGATACGATTGCCAAAACTAGACAAACATCTGTGAGACGGATTCATCTCAGAGGGAAGGCCAACAGCTTGTTATCATTAAAGCAGCGATGCTCTCTCTGCGCCTGAACTGCAGGCTGCCTTGTTACTGCATTTGCAGAGGCAATTGTACCAGATGTTGGCAACCATCTTCAGATAGATGAGAGGCACCTGCCGCGGAGGAAACTTAGCTCCTCATCGGCCTCCCTGAGCAGGGGGCAGGGAGGAAGGGGCAAGAAGGAGTGACCCTTCCAGACACCACTGGTGAGGCACTGGTGACCAAAAGTGACCGAGAGGGTCGGTTAAGCCTGCCCGCACACCTGCTCCAACTCGGCTCCTGGTGCCAAAGACCCGAGAAGCGTCCACAAGGTGCTGGAGGGAAGAGGCAGAAAGGCAGGAGGCATCTAATTCAGGCGGGAGAAGTACAGAGCTGTGCACGACCAACTCCCTCCCCAGGTTGCTCTTGGTAACGGTCTCCCAGACTCTTGAAGAGATCCTAAATTTGAAACGTGGCTATGGACATTAATCATCATTAAATGGCAAACAGGCAATTTTCAAACCATGTCATGCTGACTCAGATGGAGACAAAGGCTCTGAAAGCAGGGAGAACAGGGACAACAGAGATAAGTACCACCCATGCCACCATGGACAAATAAAAGTCATGAGCGTCCGTAATTCATTTTTCAGGGCGCCCGGCACATCGGCCGCTAGTTAGCGGGCGGAAATGATTCACTCCAAAGTCGGCGGGGCCCACCCAGGTCCACCTTGCTGCGGTGGGGTGGGGGGGGCCTAGCAGAAAGACACCCATAAAATGCAACCACAGACCCCGGGTGCAACCTGACTCCTTTTCAGCCAAGGGGGGTCACCAAGAGCCACCCAAGGACTCAGCAGGTGGGCTCAACCCTGGAGGGCTGATGTCCTGCTGGTGAGGGGAAGTCAAATCGTGGTTGCTGTTGTTAAAACGTTCTCAGCTGGCCCCAGGGATGGTTTCTGAACACGCGGTGATTCCCCTTCTTCTTGGGATTATCAGAGTTGAGCCAGGACACCTCATACTCCACTCATTCTTACCATGGTTGCTGAGACAAGAACACAAGTCACTGAAAACTGTCTCCAAAAGAGGCAGTAGCTGGGGCCTGGGGGTGGAAACAGGCCCAGCCAGGACCCGGGGGTCCTGGGGGAAATGACCAGGGTCACAGTGTTATTCTTGACCTTCAGTTTTCTCATCTGGGAAAGGTCTCCAGAGTCTTCTTTGGAGGTCTACATAGCTGGGAGCCCTAGACTGTCCTAGCCACAGCTAAAGAAATTAAGTGGCTTGGTCCAGATAGTTGAAAAATTTAATACACATGTTAAATTCTGTTTTGTACATTGACCAGTAGCCCAATTTGGGCGTACTCTAATATTTAGCCACAAAACAAAACATCTCTTTAGCCTGTAATTAAGGTTGTGTCATATCCTTAACCAATAAGAACTTCTACGCTCTGTTAAAAAAAAAAAGCAACCCATACCTCAAAGTTCCTAGGGCAGAAATGACAAATTTTCAGAAAAACACTTACTAGAGAATACAGAAATCAAGGCATCCATTTAATTTCACACTCTACCTGCCTCGGACTAATTTGTGTAAATTACATTTCATACTAAGAACCTCAGCCCACGTGACCACAATGGAGAAGTAAGCAGCTGGCATTAAACTGAGTTTTTCAGGTATAAGTATATAGCTCTTTCTAGTGTGAGAATGTTTAGCTGAAAGTTCAACGCAGGTTTTATATAAAAATTTCCAAGTGTTAATTTCCACATTTTCATCAACATGTCCATGTCACCGGGTGTTTTTACAGACCTGAGGAGTGCAAATTAATCCACATGGATCAGGTTTTTTTCTTTTAGAAAAAATGATTATAAGCAAAGTCTCAGCTCGTGGGTGTGAGTTTGCAGGGTAGAGGACGGCTGTAGGAAGCCGCACACAAGTTTTCATCTGGGCCTTCCACGTTTAGGCACGTGGCGGAGCAGAAGCCATCAGCTAGCATTCCCACGCACGCCGCCGGGGAGGAACCCTCTAGTGCTGGCTGCTACGGCCACACAGAGCACCCAACACGAAGCAGCAGCACCGGGTCGCCCAAGAAGAAGCAAGACCCCAGGGTCCTCGCCTGTCCACCCTAACATTGCTTGTGGGCTCTACTCTCTCTAGCTGGCCTTGTAGTTGCAGCTACTTACTTTGAAGGAGTTTTCCAAATGGATTGGAGGGGCAGCGTGAGACCACACGAAGTACCTTTCTGATGCATGTCTCCATTAAAAGGGCAGGTATTCTTCCAAGCAAGTATACGTATGCCCCCCCCCCCAAAGCAGTTTATGAAGGGCCCTAAAAATATCCACGATTCTAGGAAATCACTGCTTTCTTTGAGACTCCAGTTGGGGACTAGAAATGTCTACAGCAACTTGCGCCAAATCTGGCCCGCTGCCTGTCTTTTTTTTTTTAAATAAATTTATTTATTTACTTATGTCTGTGTTGGGTCTTCATTGCTGCGCGCGGGCTTCCTCTAGTTGCGGCGAGCGGGGGCTACTCTTCATTGCCGTGCACGGGCTTCTCATTATGGTGCTTTTCTTGTCGTGGAGCGCGGGCTCTAGGCACGCGGGCTTCAGTAGTTGCGGCGCACAGGCTCAGTAATTGCGGCTCGCGGGCTTAGTTGCTCCATGGCATGTGGGATCTTCCTGGACCAGGGCTTGAGCCTGTGTCTCCTGCATTGGCAGGTGGACTCTTAACCACTGTGCCACCAGGGAAGTCCCCCGCTGCCTGTTTTTGTAAATAAAGTTTTACTGGAACACATTCATGCTCACTCATTTATGTATTTCCACGGCTGCTTTTCTGCTCCAATGGCAGAGAGTCTGGCCCACAGAGTCCTGCTACCTGGCCCTTTACAGTCAGTGTGTCAAGCCCTGCTCTACATGAGCATGGAGCTAGGAATGAAAATATGGATAAGAAAATGTGACTCTATGATTCCTAGAAACTGGGAGGACTCAACACATCTGAAAATAAATGGTATTTTTTATTGTTGCCTTTAAAAAAAAAAGGTATCTAGAATTAACACATTTGATCTGGAACATTCTATATAAACGTACACTCCAGCGATCACAAGTCATGGGTTTTGCAGAAAACCGCTAACTTCAACTATCATTTTGTTCTAGGTGCACCTGAGGGAGTCATCTTTGTCCATTTTCTTGGGCTGCCAAATCTATCCACTGGCAGGGCCCAGGGTAAACGCATCTGGGAAGCAATAAAGAGAAGGGATATAACTGAGACACCCTAACTAATGTTCTGGGAGGTTCTCCAGCGCTGGAAAGATACTGTTCACTGTCCCAGCATCGGTCCAATCAACAAACTGGGCTTGTAGTTTCTGGTGGGGCTGAAGGGTAAGATCTCAGAGGGGAACTTTAAACTTGGCAAGAAGGGGAGAGTCGTTGGCGAAGGCAAGGTGAATCCAACTTGAACTTCGCCTCCTTCCCTGCCCTCCGGCTGATGAAGAGTCAGATTCACTGTTTCGAGACCTATTGAAGTGAACATTCTCCTTTGGTTCTTTCCAGAGTGGGCACAGGCAGGGCTGCTGTCCTCAGGAGTGTGTGGACAAGACACACAGTGGGCTGCCTCCCACCCTCCATGCGAACTCTGATGGAACCCAGAATAAATGTCTGTCAAGCACCTCTTCCAGGTCAGCACTCAGGTTGGTGCTGAGGCAAATGAAGATATGACCCACCTTCAGAGGCTGCCCTGGGCAAGAGGCAAGATGGTAGATGTAAACCATGGGAGGCACAAGAGCCCAACAGCGGCCACTACATCCCCACCCATCAGTGAGGGTCAGCAGGCTCCTGGCCTCTAGTCACTGCACTGCAGTTTTGTTTACAGGTGTCTCTACTCCTTGACCTTTGTGGGCAGGGACTCTGATCTCTGACCCCAACATGGTGCCCTATACCTAGGAGGCACACAAAAATCAGGTTACGGAATGAACGGAGGGTTGGACAAGCACAACCACCTCAGGGCCTTTGAACAGCTGATGAAGACCTCCTTCCTCTGCCTCCATCTGGCCCCATGGTCCCAGCCGGCCGGGATCCTGACTGGCCCTGCATCCTCAAGAGCTCCTGAGTGTTATTCTGCAGCCCTCCAGGAACCAACCCCCACCACCGCACTAACCTGCAGGTGTCCCTGAGCACAGGACTACGAGGTAGACCAGCTACATGGAACAGGCTGAGACAAATCAGCGTGAAGCACCCCCAAAAAGGCAACCAAAAGCTGAGAAGCCCTTTGAGGGAGTGGCATTGAATTAAATACAACCAGACATGGGCTTCCCTGGTGGCACGGTGGTTGAGAGTCCGCCTGCCTATGCAGGGGACGCGGGTTCGTGCCCCGGTCCGGGAAGATCTCACATGCCGCGGAGCGGCTGGGCCCGTGAGCCATGGCCACTGAGCCTGCACGTCCCGAGCCTGTGCTCCGCAACGGGAGCGGCCACAACGGTGAGAGGCCCGCGTACCGCAAAAAAAAAAAAAAAAAAAATACAACCAGACATGCTGTTGTCAAAAAAGGGGCTACAAATAGACAGTTCTAGAAAAATCCTAGTCCATGAGAAGGCAGAAATTCCTATCAGAACAGGCTTTTTGAAATAACTTGCAAGTGAATTACAGCAGCTACTTCCTACGGGATGGGAAATTATTTTAGGCGGCTTTCCAGTCCCACATGCTCCTTTAATCTAAGTCACATGCAAGAAATATTTATTGAGGGTGGAAGTCTCCCCATAGGTGTGTTTTAAGTGCAGGCCGCCCTGGAGCACTCCAGTTAGCTCTATAAAGCTGCCTAAAAGAACATTTTTAATGCACTGACTCGTTTGCTTTAACCTGATTTCTCACTGCAAACAAATAAACCCCGTACAAGTAGCCGCTTTCCTGCGCTGACGGCCTCCGCTGCCAGGCATGCGGCAAGTTCTCGGGGACGCCACCATTAGGATGGTGGTTTTCAATAGAAACTTGGCATTTATCATAGCGAGAGCATTATCTTCTCAACAGACGCTGACAATTTGTCCTATTCCTCCCTTGAGAGAATCCAGTAAGATCACGTTTGCTTCCCCTGCATGCTGTCTCTCCGACTACAACATTTCTTTGCCTGGAAAGAAAATATTGTGACTCCTTGCCATGTTCACTTCATTAGCATAAGAGGAAAAAAAGCCAAATCCTCCCATTGGTCTCCCCCCACAGTAGCTCCAGCTGGGTTAAATCTAGCAGGATCTCAGATGCAGGACTTCTGTGGCTCGGGATTTGTCATAGAGCTGTTACAGAGGGACGGGGCAGAGGCTGGGAGAGGCCAAGAAACTAGCCCTTTTAACAAATGAAAGACATCCATTTGACACACAGGGGGTGTGTCGTGCAGACTATGGTGGGGAGTTTACAGGATTGGGGGGGCGGTGAACCTGGCGAAGTCAGCAGTTTGGGACTTCGGACGCAGGAGGGGCAGGGGGTGTGAAAAACGAGAGAGAGAGAGAGAGAGAGAGAGAGAGAGAGAGAGAGAGAGAGAGAGAGAGAGAATATGAATGTGGGGAGGGGAGATTCTCATGGAGCAGACATCGGCAAACTTGTCTCTTTTAATTCTTACACTGCTTCTCCCCACCCTCACCATAAATGACTTTGTATTCTCACTTAAGAGACAAGAAATGAGTCTCAGGACAGTGAAATCACCAGCCTCAGGGCACAGAGCACTAATAGCAAATAAGTGATGGCATCTGGATTCAGACTCAGGTCTACCTGATCCCAAAGTCCAGAATCGCTCAGTTCCATCCCACGCAGCCCTGACAAGTCCCAGGAGCCCGGCAGTAAACGCCAGCGGCAGCCCTCTGTTCTTTCGAGAGGGAAACAGTGTCCCCACAAGTGAGTCCTCTCTGTCCACAGCCAGATTTCCCAGCATCAGAGATGTCCGTGCTTTGGCTTAATGTTGTTGAACCCGTTCTCACCCCCCCGCCTGGCTGATCACAGAAAGGCAAGTCCGGGGAGAAGCTGCCGAGAGCCCACCTGCTACCTCCACCCCAGGGAGAGCCAAGCATCCACGGGGCCGCAATCAATCAATGCTCCTGCCGGCTTCTGAAAACCACAGACCCTACTGGATACCTGCCACTCAGCAGGCCCATTGTTTTTCTTAGACCAAAGACAGAAAGAGGAGCAGGGGAAGATGTAACCTGAGATGCATGAGAGCCCACTTCACCTTCCTCCTATCCGTCCCTTCTCTGGGGCAGCTGCGCATCCACCCTCGATACCAAGACCTGCCTGAGAATCTACCGGCTCCGGAAAAGGCCTTGCTGATCAGCTCCACCTGCCCAGATAGCCTCTCAGTTCTAACAGGCTTTCACTCCATGGTGGAAATAGCTCATTTATCCCAGGCTTCAGGGGAAAGATAGGATCCACATAAGAAAATGCTCCCGATGACTGAATATATTCTCTTAAAGCCCCATTTTATAAAAGAAAAATCATAGTTTTACCATTTGAAACACCTCCGATGTCTGGCATAGCCCTGCCCTCCGATAGAGAGGCCCACTCATCCCACCACTATTTACTGAGTACCAACTACGGCCCAGCCCCTGGGCCCACGCTGGTGCTGCACACGGTTAGGAAACAGACCCAGCCCCACCTCAGCGGAATCTACAGTCTCCTCCGGGCAAAGAGGTTACATGTAAACTTGATTATTTTTTCTGATAAACCAAGATCCCCTCTTTTGTTCTCCTTTACGGAGTCTTCCAGCTCCTGGTTTGTTTTCTTTATGAGACAATCTGTAGTTACTTTACGTTTACTGTTTACTCGTTTGCTCTTCGCGGGTGCTCTCCGACCTCATCCGAAAACATCTACAAGTAAGCAGGGACCTTGTCTGTTTCGTTCGTGCTGCGCCCCTGGCTCCTAGCTCAGGGCCTGGCATTCAGAAGACCGGGTGAATGAATCAATGGACAATGAACGACGTGCGAGGCTGCAGACGAGATGCCTTCTGGACCTAACGAGGAAGGATAAGGATGGCTGTTTCCCTGCACCAAATGGTCCTACAATGTGGTACTTTGTTGTGGTTGTTGTTGTTGCGGTACGCGGGCCTCTCACTTTTGTGGCCTCTCCCGTTGCGGAGCACAGGCTCCGGACGCGCAGGCTCAGCGGCCATGGCTCACGGGCCCAGCCGCTCCGCGGCATGTGAGATCTTCCCGGACCAGGGCACGAACCCGTGTCCCCTGCATCGGCAGGCGGACTCTCAACCACTGCGCCACCAGGGAAGCCCCAATGTGGTACTTTTTAAGACTGCAATCTTTCTGTTTTTATAGGTTTCTCTCCCTCCTCTTTACATTGAATTTATTAACAACATCTTCCCACCCCTTAATGTTTGCAATAAATTCGAAAACCAGAAGACCAAGCTCATTAGACTCAGGAAAGAAAACTCAAATGAGGATGTGGAAAGCTCTCTCAAGAGGCTAAATAAGCTCAATAAACAGGTTAGTAGATCAATATATATAAATATATTTTAATAAACACCGGTTAAGTGATACTGGGACAATTTCCAGACCGTATCCTCTCTTCTGCCTCCCGCTCCCCAAAACAAAACAGTTTATGTATTCAAGCAAGTTTAAAGAGCTCGTCAGCAGGGTCCAACCGAAAGAATTCTCTTTTGGCCCGTATCCGTTCAGTGTTTTCCATCAGAGCCAGAGCAGCCTGAAGTCAGTTCCACAAACTCGAGGCATCAGGGTAGCTGGAATGAACTCAAGATACGTGCCACTGAAAACTAAATGAAACTCAATCTTCATGTGCAGGTGAAGAGGACCCAGGAAAGACTTTCAATTTGTGTTATCCCCGAGGTGGGAGGAAGAACTGAGTGGTAAGCCCACCCAAAAGACAGATGGGAGAGATGGAAAAGACAGAGAGGAGAGAGAGAGAGAGAGAGACAGAGAGACAGAGAGAGAAGAGGATGGGAGCGGCAACACCAGAGGCGGAACCTGTCTTAGGATGAAAATAACAGCAGCTCATGTTTCTACCGCTTATTAAGCACTTAGTTTCTAGCAGGATGCTAAGAACTATATATGCCTTAGTTCATTTACTTGTCTCGACAGTCCTATGCAGTATCATCCCCATTCTACAGATAAGGCAACTCAGGAAGAAAGAAGTTAAATGACCTGCCCACGGTTACGGAGCTAATAAACAGATGAGCTGGATTTGACACCGGACAGTCTGAGTATAAAAAAATCGATGTCCTTATTACCAGGCAATATGCTAAACCAGGGGGTCGGCAAACTCTGGGCAAGAGCGCAATCCTGCAGCCTTCTGTTTTTTTGTAAATAAAGTTTTATTGGAACACGGCCACAACCACTCATTTTCATACTGTCTATGACTGCTGTCATTCCTGCTACAATGGCAGAGTTGAGTGGTTGTGAGAGACCATCTGGGCCACAAAACTGAAAACAGTTATTATCTGGCCCTTTACAGAAAAAGTATGCCAACCCCTATGCTGAGCCGTAGTGATTCTCAGCATTTCTACCCAAGTACTCCTAGTGATCAAGTAAATCCTGGGACAGCCCAGAATGACGGGGTACAGAGCCTAATGCAGCAAGGAGCCTATCCTGAAATGTCTCCAAATCTCAAGGTTTTTCAAAAACAATTATGCAAATTTTGCAGTCCATGCCATAATATTTGTTCTAATGTAATATATGTTTTAAACAAACAACCATCAAGTCACAGTCGGCTTCCTGCAAGATATGTCACAGAAATCCGACGGCCCAGCACACTGCTAGGCACAAGCGCTCACACACCTGAGGGAGGTGGCCCAGCCCAGCAGCCCTCGTGGAGCTACAGGCTCAGGCCTTCCGGCCAGGGCTCAGGTCTGCACCTCGGCCCAACGCTGTCTGGCTGTGGCTCCTGCACAAGTCCTTTACGCTCTCCCAGCCTTCCTTTCCTAACTCTCAAATGGGGATAATCCCCCCACCCCACAGGGCCGTTGGGACAATTACAAGTCAAAAGGCACATGAAAGGTTTGGGCAAACAGCGATCTCTGAATCTGAACATATGCCAACTTAGTTGGAATGGAGACCTGCGACATCAATAAATCCTCCTTTTTGCTTCTAAAACACATCTATCAATAAAGGAAATGGGGTGGTCTTTTTATTTTTTAAAATTTTTTATTGAAGTATAGTTGATTTATAATGTTGTGTTAGTTTCTGGTATACAGCAAAGTGATTCAGTTTTATATCTATGTAAATATATATATTCCTTTTCATATTCTTTTCCATTATGGTTTATTACAAGATATTGGATACAGTTCCCTGTGTTATACAATAGGACCTTGTTGTTTATCCATCCTATATATAATAGTTTGCATCTACTAGTCCAAACTACCAATCCAACCCTCCCCTGCCCCCCCTTCCCCTTGGCAACCACGAGTCTCTTCTCTATGTCTGTGAGTCTGTTTCTGTTTCATAGAGCTCATTTGTGTCATATTTTAGATTCCACATGTAAGTGATACCGTATGGTATTTGTCTTTCTCGTTCTGACTTACTTTGCTTAGTATGAGACTCTAGGTCCAGCCATGTAGCTGCAAATGGCATTATTTCATTCTTTTTTATGGCTGAGTAGTATTCCATTGTTTATATACCATATCTTCTTTATCCATTCGTCTGTTGATGGACATTTAGGTTGCTTCCATGTCTTGGCTACTGTAAATAGTGCTGCAATGAACACAAGGGTGCATGTACCTTTTGGAAGTATAGTTTTGTCCGGATATGTGCCCAGGAGTGGGATTGCTGGCTCATATGATGACTCTATTTTGAGGTTTTTGAGGAACCTCCACACTGTTTTTCATAGTGGCTGCACCAATTTACATTCGGGGTGGTCTTTTTTTTTTTTTGCGGTACGCGGGCCTCTCACTGTTGTGGCCTCTCCCGTTGCGGAGCACAGGCTCCGGACGCGCAGGCTCAGCCGCCATGGCTCACGGACCCAGCCGCTCCGCGGCATGTGGGATCTTCCCGGACCGGGGCACGAACCCGCGTCTCCTGCATCGGAAGGCGTACTCTCAACCACTGCGCCACCAGGGAAGCCCCGGGGTGGACTTTTTAAAGGAGAAAGACTTTTTTTGTTTTTTTTTAAAAATCAGAGAATCGGCGAGCTCCCCCACAAACCAGCCCAGCACGGCTCTCTCTGGCGCTAACCCTGCCCTTCTGCCTTTCCCTAAGAACACTGACAATAAGATCAGAAAGACTGCCTCTGGTCATTCCATACGCTCGTTTATATTTCCTGAAGGGAAAAGCACCTTAAATTGTTTTTTTTTTTTTTTCAAATAATAACACTCTACAAACAATAAGGAGGCCTGAAAATATTTACGTCTGCTGCCAATTAGAAAGGACAGTTAGCGACCTCAGCTACCAAAAATCTCTAATTTACAGCTGATCTGATTCTGCAAATTACATTTTCTACTACAGACCACCTAAAAACAACTTCCTGTAAACAAACCACTCTGCTGGGTTGTTTTTTTTTTTTTTTTAAATATAATTAAATCCTTATTTTGCTCTTTAACTACACGAAGCTCACTCTTTTGCTACACGGGGCAGAACTGTTCATTTTCAAAAGATGTAGAAATAATCCCCAAGTGGGAGCCCAAATCGGAGCCCAGAGGAATCCTACACTCCAAGTCAATGATGAGCTGCCCTTGCCCAGGACTGTGTGTCTGTCTGTCTGTTCTGCCTTCCGCAGGCCACTTCAGGTAACACTACACTTACTGGCCTGTGCTGGCGCCTGACCCCAGTGGCCGAGTTAAATCAGGAAGGCAGATTGTAAATAGGCATGAAGTAAGTGTTCTGGAACATGCAGGAAGGAATACTTAAATCTGCCTGGAGGTGGTCAAAGGTTTCATGCCTTTTGGAGTTGGAGGCCAAGCGTCTCGACTTCTCCCAACTCCCATTTATTTAGGGTGAGCAACTTATTCTCGTTTGCAAGTCCCGAGTTCCTGGAAACCCCTCAGGCCTAGGCAAACCAGGACAGTCGGTCGCCCTGCCTTTATCCAGCCTAGTTCTCCTTACCATCAGGAATCCATCAATAATGTTTCTTGTTTGCCTGCTGTGTGTTACCTTCCATCTGTGCCCACCCCCTATCCCCAACCACTGCACTTTGGAACCAGTAATCATCAACCTTTCACTGTAACGGCCCCTCCACCCAGATTCCTCCATCCTGGAAACGTCCTGGTTACGCCAATGTCCCACGAAGAAGAAAGGACCATCACCCTGGCTGCAGAAGGTATGTGGACTTAGGGCAAATCACATCCCACTCTGCTAGCCACTCAGCTCAAGGAAGACAATACGAAGTGGAGAGAAATGGAAATAGCAAATACAAATTCAATCTATCAAATCTCCTATTTATTTTATGCAAAGTTTTCCTGCTGCTTATTAATGCCAGCTTTCCCTCTACCATTTAATCTCTGCTTCCATTTCATTCTTGGAGGCCTGCGATTATTCTAATTCAGCATTCGGATGACTTCATTTCCGCTCAAGTACACCCAGGTCAACTTGGATAGAAAAGAAAGAGGAGGAGAAGAAAAATAATCAGCTAAAAGCTATTAAATATCAACCGTGTGTCTCATGATTGGTTTGAAAGGCAGTGGTGAGGTTAGCAACAGTCAGAAACTCAACCCTTCTGCCTCTTCCTGCATATTAACATTTCTTCTGGGGCTCTCATTCTTATGGCTTCGAATGTAAATAAAGTACCGACTGGCAGCCCCACTTTCGGCTAATTCACAAATACCAAGTCTGAAATATACAGAGCTGGAAAAATTTACAGGGTGGTAACCTGACAAATCCTGCTGCTCTACAGAGAGCCTGATTCTCAGAGGACAAAGGAAGCTGGAAAAAAAAAAAAAAAAAAAAAAGAAGAGAAAGAAAGAAAAAAGAAAAGCATACGCGACCCATGTAACGGGGTATCCTATTGATGGCCTCGGGGGATGGGCAGGAATCTCCATATCAATGTTCACGCCATGAAACAATGGAATCCGATTTCTATGCCAAGTCTAAATGAACTGAGCTTTCTCCTCCATAAGAACCACTCCTTGCACCCACTGGCACAAGCCTGAACCGTGATTTCTCAGACACTTTCAGTTCCCACTGAAGTACATCCAGGGGTAGAAAGGCTTTCTTTCTCATGCTAACAACTCCATTGTAAGTGACGTCCTCAGAGCCTGCCAGGAGGGCTCTGGGAAGGTAAGCTGGTGGAGCCCTTAAAGCCCTTCTCCCTCTGCCTCCCCAGGCTCATTAACTCCTTCCTGCCCAAGGGCTCTCCTGCCCCGGGTCTTTCTCCTCATGGCCCCCTACAAAAATTAAATAAAGCTAAACCATACTGGGAAACACAGTTAAACAGCAGAGCCAGAAAGTTCGAGCCTTGTTCCCCTAACCTTACTATGCATACGCATGTATGATTAGCATAATCTCAAACTTTTCCCAGCTTGCTACCCAGAAGGCATGCTATTCTTCTGTTTGTATATTTTAAAACACTGTTAACAGACCAATAATAATGTCTGATGCATTTGCCTAACAACAGCTGGCTATATTTTATACACTAAAAGGGAAATGGGCAGTTTTCCTAGAAACCCACTCGTCTATTTCAGGAACTCCTTTTTGAAGCAGAATAAAAATAGAGGATTTAGGAGAAGTGAGGTTGAGGTGTTCAATCTGTTTCGAACGCAGCTCTCCCCACCGGCTGCAGCAGAAACGGAGGGAAAAGTTCATCAGGAAGACACAAAGTCCTCCGGCAAGAGGCTTTACCTGCAAAGCCCAAGGCTCATGTTACTTGTGGGTCCCGCTCGCTTGTTCGCCACCACCTGGCCCAGGAGGCCGAGGCAGGCAGATGAGGCAGGAGTCCCCTGTTTGCTGAGACTTTTTGCCCTCAGCAGCTCTGCCAGGGGTCACAGGGCAAATCAAGTCCCCTCCCCCGTATGAAAGCTTCCAAAGGGAGAGACTGACACAAACCAGGAAGATTTAATCAAACACCAGGACAGTGTTGGCCTTGTTCTGGGCTATTTTACAGGAAGAAAGTTTAAACCTGCAGGTAGCCTTCAGCGTGACCGGCCAGGGAGGGGAGAGCCAATGATCCTTCCTGGTCCACTCCAGAGTTCTAAGTCAAGGTCTGAGGAACGTCACGGCCCTCCAGAGCAAAGGCCAGCAGGTGACAGGCGAGGCCCGGGCATATCGACCGCTTTCCAGTGAGTCTGCCTGTACAAACCACTTCAGAAGATGCAGGCCTCGTGGGAGCTGTGAGGCCCACGAAGGACAGACAGGACTTTTGTACTCCAGGCCTGGTCGGAAAGAACCGCACACCTCACGGAGCTCTGTTTATCTGCAACTTGCATTAGGAAGCAGTAAAATCAGAGTCCACTCTCAGGAATACGCTTAACTTGCTTATTCATTTTCTCACAGATCTCCTGCCTTTCACATTTCAAAGGCTTTATGATATTTTCATTCTAGATCTTTCTCTCCTCACACATACAGCATCAAAAGGGGCATCTGAGCGGTGGCCGGGGGTGCCAGCATCGTACCCGCACATAAAGCCTGGAGCTAAAACGTAACAGGCAGCCAACACTCCCTCAGAGGGTCCTCTCCCAAGACCTCTCCCAAGTGCAATCAACGAGATCTCATTAGATTAAAAAGCCAATTCATTCTTGTTTTCCATTTTTTTCCCCCAAAAGCTTTCAAGCACCATCCTCTGTAGCTCAAGTTTAACTTTTATAGCCCACACACAACCCCAACCCAACAAAAGGACTCGAAGGCCCCTTTTCGCTCCATTTCTACGGGGCTCCCCTAAAGAGCTGGAACTTTCCAAACCACCACCTCCTCCTTTAGGGCCTTGGCTTCCCATCCGCCACAGTGAGGGGCTGGCCCAGGAAAGGGTTAAAGCCCTCACGTCAAACCGCAAACTCAGGCACTGGCCCAGAAGGGACATGGGAACCAGGGCAGCCGAGTGATAAAGGCCGGATTGTAGCAGCCCACTGAATTGGAAATGACTTGTAGGCCTAATGAAACAGAACTTTGGCAGTAAAACAGAATGAAAGGAATGAGACAATAAAAGGCTGGAACAAAGGGTGCAGAGTCGGTTCAGCTTAGCAAAATAAGCTCACTTTGTTGGTGGGGAAAGCCAAAGCCGATTAGGATAAACCAATGACTAAGCGTAAGTCTTCCAAACTAATTACACAGTTCACCATGTGAAGTATAATTGGGAGCCTCCAGATGCAGCCCGCTCTGCTTTCACAGGAGTTATATAAAGTGAGAATTACCTAGCGAGCTCGGCACCGAGCAGCCCTCTCATCGAGGTGAACAGCTGAAAGGTGCAGAACTGCTCCATCCAGGACGAAGCCGAGAATTCATTAATTTAAAGGCCTCTTTTTGATCTCGCAAATCCTATAAGTGAGAATTTAAGAAGGAGGGGCCTACAGGGAGAAGGGAGGAAGCCCTGGCACTTGGAGTTGCTTTGATCCCAGGGCTTTTTAATTACCACGCTGGGCTCGTCCGGATGGCCGTGCAGGGGGAACGGAGCAGAACAGCCCGATGGACGGCCTCGGTCTGTATGTGCGCATCTAGAGCCCTGTTTACGTGCCGTTTTTCGGAACGGTCTGTATACATCATTCCTGTAGGCATGAAATCGTCAGCACAGATAACGTCCACTAGGAAACCTGAAGCAGTAAAATAAATTGCCATAGATCAACGTTCTCGACAAATGAACCAAACCTGCTCCCTCTGAGGATGGGGCTGCTCAGTGGTAAAGTGGGAGATGAGGTTTTATAAATGCTGAAAATGAGTGACTCTCCAGGTTACATGATCTTGGACAACTTACTGACCTTTCTCAACATGAGTTTCGTCCTCGCCTAACAAATATTTCACCTACCTCACTTGACATCCCTGAGAACCAAATTTTTAAGTGCATTAAGAAGCTTAGCACAAAGCACACGACCCTCTAATTCAGAAACATCAGAACACCGTAAGAGAAGTTCACGCTGAAATCCGAACTTCACAAACTCTGCGTCTTCACTGAGATCTAGCACACGTAATAGGAAACTGGAAATACTTTATACTCATAGGATGAAGATTACAGTTTATAAATGGTAGCTTTTTCCCAGCAGAGAGTCTTTCATTGCCCTTTGATCTTGAAGTGCAGAAATTAACTCTACCACAGTTACGACTGTTTTATTTGTTACATCACGCTCATGACTACCAATGACATCTTGTCTTGGTTACAGTCTATCGGTACCGTAGATACCTATCTATCCATCCACCTATGTATGTTTATTTAAACACTTTCTAAATTATTCCATTTTCAAGCTTGAAACCAACCATAGGAATAATCTAGTACAGAGGTTGGCAAACCACAGCCCATGGGACAAATGGGGTCCCAAACCTGTTTCCATAAAGTTTTACTGGAACTCAGCCACACCCAATGGTTTATGTGTTGGCTACGTCGGCTTTCTCCACGTGACAGAAGTGAGTAGTTGTGACAGAGCGAAAAATATTTACTATCTAACCCAAGTTTTCCACGCCCTTCCCTCAGGTGAGAAACTGAGGCCAGGAAAGAAGTGGCCTGTTAAGGTGCCTGCCTCGGTGGTATCACCATGCGGTCATTGCCCAGTACGAGGGTCTGGGACACCTCCTCTTACCTTCCTCCAACGAGGGCACCAGAACAGCTACCCAGGGGTGAGGACGGCACCCAAGTCGGCAGAGTCCTTACGCCGATGGCCGCACTTCATGATCTCATCTTAAATATAAACAAGTAATGACATCCCTAACCCAGGGGTCGGGGGGGGGGGGGGGGGGGGGTAAATCTTCTGGGAGGAAGGTGGGAGAAAAGCAAAAAAGGGTTTACAAGCCTCCAACTTGAGTCATTTCAAGCTCTCAATGTGCCATCCTGCACCCACTCCTCTTACAGTAATGACATGTTTAGACTCCCTTAGCTCAGAGCCCCAAGACATCGATCCTACCCATCTTGATTGCCACCTGAAATAAACAGCCGGGACAGCTGCCGCCTCAGGCAAGACGGGAAGAGGAAGAGGAAAGAAGCATGACAACGGAAGTCTGTGAGCTTTCATAAGGCTGCGACCTTGAGTCAAAGGTGCAGTCCCACCAAGACTCCATGTAACAATCTACAAAATGGGCAGTACACCCGCCAGCATCCCAGAGAAGAATTGAGTGAGATAACATAAGTCAAGGGCCGGGCCCGTATCCAACACTTAACACGTACTCACTAAATTACTCACTGAATTATACCTTACCAATGTGCAGTTAACCGACTGAAAAGAACCCCAACAGCCTGACACAGTCGGGAGCGTGTGCCTATGCGTCAGTACACTTTATGCAACCGTGTGTGCGTGTGTTTTCCATCTCCTTCGATCAGTTTGTCAATTTACTATTACTCCTTTCACAGCCACTGGATTTACTCAGCATCCCTGAGGCCCAGTAGCAGGGTCTCCCCTCCTTTGACCATTCTGGAGTCAAATGAATTACACCAGAATCCCGAGAGGTGGTGGGCTCTGCCCAAGGGAACACAAGGGAACACACATCACACCAGCCGCCGGACGAACGAGGAATAAGCTATTCTGAAGACAGACCCAGATAGCACACAGAGCATACGTACGCAACAGGCCACTAACACGTGACTATACGGAGTGTGAGGGTTGTGAGACATTCAATGGCCTCCTTAGTCCTTTAATAAAACACTTGATAGGTTTACGCGTCCTGCAGGAGTCCTCCGACGTTACTGCAAAATTAACTGAGCGGCTTCAGACCCGGCGAGTGCCAAGCCAGGGAAGAGTCTGTGTCCGCCTCCCAGTCAAGAGGACGGCTGTTCCCAGGGCAGGGATGGTCACTGCTGTGGGCTCGCACCGCCCCCCCCCCCCCACCAACTGCCGGTGGACTGAGTCACAACGCTAAGTGTTAAGGAAGAACAATGGAAAGGCAAAGAGAGAGAAAGGAGAGAGAGAGGGAGAGACCCAGAGCTGGGCATGGGCGGAGATGTGGTGAGTATGAGCCTGTGTGGAAAATTCTAACAGCCCATCTGGGCAGCATCAACTTCCCCGACACCCGCAAATAGGCCCATGAGATTCCAAGGCAGGTTACGGCTCGAAAAAGAAATCCCACCTCATGTTTGCAAACACTACCTCCGGCCTGGTTTTAAAGGCAGAACGGTAGTAAAGAGGGTTCGCACTCCAGAGCCTTCCATTACGCAAGCTGGATTTGTCTCCTTAAGTTATTCCCAGTCTCTCTCCCTAGGCAGGGTGGGGCTGGGGGATGGATCAATCCCCCGTTAATGCTGTAAATCAGTCTCGAAGAGAAGCGCCATAGTGTACACAACCACCAACACACCCAGTTATTTTTTAGAATCTGCCAGAATGAATCAGCCCCCAACCGGCAATGCCAGACAGTGCCGTGGGGAAGGAGTCTTTCATAACCGACCCAGAAAGGCAGCTGAGTGCCATTCCAAATGCAAGGCTGGGCTGGAGGAGGCTGGGTTCTCTGAAGCATGGTCTCCCATCCATGCAGAAATTGATTAATACCAGAGACAGGAAAATCTCTATTTTGAGGCTAAACGGAAGTCACAGCACTCATCCCAGAGGGCAGTTCACAACTGGACACTCCTGGAGATGGGATCATAGCTGCCCATTGCCTTGGGCAAACAAATAAAAGCACAGAACTTTCAGACTGGCCAGTGGGCAGCAATGCCTTTGTACCACCCAGGGCAAGTGTGACAGGTGTCCTGGGGCAGGTGAGCGGCAGAGCTTAGAACAGCCGCGGGGCTTTCTCAGGATGCCTCGGCAGCCCTCTGCCACATCAGTCCTTCGGTGGAGGCGGGAGACACATGACGAGACACAGAAGAAAACGATCCCGCACCTGTGCTCCCAGGACAATGTCCACAACTGCTCAAAGATGCAGGAGGCGTAGGCCCTGTGCACACACTCACCTGCCAGCCTCCTGGGACACAGGAGCCGGAGAGGGGCACCACACAAACGCCAGCAAGGCTCAGCGCCCAGCAAGCTGCCCTGCTGGAGCCCTGGGGCGACAGAGTCATTGGAGGAACGTGTCACCCTGGGGCAGAACCCACTCTCCAAGGCAGTGGGTCCCCCCCCACCAACTAGAAAAGGGCTGAATTAATCATCCATGGTTACGTGCCCTGTCTGTCTGTGTGACTCTGTCTGTCACACACACACTCCCACACTCCACTTCCTGACTCATCTGGGGCATTCTGAGTTGCTCCCAGCCCGTTCCCGCAGCAGAGCCCAGGGGATAATTGTACTGCTGTCTCACCGACATTCTGACAGGTACGAGCCCAGCATCTTCCCTGAGTTTCCTCGGGCGTTGGACAGGGGAGGGTTCAGCCGCAAGGGCCCCAGGGAGCCTCCTCTCTCAATGCATTTTCCAGAAGGGCACAGAATGAAGCCCAGTGCCAACTCTCAGGCCAGCTTCTGCGGGAGCTCCTGCCCTGTGACTCACAGCCCTGAACCCCTCACCAGGAGCTGCCACCATCAGCTCCCGGCCCAGGCCCCACGTGGCCGGCAAATGCCAGTGACTCTGCACTCAAAGGCCACTCTGTCTGCTCCTGCAGGCACGTGGGATGCCGTGCCCACCACAAGCCGGACTCTTCCATCTCAGCTCCTGCCAAATTTCATTTACATCTTGACGGCCGAGTCCAAGGACAAGGTTCTTGAGGACACAGCTGTGGCAAAGGCAGGGGCCACGGCAGCCACCTCGAAGGACTGAGCAGGCCGCCCCACCTCAATGCGCCACTTACCTTGCCAAACTGCTCGAAATACTGCTTCACATCTTCCACCACCGTGTTCGCAGATAATCCGCCTACAAAGATTTTCTTTGTTCTTGTGACCATCTGCAAGAAATGACAAGAGGAAGACATGGGTTAACTAGGCTATCTGAAGCCACACTCACCGAGATGCCGAGCAAGCCACTCTCCACACTTCTCTAGAGAGGAAGGCCATGTTAGGAGTACGCCAGCCGCACCAAGCGGGCCCTGTGGACGTCTCAGGATACCGGAGACCACCACTCGGGGTACCTTAGGCCTTCAGGCCGCAACCTGAAAGCTCGAGTTTCATACAGATGGAGAGTGAACCTCTTTGGCTATAACACACGGCCTCACTGTGATGTTAAGTCACGCGTCAAAGCTATTTTAAACCTAGGAGACATGAACAAAAGAGAACTACGTGCATAAAGGTCTGCTGCCCTGAAAGTACCCATAAAGTGTGTCCATAAGAAACTCGCACATAATTCAAACCCACGTGCAGACTGCCTACACCGAGCCGTTCTGGGTGCTGGCTTATGTCTGCCAACAGGACAGACAGGACCTCATACACTGGGACCGCCCTCCAAGCCCGGCCCCCAGGGCTCCTTCCCCTCTGGATTTCTCACCATTCACCTTGATTTGTCCTACACTCGGCCGAGCGCAGCTGGTCCCCAGGCCTCCACACCTCTGTCCACGCAGGTCCTGCTCCTTGGGAGACCTCTCCACTCCTGTACCTCCCCTTGCCAAGTTCTGACTTTCCTCCGAGATCCAGTGCCCTTCTCCCGAATTCAAAATACGTGTATAGTCGCCCCACCCAGAAGCTGTTTCTCCTGCTTCCGGACCCCAGACGCTGCGCCCCTCTGCCTCTCACACACTCACTACTTTCCACCTCGAACTGAAGTGAGTGATAACCCTGCCTTCGTTCTAACCTCCTCCCCCAGACCGTGGGCTCCTGACTCCTCTCGGTACCCCCCGGGGTGCAAACACAGGGCCAGGCACACAGAAGCCCACAGCCGAAGTCTGGTGGATGCAAAAACAAACGAATTTCTGCAATGGCCACATTTCAGAATCCCATCAGCCCTAAAGCAAAGGGAGGAGGGAACTCGATGATGTCCACTCTTCAGAGTGGGACCAATAATCTTACATAGAAGAGTGAAAGACAATAAAATACAATAAATTTTATTCTGAAGACTAAGTTAGGCTGTGTGGGGTTTGTGGTTGTTTTTTTCTTTTTCTTTTTTTGTTCTTCTTTAATGTCAAATAAAAAATTTTTAAACTCAGTGGATACAGGGTCTCACCAGTTTGGTTGCATATAATAAAAGCACAACGTCTTAACTCAATGGCTAGATCTTGTCACAATATATAATACATACATACCTCAAATCATCACATTGTATGCTTTAAATATCTTACCATTTTATTTGTTAATTACACCCCAATAAAGCTCTGGGGAAAAATGTTTGATGAGAACATACAAAGAAAAGCAAGACTAAAACCCAAAAATAAATGAATGAGAGGAATCTGAAAACATTAAAAAAAAAAAAAAAAAAAGAAACAGCCACAATGTCACACATGTCTATTGTAAGTCGATGCAGGGGGTACTTCCCTGGTGGCGCAGTGGTTGGGAATATGCCTGCCAATGCAGGGGACACGGGTTCGAGCCCTGGTCTGGGAAGATCCCACGTGCCGCGGACCAACTAAGCCGTGTGCCACAACTACTGAGCCTGCGCTCTAGTGCCCGCGAGCCACAACTACTGAGCCCACATGCTGCAACTATCGAAGCTTGCGTGCCTAGAGCCCCGTGCTCCACAACAAGAGAAGCCACCGCAGTGAGAAGCCTGCACACCACATCGAAGAGCAGCCCCTGCTCAGTGCAACTAGAGAAAGCCCACACGCAGCAACAAACACCCAACACAGCCAAAAATAAAAATAAATAAATTAATTAATTTTTTTAAAAGAAAGTCGATGTAGGTTGCCTAAGTATGGGGGCCGTGGCTGCCTGGATCACGTATCACCGAGTCTCCTGACACATGTGTGGAGAGAATGAACCAACCAACCCATTCCCAACAGTAGAGACTCAGTGGAGTGACACCTAAGGGCACAGCAGTCCCGGGCAGGCTGTTCTAAGGAGTGTGAAAGGCTCTGGAAACGTGGCTTCTGTGTCTAAGTCTGGATGTGACCCTGGACAGCACTCGCCTGAGGGCTGGCTTCTGTGCTCTGCACGTGAAGTCCTGGACCAGAGCTCCCTGCCCCGCCTAACCCTGAACTCCCCCGAATCTGTGAGCATGGTGGGCCCGACAGGGAGGCTCCCAGACCTCAGGGATCTCACACTTTAACTCAGCAGTTCCCAGAGGGGACACATGCCACCTCAGCCCCCTGACTGACCCCCAACCTGGAATACCTTTGTAGTGGACATTCTGTGCTGTCTCAGGAGGACACTGTCCTGGTGACTCTCATACATCTCACTGGCCACCATGCAGTGGTTTGCATGTGTGTTTAAAACTGTTATTTACTATTTTTTCATCTCTTTTCAGATGAATGAGAAATTTGATGAGATAATGTACGTGAGGACATTCTATGAAGATCCCACCAGTGTCCACACCTCCGAGCTCCAAGAACCTCCAGTTAACTGGCGGGCATCTTATCCAGCTCCTTGTTCATCTCCCTCCTTATCTGTCTCCCTGCTTATCCCTCAGTCTCCCTGGTGGATCAAGGTCACCTTCACGGTGACGCTCCATCAGGCCCTCTCCAGATTTAAATCTCTCCCTACACTCACTAATCGCCAATTTTTACTCATCTAACTTTCCTAACGCATTCATTCAACAAATAGATTAAGTACGAGGTGCTGGAACTCACATTCAAATACAGTGTGGAAGTTAATCCCCTTTAAGATAGAGATATAATAATTAGCCTACCACACAAGGTTCCTGCTGCAACTAAATTAAATAACACATGCCCAGGGCTTCCCTGGTGGTGCAATGGTTGAGAATCTGCCTGTCAATGCAGGGGACAAGGGTTCAAGCCCTGGTCCGGGAAGATCCCACATGCCACAGAGCAACAAAGCCCGTGCGCCACAACTACTGAGCCTGTGCTCTAGAGCCCGCGAGCCACAACTACTGAGCCCGCATGCTGCAACTACTGAAGCCCGCGCGCCTAGAGCCCGTGCTCCGCAACAAGAGAAGCCACAGCAATGAGAAGCCCACGCGCCGCAACGAAGAGCAGCCCCCGCTCTCCACAAGTAGAGAAAGCCCGTGCGCGGCAACACCAAAAATAAGTAAATAAATTTAGAAATAACATATGCCCAAGTGCCTGGCGGGACAGCGCGTACACGATAAATAAAAGGTCACCAGCTGAATCCAAAGTCAGCTACTAAATCCATCCTTCAAGCTCAGAAGAAACGCGCAGCAGAAAGATACCGTCCACCAAACACTGTGATAAATCAACTCTTATTGCCCATTCTCTTCCACTATCATTTCAAAAACACTTTCCTACATCTCTACGTGATTTCAGATGGGCAAAGACTCCCAATAGCTTCATTTTAGATTTTTCATTCCTTTTTTTTAACCCCAGCCAAGCAATTAAATATCTATAAAGAAACACTAATGTGATCTACAAACATGCACTCGTGGAGCTCGCAACTTAAAAGAAACTCTGGAGAGGTATTCCATAAAATGAACCCCACGGTCTCATTCAGACATTGTGTAGAGCCAGGTGGGTATAGACAGCAGGCCCTATATATATTCCAAACGTTCCCATGGACGCAGAGAATTAAACGACCAACGTGTCTTCATTCCAAATAACAGAAGTCAACAGAATGTTCATTCCCCAGTAACTGGTAAAAAGAGAAGGTCCCCTCTTACACCCTCCACCGTTGCCCTACAGCCGTAAACCTGCCAAGACAGAGCCCTAAATGCTGGGGAAGACATCCAGCTATAAATCTACACAGTCCCAAAACAGTCTTTAAAACACTTCTTTTAAAACAAGGATGAGCAATTCCAGGCCCCAGACAATGTGGCCAAAGTGTCCAAGTTACTAAAACATCCTCTCCAGGAACCAGCTCAGATATAGAGACAGATCCCCACTCTTCAGCAAACACTAAAAGGAGGCTGGTTTAATCAAAACCTTCCAAACGTGAAGAGGCCAGTGGGAAGATGGGCAACACTTGGTTAGCTGCTCACTGACGTCTCAGCTTCAGGAGAGGACAGCATGGCTGGGGGGTGATGGGGCTCTGCAGGTGACCCCTCCCGCCAGGGGCGCTGGGGAAAATGGGAGTGAGTTACTTTGGGAATTCTGATGGCATCACTGCTAAATGGGCTGTACACTGCTCCATGATTTGCATTCTGGAGAGGGACGCAGGGGGCAGGCAGAGAATGCTAGAATCACACACTCTTTCCTCCGTTTCCCTCCCACCTCCATGGCTCCTTAGGACAGCAGGAAGGGGCCAGCGTGGGGACGTGGTGTCCAAGGTCTCAGTGGACTAAACGGAGGTCCTCAAATTCCCATCAATACTGTCAAGGTTTCATTTCTGTATACATGTGTGCGTGCGCGTGTGTGTGTGTGTGTGTGTGTGTGTGTGTGTATTGGGGGTACCTCTCTATTCCCAATCCTTGAGTCTTGGCTTCTATGTGCCCCAGGAACCATAAAGCACCCCAGACCTTTAACCCTCTCTGACCCTGGAAACAGCAAGCAGGACCACTTACACACTGGCCCCCGACTCTATAGCCCTCTGTGTTATAAAAAGTCCTCTCTGCCCACAGTGGAGAGAGCCACCTGCGTCTTCTTCCTGTGCTAGGCCCTTCGGGTAACTGGTTCCCAACCCACAGCCTTCACACCGACACACAGCTACTGCACACCAAAAGGCTCAGGGCCTCCACAGCACACTTAGATGGAGAGAGCCACCCATATGCTCCAGAGAGAGCTCAGTCCGAAATCCACAAGGAAATGGGTCTGAAACATCCTTGGCTTGGAGTTTTTGGTGGAAGGTTGCACCCAGAGCGAGGGCCCTACACCCTTGGGGACAGCCCCTCCCCTAGCAGATGCCTTCTTTTATGGTCTAGGGCGGCATTCTGGGAAGGCGTGTGTGTGTTGTGTGTGCGTGTGTGTGTAGCACGCATAGGGGCATGGGGAGGGTTTGGGCTGTCACAAATCACTGCTGCAAAGTTTTGTATCTGGACCCGTAATTTAACTAAACACTACTGCTCTCCACACAACTCTTGGCTCCAGAAAGAAAACCCCAGCATCCATTCCAGTTCGGGAAATTGCTGTTTACACATAAGAACTGGCCAAAGCCAGCTGCTAACTAGAGCTGCAAAGAACACTCCACCTTCCTGCCTCTAACCAGAGAGCTGGCTTTTTTTTTTTGAGTTTCAAAAATTCCCTTTTAAAAAAATGTGTTTCCATCGAAATGGCCACTCAGAGTGGAGCCACTGGCTGTATTTTTATAAAATCGAATAAAGCAGGTGTGTGTGTGTGTGTGTGTGTGTGTGTGTGTTGAAAGCAGAGGGTGGAGGCATTAGAATCTTTTATGATGAGATCGAAGAGGAAATTTCAGCTCCAACAGCACTGGCCCAAAGATATCAGTTGTCACACAAGAAAACAACAGAACAACAACAAATATTTCTGATCCTAATAGATGCATGGAAAGGCAGGAAATGGCTCTGGAGAGTCTTAAATGGGTGTGAGAGAGGCCCAGAGAAACTCAGCCAGCTCTTGCCATAACCATGCTCCTGGAAAGAGTTCAAATTCCCCTCGGTGAAAAACCACGAGCCATCTTCACGGCCCAAGAACGCAGGCTCTTTGCAGATGCCCTCCCATCTATGGGAATCCCAAGGTTGAAAGAGCCCAGGAAGGCTGAGAACGCTAGCATTGGGCGAGCTCTCGCAAACCTGACCGTCCATCAGCCCCATTGTTCTTCAGGATCTGGGATGAGACTGTGTGGTATCATCAACTCTGCATTTGAGAATTAAGCCCAATCTTTAATGGTAAAGAAGCTCTAGGAAGGCTGACTGAGATCCTAGAAGTCCCAAACTCCATGGCCCCCTCCCCCAGGGTGTTTCTTCCAAGGGACCTGTCCTCTAAAATTCCTACGTTCTCCCAATAGTTTCTTCCATTCCGCCCTCCTCCCCCTTGCCAACACCAACACCCCAATCACATCCGAATCTGATGGCAAAACTCATGTAACATACGAAATCAGAACACAAGTCAGGAACTGGGAATCTTCTCCAAAAATTTCTAGAATCATACGTGGAAAAAGAGACTACAGTGGCTTGATGAGTCCCCCCCAAAAATTCATGTCCACCTAAGAACCTCAGAATGTGATCTCATCTGGAAAGAGGGTCTTGCAGCTATAATTAATAAAGGATCTTGAGATGAAATCACCCTAGGTGTAGTGTGGGCCCTAAATCCAATGAGGTGTCCTTATAAGAGGAGAAGGGACACACACACACACACGGACACACGAAGGTCGTGTGAAGACAGAGGCAGAGACTGCAGTGATGTGTCTACAAGCCAAGGAATGCCAGCAGGTCCCAGAAGCTAGGAGAGAGGCGAGGGACGGTTTCTCCCTCACAGCTTCCACAAGGGAGCCTCTGTCTCTTCCAGACTTGTAGACTCCTGAACTATGAGAGAACACTTCTGTGGCTTCAACGACCCAGTGTGTAGCAGCCCCAGGTAACTAACATGGGGACCTCCTTGGGAGAGGCTCTCAGACACCACGGCCTCAGTCTCACCTTTCCTTGGTGACGGTGGGGCGTGGCCCACAAGGACACCTCCACCACCCTGGGGGAGAAGAACGCTACACCCCAGGTGTGACCATCTGAGTCTGGCCCCCCGGGGAAGGCAAGTCACACTCATGCACAAGCACTATGGCAGGGGCCGCAGGGTCAAGGCTCTGCCCCAGAAGGTGAGGTGGGAAGGTAAAGGAGTCAGGAGAGCAGAGCCAGCTCTTGAAGAGAAGCGGCCCAAAGGCGACTTAAGTTCCTCTGATAAAACATGTAGGGCCAGGGTTGACACATGGCAGGGTCCCTCCTAATAGCAGATCCTCTTCTTCTACGGACAGCCGTGGTGTCCGCGTCTCCTCCACGCTCAGAATGCGCTGTCCTCACTGTGGACCCACTGTGGGCCCAGCCCATAGCTGAGCCCTCCTCACAGCTGTCCTCCCTCAGGCCTCACGTCGGTCCTCAGACGGGTCTCAGCTTCTCTTCCACAGCCAAGGAGACAGGCTCAGAGATGTGAAGCGTCCAAAGTCACACAGCACTAGCGGGTGACAAAATGGGGCGTCACAACCCTGAGCTTTCTTTTTTTGGTGGGGGGGAGGGGGGGCACGCCACGCGGCATGTGGGATCTTAGTTCCCCAACCAGGGATCGAACCCAGGCCCCTGGTAGTGGAAGCACCGAGTCCTAACCACTGGACCACCGGGGAATTCCCCAACTTGAGCTTTCTCTTCGTTGAATCTCCTACACCTTTACTTGCGACATCCCAGCAAAAAGAGACAACTGGGGACAGGGAGACGAGGGGGTGCCAGGAGGAGCAAGTCTGATTCTGCCCTTTTCGATTCTGAAGCCAAGATGCAAAACTGACAGGCCAGATGCTGCTGGTGGGAACGTCAGATGCTGCATCCGCTCTGGCAAACAGTCTGGCAGCTCCTGAAATGATTAACTGTCGAGTTACCATAGGACCCAACAATTCCACTCCTACTACGTACCCAAGAGAAATCAAAACGTGTGTCCGCCCAAAACCTTCCCCACAAAATATTCACAGCAGCCTTGTTTGTCAGTCAGAAAGAGGAACAACCCATCCATCAAACAGCCCATCAATGGATGGATGGATGGATGGATGGATGGATGGATGGATGGATGTGACCTATCCATAGGATGGAATATTATTTGGTCACAAAAAGGAATGGAGCGCTGACACGTGCTACAACCTGGATGAACTTTGAAAACACTGTCTGAAGTGAAAGAAGCCAGTCATAAAAGACCACATATTGTATGACTCCATTCATATGAAAGTTTGATGGGGAAACCCACAGGGACAGCACGTAGAACAGGGGCTGCTTAGGGCTGAGGGAGAGGTCAGGAGGTGTGGCTAAAGAGTATGGGGCTCCTTTGTGAGGTGGTGAAAATGCTCTAAAACGGACTGTGGTGATGGTGCACGTATCTGTGAACAGACCAAAAACCACTGAACTATACACTTCAAATGGGTAAATGACATGGCATGTGAACTGCATCTCACTAAAGCTGTTTTTGGAGTTTTTCTTAATGACAGGCCCAAAAGATCCCCAAGTCAAGAATCTGAGTGCAAAAAGGGCTTAAAATAAACCCAAGCGTCCAAGAAAGCATGCTTCCCCTGTTTCATCCACCAGCTAATTCCATGTGCCTCGATCCACCCACGGTTGACCACTGGACAAAGGTGTAACGATATCTGATGTTGTCAACGGCAGAAATTCATTTAACTTCAGAGGAAATTAATTATAAATCTAATCCCAAATGTTTCTTAGAGCTCCCTCTCCCCGTCTGCAGCTATTAGCCAGAAAGCACCACTGTACAGGCTACAATTTGGCATTCCCTCTAAATAGCTTTAAAATTGGAAGGAAAAGAATAGCCTTCATCTATATGGGGCTAGAATATAATGTATACACAATTAGCCGACATAGCCAGGTTACAGCATTACCTCTGATTAAAACAGTAACTCACCTAAAAGAAAGTGTGACCTCCTAATGAAGGTGATCAGGCTGCTTCAGCAGGGAGCTGACTCCCCAGTCCTTTCCAAGCCCTCACCCAGCTCCCTCCCAGGCTAATTTAAAAAATACTACTTCCTCTTACCCTTGGGGGGAAAATCTGTAGCCAGAGAGGGTGACCTGTCCACAGATTAGTATCAGAGAGTAATATCCTAGCCAGTGGCACTCAGACTGGGGGCCGGGGGATAACAGAAAAAGGTGCAGAGATGGAGTGCTGCCTTGGAAAGCACAGGAAATTAAGGATCATAACCTGATGCTGAGCAAGGTGGCTGGCTGGCCGTCACACCATCATCCCAGGTACCCAAGCCGCTCTGCAACCACGGGTAGTGTCTCCATCCGTCCATCCCTCTCAGAGCCCCCGGCCCCCAATACTTGTCACGGAGTAATGGACTCAGTACACAGAAGGCCCCAAAGACTCTCTCCAGGGTTCAAATGATTACCAACCCACAGAGGCAATTAAAACCCATCATGTTTTACAGCAACGGAATTAAGCGAAATTAAGTACCCTTTACTGCTGCTGAATTTTCAAGGAAGCCGAGCATCTCTGCATACGAAAGAGGTGCCTCCACAGCCCCAGCCAAGGGACAGGCAGCCAAAGCAGACTCTTAATAAACCCCAGAACGAGGTGGGAAAGAAGGGCCAGACAGGACAGCAGGCTGGGATGAACTCAGTTCCCTCCACCTGTGCCTGTCCCTCCAGCAGTAGGAGCCCGATTCACCCACCCAGGATGGACTTTTTCTGAAGACAAAGAGAAGGTCTCCCCGTGAGGGGGAGGGCCCTAGAAATGGCAACACAGTGGTCCCTGCGCCGTGGCTAGAGCCTAGGTCCAAGGTGACCCTGCCGACAGAAATGGTCCAAGGGAAACAATAATGACAAGTTTAAAATTCTTTGTCCACCCGGTTTCACGTTTTCAAGCACATCTGTGTACACTGAGACATACTGAATAACTCCCCTGGTTGGTCAGATGACAAGAGGTCAAGTCTCTCCACAGCGCTGGGAGACACCTTCCTCCTTTGAAAAATGGGCATAAAGCCCTGGCCTGAACAACACAAACTGAGATGGCAAATGTGAAATCCTAACTCCAAGACCACGGTCCATAGGAAGCCCCTGTACCTTGAACCAAGCCACCAAGGCCAACCCAAACCCCGAGCCCATGCCGCTAACACACACCTTCCTCAGAGTTTCTCCCCTGGCTCCAGCCTCGCCAGTGCCAACCTCCAGGCAGAGAGGTGCCTGAGGTCTTACTCACAGCTGTGCTCAGGGTTAACTGAAGCCAGCCCGTGCGCAAGCCCCAGGACTGAACACACAGCTGAGGTGATGGGTTCTGACCATCCCTTCCTCCTTCCCAAACCACTCTTTTCCTGAAACATTTCAGGTTGTCTGGGTAGCAACTACCAGAGAGGCAGTTTCTACCCAGAAGTTAAGCATTTCACACATCAAAACGACCACGAGGCACCACCTCAGGCCAGTCAGAACGGCCATCATCAAAAAGTCTACGAACAGCAAATGCTGGAGAGGGTGTGGAGGGAAGGGAACCTCCTACTGGTGGGGGGAATGCAAACTGGTGCAGCCACTAAGGAAAACAGTGTGGAGGTCCCTTAAGAAACTAAAAATAGAGCTGCCATATGATCCAGCAATATGCCATTCTGGGCATATATCCAGAGAAAACCATAATTTGAAAAAAATACACACACCCCCGTGTTCACAGCACCACTATTTACAACAGCCAAGACATGGAAGCAACCTAAATGTCCACTGACAGATGAATGGGCAAAGAAGATGTGGTATATATATACAATGGAATATTACTCAGCCATAAAAAAGAATGAAATAATGCCATTTTGCAGCCACACAGATGGACCTAGAGATTATCACACTAAGTGAAGTAAGCCAGACAGACAAATATCATAGGATAGCATATATATGTGGAATCTAAAATATGATACAAATGAACTTATTTGCCAAACAGAAACAGACTGACGGGCATAGAAAACATACTTATGGTTACCAAAGGGGAAAAGCAGGGAGGGAAAAATGACGAGTTTGGGATTAGCATATACAAACTGCTATATGTAAAATAGATAAACGACAAGCTCCTACTATACTCAGTATCTTGTAATAAAACATAATGGAAAAGAAGATGAAAAAGAATATATGCATGTGACTGAATCACTCTGCTGTACACCAGAAACTAACACAATTTTGTAAATCAACTATGCTTCCATTAAATAATTAATTAACTTTTAAAAGGAAGTTAAGCATTTAAAAGTTCCTTGAAACCAGAAGAGCCTCTGTGTCCTCCACGTGACGGGCAGGAGAGCTCAAGGCGCACGCTGAAAACCATGTGAGGAAGGACGGACAGAAGACAGACCCTTGGTTAAGGAAAACGAGGCTTAGTACGGCACCACTGTGCTCTGGGGAAGACTGGTCGATAGAGGACTTCAGGAACAACGACACAGCTCTTCTTGGGAGAGAAAGGATGAAAACTAGGCTGGCAGGCAGGCTCTGAAGCCAAGGTATCCCATCCCCCAGGCCCTCCAGCGGATTTCATGAGAAGAACAAATGGCAGCCTTAACCCTTAGCCTTGATTACCGTCATTAACATATTTTAGATGCACATGGCAATCAGTTCTTGATGAGCAAGTTTTACCTAATCCACGGAGCTGAACCAGGCTGCAGGTTCCCTGACACTCCCGGAGGACAGCAGGGCTCAACCCCGGCTGCACCTTGGAACAGCCTGGGGAGCCCCTAAAACCTACAGATATGGGCCCCACCCTCGGGGATTCCGATTTCATTGGTCTGTGGGGAGGCCTGGGCGTCAGTATTTTTTCAACATTCTCCAGATGACTCCAATGTACAGACAGGGCTCTGTAAGCAGCTGCTTGGGCCATCTTACGGGAGAGCAAGTGGGCGACGGAGACCTCAACGAAAGGTCTCGTTATTACCATCCTGCACACAGGAGTGGGGAAAAGCCAGGGCAGAGCAGAAGGAGGCTGGGACTTGAACCAGGGAGCGCTGGGCTTGAGTCCCTTGCAGGTGAGCCATGGGCAAAAGTGACGGCAATACCTATATGTCACAGAGCTGCCGTAAGCATCACCAGAGGTAAGGATGTGAAAGCACCTGGCACATGTCAAAAAACATTTGCTTGAATCCCAGGAGAGTGGGAATGCAGACCCAGAGGGTCAGAGAAGCAAATAAATTGCTGAGGGCTGTCTCTGGTGGCAAGCCGTATTCATTCACTCATTCTCTCATCGAACGTGTTTTGAGGACCTACTATGTGCCGAGCATGGTGCTCGGCTTGATGGATGTTAAGTGGACCAAGACCTGGCCTCTGCTCTGAAGGTGTTTACAGTCAAGTAGCAGGCTCATTACTGAAGCCTGGTGAGGCTTTGGGGCACAAGACTGGGTGTGACCTGAGGCTTGAAGTCAGCAGGGGGGAGCCAGGAAAGGAAGGGGAGAAGGGCCTCCCCAGCTGAGGCTGTAGCATCTTCAGTGTTGGCTGAAAGGCTGCAAGCGAACCTGAAATACTGTAGCTCAAGGTATCAATGGAATGCAAGGACAAGGGGGGCCAGGCCAGGCAGGGAAGGCCCTGTGGGCCATGACAGGAAGCAACAGAAAGCCTCCACAGGGTTTAAATAGGGGAGCAACTCTTCAATCGGCTGTTAAAGAGAAAAGCAGGGCCACCGTGGGGGGCTGAGTCACCTCAACACTTAGATGCTGGCAAGGAGGCAAGAGTGGCGAGAAAAGCATGAACCAGAAAGAAGGTTCCCAGACCTAGTGACCTGCATGCAGCCTGGGGTCCGCTTCCCCATGGGCAGGTCCCTCCCTGCTCTGTCACTCATTCTACTGTTCCAGAAACATCCCGGGGGTGGGAGGAAAGGGCAGGGCAGGTGGGGAAGGCACAAGGAGAGAGAAGCACATTGCACCCTTGGCGTGGTCGTCTTTGGTGAACACACTCAGCCACCTGTTGGGCCATAAATTTTACCTGTCAAGAAACAAAAACAAGTCAAATTCCCCTCCCAGGATGGTGCTGGCCTGGTCCCTGCCACCCGCCACAAGGAAGTTGCTTTGAGGGAAACAGGGTACCCAAAGAAGGGTTTGCAGTAAAAGAGAGAAGCCAAGGTAATCGTGAGCCAGTCCCTCTACCTGTTATTAAATGTCTCACCCCTCAGGACAGGGAGGGTGATCTTTCTAAACCAAAGAGATCCTTAGAGGCAGAAAAGAGCATCGATTTGGAGATTCTGGAGATGGGAGGGCCAGGTTCCAATCCCAGCACCCAGAGCAGGTCCAGTAATAGAGCAGAAAGAGGAACCCAGGAATCTCCATTCTGACACGTATATACTACGTGACCATGACAAGTGACTAAGCTTCTCTGACCTTGAGTTTCTCCCTCTATAAAATGGGATTAAAAGAGCTAACACGTGAAACATGCTTAGCACGGGGCTGGAACGACAGGCAGACAAATTCCCTCTTCCCCCTTCCCCGCCGCCTGCCCTGCCCCACCAGTCACTGCACTCTCTCGGTTTGGCCATGAACGGGAATCAAACCTTTCCTGCCTGTCCCGCAGACAAAACAGAAGGAAAAACACTTGGAAAAGGCAAGAAGCACACTTGTAAATTTAAAGACTAGTTACTATTGATTCTACTTTTTTCAGATTTCTCGGACACCAAACTGAATCAGCCCACCCCCAGCAGTGGTCCTGGGCAACCACAGTATTCCAAGGGCTGAAGATGCTCCAGCAAAAAGGATGCCATCTTGGGCTTCCCTGGTGGCGCAGTGGTTGGGGGTCCACCTGCCGATGCAGGGGACGTGGGTTCGTGCCCCGGTCCGGGAAGATCCCACATGCCGTGGAGCGGCTGGGCCCGTGAGCCATGGCTGCTGAGCCTGCGCGTCCGGAGCCTGTGCTCCGCAACGGGAGAGGCCACAGCAGTGAGAGGCCTGTGTACCGCCAAAAAAAAAAAAAAAAAAAAGGATGCCATCTCAGTGCAAAGCAGTGTCTTTATCCGCCTTAATCTAGGCAGCCCCTTACCCTACAAAGAGAAACAGACTATCCCACATGAGGAAGATCATTCTCTCTATAGGAAATAAAAGCTGTCCATGCCTTGGAGGTCGTATTTCTCTGCAACACCAATATCCTAACGTGCCTGTTGTCTCCCCATGCCAGGAACATATTTCTATAAATCCTCACATAAAAGAAAACTTTACTTTCCAAAGGGATAAACAGGGGAGAAAAAGGAAACAACAGTCGCAGCAAAAACATCACCAATCAAACAGAACTCGGTCCACCAGGAACTTGACTAAATGTGCAACGTTACAGATGTTTTACAGCCACGATGTCTGTTCTATTTAAAACACTTGCACTCGGCCAACGCAACCACGGGAAAGAGAGAAAGAAAAGCTATGCTCCCCAGTGTGCCCAACCCAGCTAACTGGTCTGGGCTGGCTGTTTATTGAGGTAAAGAGGTAACCGGGGACCTGTAGCCGCCGGCCGAACGGTGGAGGGCTCATTTCATAGTTCACTCTGGAGGGCTGTCAATTCAGCGTCGTGGCCCGACAAACGGCACCCGGTCTCTCTGAAGGGCACTTCTGCCTGGAAGACCAGGGTCTTCTACGGGGAACTTACCCTGCACCTGACAAGGCTTCATAAAATCTAGCTCCCTTCCCTAGAGGAAGAAAAATCTGCCCAGTTAAACCTCATTTGTCCAACAACACTCATTCATTCCCTCCACAAACATTTGTTCAGTGCCTGCCATGCATAAGGCCCTGAGCTAGAGGCTCACAGGCAAATCAGCCATGGTCGGGATGCCCCGTGTCCCCCAAGAATGGAAGCCTCATAAGGGAGAGTCAATTCACCCTCCAGAATGGAAGCATCAAAAGGGTAAGACTTTTGTCTGTTTTGTTCACCACTGCATTCCTAGCACCTAGAAGAACGCCTAGGACACAGCAAGCACTCAATAAATATGGGGTGAACAAAAGAGTGAACGTATACTCCCTGCTCTTGAATTACCCAGTTTGTGGATGATTCAAGGTCCCCGGGTACCTTCCTTGTCTCCTCTCTGGACCCTTGGTAATTCCCAGCACTCCTGGTTGCTAAGCTGGATACAAGCTTCAGGAGAGAAAAGGCTTCATTCCTAAGCAGAACAGCTGGCCACAGTCCTGTTCAGGAGGCAGAGAGAACACAGAGTGCTACTCTGAAAGGTCCTGCTGGACTGAGTCAGACAGACGTTTCTCTGGACGAATACAGTTAGTGATTTGGTAGCGTCATCTTTTATATGTAAAAAAGACAGAGCTTCCCTGGTGGCGCAGTAGTTGAGAGTCTGCCTGCCGATGCAGGGGACGTGGGTTCGTGCCCCGGTCCGGGAAGATCCCACATGCCGCGGAGCGGCTGGGCCCGTGAGCCATGGCCGCTGAGCCTGCGTGTCTGGAGCCTGTGCTCCGCAACGGGAGAGGCCGCAACAGTGAGAGGCCCGCATACCGAAAAAAGAAAAATAAAAAAGACAATTAGTGACTCTTGATAAGGAGAAGGCTTCGAAGAGGAGATGCCTGACTAGGGTTTTCAAGGATAAGCAGGAATTTCCCAGGAAGACAAAAGAGAAAGGCAGACTGAGTCATAACAGCATGAAATATCCTTGCCTGTTTCAGGCACTCAAAGTTTGGCACTGCTAGGAATCGACTGGAGAGGAGAGTTTAATGGGAGATACGGATGGAGATGTGGAGTCTTGTAGACCATGACCAAGGGGACTGGACTTCATCTTGAAGACAAGAGGTCAAAGATTTGAAAGAGAGGATTAACGTGACCAGCTCTGTGTTTTAGATAAGTCACTCTACAGAGGACAGATCGAAGGGCTTGAAAATAGACACTGCAAGAACAGTCAGAAGCTTATCATAGTAGTCCAAGACGAAGGGGCCCCGAACTAAAGCAAGGGTATTTTGCATAACAAAGCAGGAAGAGATTTAAGAGTGAGCAGGAGACAAAATGATCAGAACTGGGTAAATGGCCAGATGCAGAGATGAGGGAGAGGAAGGAGATTTGAATTTACTGGGTGTCCGAGTCAGGGGGCTTTCACCAACAGAGATAAGGAATGCAGAAGAAACAGGTTTGCAGAGGAACGATAAATGTGTTCAGTTTGGGTGTATTAAATGTGCGGTGTCCATAGGACAATCTGGGCAGCCGTTCTGCAGCTCTGAAGAAAGATTAAGCCAGATGACCCAGATTGAATTTACCAGTGTCTAAGTGGCCTCTAAAATCGTGGGAGTGAATGAGATGAGAGGGTGGAGTAAAAGCAGGGACAAGGACAGTTTCAGGAGGAATGCCAACATCTTTTGCAAACCCAAAACAACGGCCAAAGAACCAGGAGAGAAATGAGAGAAAATTGTTTTGCCAAGTGTGGCATATGGTCCCTTGGTCCATTCCCCTTTCCTTGAATCTGAGTTAAGCTTGTGACTGCTTCAACCAACAGAATACAGAAGAAGGGATGGTATGTGACTTCCAAGGCTGGGTCATAAAAGGTGCTGTAGTTTCCAGCTGTTTCTCTGGGGCATGCATACTTGGAGCCCTGAGCCACCCAAGTAAGAAGACCAACTACCCTGAAGCCGCCACGTTGTAAGGGAGCCCAACCACATCAACAGACCAAATGCTGGAGCTCCACTCTTCCAGTCATCCCTGCCCAGGCACCAGACATATGAGTGACAAGGCTTCAGATGATTCCAGCCCTTTGCCCTCCAGTGACCACCCGGATGTCAAGTCTTCTGGCCTGAGGTCCGAAACATGGTGAAGCAGAAACCAGCTATCCCTGTTGTGCCCTGTCTGAATTCCTGACACGGTGACTCCCTGAGCATAATACAATGGTTGCTTTAAAGCTGCTAAACTTGGGAGCAGTTTGTTACAGAGCAATGAGGACTGTAACGCCAAGGTTAGGGCATTTCAAACAGAAGGGAATGGCCGATGGTGTTCAACAACATGAAGACGTTTAGTACGGTAAGGAGGAATCGGGTCTCCGTTTCACGGGCTCCAGAGCTCAGCCGCACACTTTCCATGACCGATCTCAGTACCTGCGGGGCCAGGAATCTACACGCGGCTCATCCACGAACTCCAAGCTGCCATGTGAGCCACTGTCCCAGATGGGCCCCTGGGGGTGCTGAGGGCTGGAGTGACTCGCTCTCTGTGGGTACTCGTGAGTATTCATTTTGGGGAAACCCGACTGCTGATGGCAACTGGCACTGAAGATTCGCCCATGAACACAACTGTTCCAAGGCACACTGTCACGTGCTCGCTGTGGTCAACTTTGCCTTTAAAAAGGTAGAAGTCTAAAGCGTCAGGTTTTTCTGGAGAGAAATGGTTAGCATTGTATATATCAGTAGTCCCAAGCAGCCACCTGAAAACAGGCTCATAAGCAATCTGTTTTCAAAGCCCTTGGCCGAGGGTGCTCCTCTCTTCCTGAGTGAGCGCTGGATTTCTGACACTCAGGATACGTGTGAAACCATGATCGTCTTGCACAGTCTGC